>NC_047123.1:29162351-29762351 GCF_902500255.1 Thalassophryne amazonica | reverse complement strand
CAGCAGGTGGTCAACATGTCTATAATTGACACAATTAGGGTAATTCTACGATAACTGAATTACAATCAGAGCATATTTTTAATGGGAAGCTAAGATATGGCCAGATTTTGTCATTATAATTCTATTACCGTAGAACTGCCTGTAAGCAAAGATGCATTTTGGATTAATGTGTTGCATCAAAGTTTTAATCAGTTTGTGCTCGTTAGACACCCGTTAATTTGGTGGAGGCATTTATCGATTCACTCACTGCATTTAACATGCATAGGAATAACAAGAAAAGCAAAATTTTACAGAGGCCAGCTTTCAGTTTCTCTGTAAAAAAATCAAGATTGACTGCAAATGACAGCTGTTGTATGAACGTCAGACTTTGGCCCTCATAAAACCACAGAGCTGGCTTTTGAAGTAAAACAACAAAAAGCAGCCAGCCCCCAAACCAAAGCAGCATTAGAAGCTCAAAATACTTCCCCCCCTGAATGTGTTGCACCTTCGGCAGCAATAGAAGCTCTGCATCAATAAAAAAGAATCAGTAAGTACTGAAAGGAAAAAAAAAAAAGAAGAAGCTGAGATCCTTCACGTACAAAAGGTACTCGAGGTACTGGACATTTTTACAGAAATAGAAATCCGGAGCAACACGACTCCTCTTGCAGCCCAATTTTCAAACATTTCCGAGAACATCAGGTGATATTTCTTTTGCACATTTGTTTGAATGTACCCAGCCTTCAGAATTATACACCATAACCAGGAGGAAATTAGATCTGCTGCAGAAACAATTTGATATTTTTTTTTTGCATACTGTTAAACTGAGGCTATTTTAAATAATATTCAGAGGCGCAGTTAAAAATTCATCCACTAGATGTCGGTAGTGTGTTACAAAACAGACTCAATTGTTCAGTTTTTGATTTAGTATTCAAAGAAATTCAAAACTATCGCTTTTTGAAGGAAAACATCAAAATTATACTTCCTCTTTAAAAGGTGACCTGTATAGTTAGCTAGCCCCGTAGACATTGAGATTGTGAATGTTTCGTTAGCATAAACATGGCTGACCGCATTACAGCTTACTGTATCTTATCAAGCCACAGCTTTGTGTTTTTCTTGGTTTAAACAACTATAACGATAACCCTATCAGATTCTGTATGAATAAACTGCCTTACGTTACGCGACTGTTTAGCAGGAATTGTGGTTAATGCAACTCATTTGCTGACATGTAATACAACCTTTTAGAATGCATTAAAAATGTTCTATTTTTCATAACAATGTAGCTACAGCCGCTTGAATAGGAACCAGAATGATGTGTAATTTCTTTTTGTTGTTGTTTTGTTGCACTGATAAAAAAGTTGATGGAATTTACTTGTGTGGTCAGGTGACGGATTTCACCCACAATAAACAAAGGACATCGATACTTCTATAAAACACTCGAGAAGAAAAAAAACCACAGACAAATTTCAACAGATAAAAAGCTCAGCTAACTTTGCTAACTAAGATAAGATGCTAAGCTAGGCTAGGCTAGGCTTGGCTAGACTAGTTTGCTTTTTCTTGTACTTTTTCTGGTATTGGTATGTATCACTGCCCCTAGTGGTGAAGTAGAACTGTAAACGGAAATGGCCACACAACCATTTATTAGCATCAGCCAAGCTCATGCCAACATTGTGAAAAAACTCACTTTCCCACAGCATAGCTAAGTGCAGATACAGCTAATAGCTAGACTCTGCCAGCCGCTGCCACTGACAAGATGTTCAAAATTCTCATGTCTTTGAATGCCTTCAGCTAGTATCATTGGTCACTTGGGTTTCCAAGAAATGGCCATTGTGGGCTCATTTTCTGACGCACCTACTTAAAAAAGGTTATTGCCATCGCCACATGTGGAATACTTTGGTTGGACCTTACACCTAACTCCAGCACTCTAGCTAGCCTTTGCTAATATTGTACCAATTTTGCTATTCTTGCCATGAATTAACCATGTGTAGAGGGTAAAAGGAACTTTTACCAAAATATCTTTAACTCAAATCCAAAATTTATAACATTTACAACAGGGTGGGGCACTTTGGCATGTTTTTTTTAAACCAACTATTCCACAGGAAGATATAGTGACAAGCTAATGGATATTTTGATTTGATTTCATATTTGTTGGAAATTAGAAAAAATAACCATGATCTTGGTGCGCTTTTAACATCCATTTAAAAGTATAGTTCTCATCATCAAAAGCACACAAAGGTGTTTTAACAAAAACATTACATCTAGAAGGACTGTAAAAATAATCCATGTAAAATGGGCCTTGTGGCAATGAAAAATTAAATTGTCTGAAAATAGAAATGGTCAGCAAGTACATCTCTGTAATAACATAATACACATATTAATATAAGGATGCCCTGAATGTTTTGTCATTCTGCTCTGTTTTGCTTAGCGTATTCATTTTCTTTACATGGATCAGCTTGCTGTCACACTTATTGTACACAGTTTTATGTTCACGCATGTACACGACCCACTCACACTGACCCAGGAGTCCACTGAAGAGGCTACATCTGCCGAACAACCACAACAACAAAAACCTCAAATTGTATCTGTGGTACAATGCAGCCAATAGATTTTTGTTTTGAAATGGGAAGTCCAAAATGAAAATTTCATTTTCTGTTTTAAAGTAGGTAAACAAAAATGAAGGAAAAATACCTAGCCAAAACACTTTTTTTGTTTGTTTTGGCTAGGTATTAATACCTGTGGGCACGAAGACAGTAAGGACTATGGTAAACTGACGTTTCAACCCAGTGACCTTGACTCCTCTGGCTGATTTTCTAGAATAGTTCTACAATCCACCCAAGTCTGCGCCACATTTGTTCTAAAACTGATTTGAAAATCAAATTCCATGATTATAAGCTTTTTTGCAAAATTAATTCTTTCAGGACAATTTCTGAGCCAACTTTCATTGACATAGCAAGTTTGGCAGAAACCAGCAGAAGGTCCTGGCCAACGTGTCCAACAAAGAGACAAACAGAAATAACCTTGGTACCAATGTTTGACTTTTGACAAATTTGACTTTGCTGGGTAATTTTGGCAACCACCTCCATATTTGCTCAGTTTGGTGTAAATCGGAGGGAAAACTTAAAATTTGATGTTTGGCCCAAATGATGTTAACACCATTGATTGACTTGTGGCAATTTTGACCTTGTGTGGACAATTACACAACCCACCTTCGTGTGTGTGGTCAGTTTAGCCGAAAATCAGAGTGGAAAAACTAAAATTCTGACCCTTGACAGCAATGGCATTGTTCCCAATGATTGACCTTTGGTAAATTTGATCTCACCTGGGCAATTCCAAAACCCACCACCATATGGGTGCCAATTTTGACCGACATCAACATTTTAAACATTGAACCCAATAACCCATTCAAGGTAATTCTGTGGTTGACCATCACCAACACCACACCAAAAAAAAACAACCTGAGAGACAAATGTTGTTCAAATTATAGTATAACAGAAAATAGAACTTCTCCTCCATCCTAAAGAGTCAAAATTTTGAAAAAAAAAAGTGCATTTCTAAACAGAAATTGAGAATTATAGTAGCAGAAACAAGTGGATATCCAAAGATTTTAGGCCAAAAGTGCAGCTTGAAACCAATGTAGTCTAACGAGATCGTTTTCTTTTTCTAGTTTTTATTTACCTACTTTAAACAAAAATCAGAAAATGGGTCAGTTCTTGATTTTGATGGTCTAATTTCAAAACCAAAACCCATTGACCACAAGGAACCCGGACTGTACCCACTCATAAATTCTATTCAACATCTCAACTGGGTTAGCCCCCCATTTTGTTTTCTTTTTGGTTGTTCCGACTGGAAAACTAGACTATTTTGGTCAGAAGGCCTGAATTTGTGAGAGCAGGTCACGCGCGCACGCGTGCACCGTTTTTCTTTTAAATATACGTTATAAGAACTATAAAACGGACGTCGAGACTTGTGTGTTGTGCTTCCTGGACTCCAACATGAAACATTTATCATAAACCTTTTGAATAGAGCTTCTTTCACATTTACAAGTTTTACAGTTAATCGTAAAATCGGTTTAGGCGTTACGTCTTACGTTTCTGTCGGATTTGATACGCCGGCGATGGGAGGGAGACGACAAGAAAAAGAAAGGAAGTTAAAGTCGGTGAGGGGAACAAAAAACAACAACAAAAAAGAGAAGAAACAAGACAAGTCCTCAAAACATTTGTCATAACCAACAATGAACAGATTTTCTTATTTCCTCTTTTTTATAATACATGTTTGTTTGTTTTTTGAAAACCCTCCGCTGGTTAAGGTTATGGTCTCAGGTAGATCTTCCACAGTCAGTCCTCACAGTTTGTGTAAAAGCAGAGAAACATTCTCACTAGAGTAATAAAATATCATGACTATTATTATGGTCATTATTATCTTTTATTCTCATATTGTTCCATATAAATGGTGGAGGATCAGGGTGAGGAATATCACCGGTCCTAAAGTCCTGCTCTCCTCCCTGTACAGCGTAATGTTTTATTCAGCAATTGTTCTTTTCTTGTAAGAAAGAAGGGAAAAAAAGCTCACCGGCAGGGGAAAAAGAATTATGGATAGAGGCGGGGGCAGGGGTATTCATTCGATGAAGTGTCTCTTTCCTCCTGTAGCATCATAAAGTGTCGTTTTGTGGGTGGTGGTGGTAGAGGGGGGAGATAAAAAAATAATCCAGAGCCGAAATTTCGCTGCTGCCATTTTTTTTGTCTTGTTTCTTTCAAAACATGGTCCAATCGTGGGTGTGTCGAACTCCCCCCCCGCAACCCCCCACCCCACCCTCCACAGAAACACGAAAAACGTACGCACTCACGCAACCGCAGGCACCTGTCCCATCAAGGGGTCAAGGGTGCGACATCCTGTAACCTCTCGCGTCCTCCCGGCGGGCGAAAGAAAAACGCCTTCCCTTCAGCACTTGTGGGGCAAAATATAGAAAATAGCCCATCAGAGGAATCACAAACAGAGACGTGAGAGTGTGTGTGTGTGTGAGTGTGTGTGATGTCGATTAACTCCCAGGCTCACGATTCGGTTTGTAATCTGAAGGCACTTTGTTTCATGGCAGAAAGTAAAGTGGCTTCTTTTCCGCTGGCGCGTTTTGCTGACCGAAAATTCAAGTCAGACGCCACCAGACCCTTCGCATCCATCCATCCCTCCGATACACCTCCTCCCGCTTCTCTATTAGCACCTCCTCCATTGCTACACGTCTATTCTTCTTCTGCCGACGTACTCTCAGTTGGCCACTTGGAGTCGTGAGCACAGTGTTAAAAGATCCCGTACGTAGGCAGCTACAGGGGAGTAAGCAGATGGAACGAAATGTTGCCAGAGTTCTTGTTTTCCTACAGTACAGCACCAAGCAGATAAGACAACGGCGAGGTTTGATACGAAGACCGGCGAGAATGAAAAACAAGCGTCGGTGATTGGCATCCAGCGTGAGGAAATGAAGATAATGCACAGGGAAAAGGTCTGATTCGCTCAAAAAGTCAGCGGTGTCTATGTCCCGCTGCCTTTCAAATATATTTTCATGACTTCATAAAATTGTACTTGTGCTTTACAAACCGTCCTCCCTTGACGCTTGTGATCCCTTTCCAAAGTCCAGGCGTATTCGTCTCCCACCCGTCATTGTGCTCGTAAAGACGTCCTGCACGAGGAGTGTCTTCTGCAGAAGAGGTTTCTTTAAAAAGATTAGCGCATCTTCTTCATTACTTTTTGTGTAATTTTTATTCCTGTCCCCCTCCCTCCCCTCAGTGTACTTCTTTCGTATATATTTGTGTCCCTCTGCGGGGCATCAGGCGCCCCCTGCTGCTTCCAGGATGCATGAATCTTTGGTGATTGGATGCCGAGGGTGTAGCTCACAGACGGTGGGTCTGAATATTCGCCTCTGAGGTGACTGAGAGAAGCGTCACCTCTGACCTTCCAGGATGGTCATCGCCAAGGTGATGCACAGCAGCCATATATGGGAAGATGTGGGCGGAGCCATGGTACTGAGATCTAAAAGCAAAAACAAAGACGAGAAGGTGGTCACATCAGGAAAGTGTTGGGCTGGAAGCTAGTTAGTGCACACAAAGTTCAATGAATTTGTTTCAGGAAAAATTGTTTCACTGTGATGTTCTAGCATCGCTAATTAGCATGCTAACACCTCCGTAACAGGCCTTGTAAATGACCTCAGAGGTATTAGCAAGTTACCGAAAACAGCTTTTTTAGATTTGGAAGTGCTTATTTCTCACTAGCTTTTACAAAATATAACAGAAAAAAATGAATTATATAGATATATTCATAGAGCGCAAACCTTCGCCAACACAAGTTTACAATTCTGCTAAATTTTAGCTTGGAAAAATTTTCAAGGTCAAAGTCCTTTTAGAAGTGACTTTTCATAAGCTAAATTAGATGTGATCAAAGTCAGAAGTATGTATTTAGTTCATTCAAAGAATCAAAAGTGTCAAAGTTTTTGTGGTGTTGTCAGGTTTTTTTTTTGCAGCTTTTATGGTTTCTTAATTCTTTTTCAGATAATTTTCACAGAACATTGGTTGTCTCTACTGTGCACAATTTGTCACTGTTTTTTAGCACTTGGTTTTCAATTGATAACTGGAAAATAGACAAACAGGCATAAAATTGTAACCTCCATCCAATGTTGGTGGTGTAGGTAAATCCATAACAAAAAACAAGAGTGACTGAGGCACTTTTGATTGAGATATAATTCAAAATGTACAGCAAATGGGCTTTTCAATATTAAATTCAAATATCCACAAAATCTACAATCCGAATTAAACTTTGTCAGGTGATAATGAGTGCCGGTCTGCACCTCACTTTCAAATAGAGTGATTGGGGCACATTTGATTAAGATATAATGTAAAATATACATTAAATGGGGTTTTCAATGTGAAATTTAAATGGCCACAAAATCTGCAATCCGGATCACATCTGAATCAAACTTTGTCAGTCAACAAAAGATACCACCTTACATAACACTGGCAAATATGAAAGACATTTGATCTTTTGTGACAGAGTCATGAATTTTTAAAATTTCATTCAATGTTAAAGATGGGGATTTTTCCAATTTTCCAAGATTCTGCCTGAGTTTCACCTCAGATAAGTGGGATTGGTGGAAGTGTGCGACCACTCACTGGGCGGAGGATCTCGACACTCTCCTTCCTCCAGCGTGACATCATCAATGGCGATGTCTCCCTCAATGCCCGAGCCACGGATACCTTCGAGCACCACCTTGTAGAGAGGAAAAACAAGTTTCTCCTCAACTCTTCAGCCATGATAGACCACAAAATTGCCATATATATATATATATATATATATATATATATATATATATATATATATATATATATATATATATATATATATATATATATATATATATATGAGGGGATATCAAAAAGTTCTGAGCCTCAAAGAGAAAGAGAAAGATATTTGGATTCATAATGTTTTATTTTTCCAACATAGTCCCCTTCCAACTCCATACACTTGTTCCATCTACTTTGCCAGTCATTGATACCCAATTGGTAGAACTCAACATCTTGGTCCGCTAAGCAGCCCTCCGCTGCAGAAGTCAGCTCATCGTCATCCTCAAATCTCTGGCCAAGAAGGTATTTTTTCAGCCTGGAAAAGAGGTGGAAGTCACTAGGGGCTAGGTCTGGAGAATAGGGTGGGTGAGGAGAAGTTAGTCATAGCCACACTCGTGCACAGCATCCATGGTAACCTGGTTGGTGTGGACTAGTGTGTTGTCCTGGTGAAGCAGAATGCCATGACTGACACTGGAGGGTATGTTTATGACTCAACAATTGAAGCGAGCAATATGATCCTACATGTAGCATTGATGTAGATCAGGTGTGATCACTGGAATATCCAACTGGGAAAAATGTTCCAGGCTCAAAACTTTTTGACATCCTTCGTATATATATATATATATATATATATATATATATATATATAGTATGTGGCAAGCCTTTCTTTCTGTCTTTAATGTCACAAATTTTCAAATTAGTAATGCATACCATGTTTCAACAATGAGAACTAAATGTCAGAGGCAAGAAAAAAAAATTGAAGTTGGAACCGAAAAGTTATAATTACTTTCCAGAGTTGGAGTCATAACTTGAAATGAATCAAAACATACGGTACTTGTATATTTGCTGCTCAAACTTTGGCCTTCCTATTGGCAATGCGTGAGTGATATTGCTTTCTCAATACAAAATAATTTCTATGAATTCAGTCCACTTCTTTGCTTAATATCAAAGCTTTGAAGTGCTACATCAATATGCATCCCTCAAGGAGAGTAATACTTCACCACACAAACAGGCAGAGAGAAGCAAATAGGGGCCATCCAGGCGAATGCTGCTGTGCAAGGAAGGAACTGATGAAGTTTTCCCGTCTCACCTGGAAAGATGCTGTTGGGTGGATGCTGACTTTGGCTTGTTTCCAGCGGTCACCTTGGTTACCACTTAGAGACCACACGGGAGTGTCAGACGGCATTTGGCCCTTCTGCTTCAGAAAAGCATTCAGAGTCCCTGTATTTTAAGGAGGACAATGAAACAAACTTTTACTCTTGTGAGGCCAATAATTAAACACTTCCAAGAGAATTCCTCATTACTCATCTTCGGACTCCTTGTCTACTATATCATGACACATCATCGTCCACAAAATGTTTTACAACACTGCTGGAAACAACAGTGGCCACCAGGACCCGGTGATTAGCAACAAGGCTTCAAAAAATCATGTACAAACAAAAGGCCCACTTTACATGTGCCTGTTTGAACAAGTCCAGACATGTGCCACTGTGCCAACATTTCCATTTAAACCAACATATAAAAGAATAAATTATTTTGCTCAACAATGCCAAAAATGTAGGAGGTTCATTGGTCTGTATTTATTAGAATCCAAAATTTCAAAGCTGAATATGCAGTAGTATTTACTAGGGTTGGGGACAAGTAGTCGTAATAGTCAACGAGCTAGGACTCTACTTACAGATTAGTTGGGTAATTCAGATTTTCCTGCACAGCTATCAAAATAGAGATACTGTAGAAACCAACACAAGCTAACATCCACCAGTAGCCGGCACATTCGACAACTCTGGTACCCACCTAGTTGGCTAACTATTTTGAGTAGCCGTCCCATCTCTAGCTATATGGGTATCCTGATGGAAATTTTGAAGACTCACTGACTGACTGACTCCATTAGCTAATGCTTTTGCTCTGCTAATTGCAGCAGGAAACAGTGTCCAAAACAGTAGCTATTTTATTAGCTTACAATGTCTAATGGAACCTTTTTTGTAAAATTCATCCCCCAAACAAATCACAGCCTGCAAACTGTTCCAGTGGATTTCTTTCAAATGATGATCTTGTTATTTTGGCAGTCATCAATCTAGCTAGCCTTGTTCAGTTAATACAACTGCTCACTAAGACAGCTAGCTTGGCAATAGATAACCCGTAGTACCAAAGGCAGGTAATTTCCGATATTCCTAAATAATTAAAGCTTGTGGGTGGAGCTTCTCTTGGTCATTTGAATGTCTTTGTCTTAAGTTAACAGTTTGAATAAATGTATTTTAAGGTGTTTTCATTCACATAAATAAGCAATCATTCAATTATAAGACCTTGACCACACTGCCACGACTACCCAAAAGGCAACAAGACATTGCTTAATACATGGTGGAGTTTTAAAAGCCAATTACTGTGACAGATGATTTCTGCACTGATTTGAAGGCATTTGTATTTTTTGGACTCCCCAGGCTGCTTTACCAAACACACTATATTTCTCTAGCTATTTCATATCATGATTAAACAGATAAAAAGGCAACATGGCATTTTGTGGCATAACATTTATATAGATGACAAACAACACTGGGCCTGAAACACTTCCTTGAGGAATACCAATATTTTTCCCATACTTTTTAATGCTATAAATCAAACTGATGGCTTGTTGAGTGTGCTTAAAAAAATTAAATTCATACACACTATATCAAAAGTTAAAATATGCAACTGCATCTGTTTAAAACCTCAATTTGCACTTTTAAACATTTTACACTTAATATTCATCTCTCTCTCTCTCCCCTGCATTTTAAACAGTCCATTTTTCTGTGTTTAAGACAGAGAAGCAGCAGGAAAGGCTAAACTCAGGGCATATGAACGTCTGCATTTATGAATTTGAGGGGATGGGGGTGACTTCGACTAGAGATTAATTATTTTGGAGCTCATAATCATAATTAATTTTCACTAATGGGTAGTGTGTGACAATTGCAAATTCTTCTTCTTCTCCCTAAATTACCATTACTTTCAAAATTTCATCTTCCTTTCACCTCGACTGTATTTCCAGTGACATTGCACAGGCTTGGGGCGGAGAATTAAATATGATGGATTCATTTTGAATGAGCTCACACAAGGCTTAGGATAACAGAGAAACGCCAGCTCTTATTGAGACAGAATAGACAATATACGTGGGGCTGAACTGAAGACTTCCCTCAGCGAGACCTCGTGGCCTTTAGCTTTGACATAAAAATGTCAGATGATGACACCAAGTGCAACCGCTTTACTCTCCAAACTCGCCAGTTGTTGTTCACTTTTCTTTTCTGTCTCGAATGGAACGAGACACCGAGAGAGAAGGCGGTATCCTACAGAATAATACCTAAATCCGGATAACAAAGACGCCAGTGTTTGCCCGTTTCAGCGGGATCTCAGTCGGATGAGAAACGGCACCTATGCAAAGACACGGAAGAGCTTCGACTTCCGCTGGAACCTCGCCTTTGCCTCATTACTACACATCCGTTTACTTTCAAAAACATCTCGTGAGAGAATGAGGGAGCGCTATGCTGCGCCAAATGTCGCCGTTCATGTTCACTCATCAGCGTGGTATACCTCCCCCCCCCGACAGCACAATCTCCAGTGAGAGATGAGCTCTTGTGCGGAACATGACCTGCGGTTTCATCTCCCCGTTGAAGTGTTTAAGATGTGGGGAAGAATCTTGCTGAGCTGGCCGGCTCGCATCGTCTTTGAACTCATTTGCAACGTAGGTGGTTATGTCAGTGTCATCGCACCGCCGACACCACCGTATAACCTTCGGAGCGCCTTATGAAGGAATACCTGTGGTAGACACGTTGTGAAATTTAAAAAAGATCAGAGAGGAGGATGACGTGAGTGTGGTGAAAAGTAAGAAATAGCTGCAGGAAGGAAGTTTTCAATAATGTACTGAGAGAGAGAGAGAGAGAGAGAGAGAGAGAGAGAGAGAGAGAGAGAGAGGAATTGAGGTGCTGTGCCGTCCTCTTCGCCACTGCTTCTCAGAAGGTCGGGTTTAAAACAGACTTTCTTGGTGCGCTTTGCTGAAGACTTAATCCTATAAACAAATACGGCACAGTCTCCACGGGCAAACTTTGATGTGCGCTTCAGTAATTAAGCGTGACCTTGTCGCAGGTAGCCGCCGCTAGCTAACTATGGAGGAGTTTGTTTGAGTGTGTGCCACTGCACTCATCAGAGAGTAGGTGAAACGCCTTATCGACTTATTCTGGCCCTCAGCGGTGCCGCGCCACAACTTAACTGTGACTCACCTCAACAGCGCAATCCCAAAGAACATCAAAACCCAGGCAGTTATTTTTCGAGACAGAACCGTGCCAACGTCCAACGGTGTTTGTGGAAATCGTCAAACATATGACTAAGTTCTTTGACATATGTGGGAAATATGTCAGGATGGAGGGTAGAAAAAGTTTTTGATGGCAAACCCCAACCATAAAGGAACTGAGAATAGGTGGACTCGAACCACAGACCTTCTTGCTGTGAGTCAAGAGTGCTAACCTCTGAGACACCTTGCTTAGTTTGTCCAATTACTTCTGGCCTCTGATTATGGAGGGTCTAAATATGGGAATGACTGCAGTTTGTCAATAGTTAGTGTGATTTTGTTTAATTTTAAATTAAAGATAACAGTCTTGATTGTTTTATTTCTGTTATTTCTACTATGGTGGTGTACTGAAACAAAATTACAAACCTTCTCCGCCTAACTACATGTGGAACTGACTGTGTGGCTTGGAGCATTTGTCATGAGTAGTTTCTTTTCTTTGAAAAGAAAATACTCAACCTTACCAAACAACATGCCGGACCTCAAGATGGCCGATGGCCGGAGAGGCAGAATATTAAATGGAGCGGAGCTATGGAAGATCTGAGCTGGGTTTCAAGTCCTTGACATTTAGCCCATTCATCATAACACACCAACGTCTGGGCACGGGCTTCACCACAGACGAGGCCGCCAGGAGAAAGAGGGTCTGGCTGGCGATCAATTTGAGCAAATTGGAAATGTCACGGCCTACTCAACCTCGGCAAGGTGCCGGAGGAGCTCTCATCATCCCGCTGAGTCTCCCTCCAACACCTCCATCCTTCCATTCTCTCCTCCTCCCTCTCCGTCACTATTCCATATGTTTGATCCAGCCGTTACATCTAGACATTTACACTTAGCCTTTCCACTGAGTACCCCTGACTGTGAGACTGGCTACATTTGTACCTCTCATGGAATCCCGCTATCACTACGCTGTACTTGTTAACGGGTTAATTGAAGCAATATATATATATATATATATATATATATATATATATATATATATATATATATATATATATATATATATATATATATATATATAAAAACCTATTTTCCTGCTTCCCTTGGTCGTATCCACCAATGCAGTTGCAGTGTACAACTCCACTGAAGATGAACACTCTATGCAACTATGTTTGCACTCTATGAATGAATGTTATAGGATGAAAGCCAAATTTGATTTTTATAAAATTTAACAGGGACACTGGGCCTGTGGATTGGAAGAAGTAGTTTGATTTTGGATTTAATCAGAAAATGATCAAGCTCAAAGATGAAGAAGGAGTAACTTCAGCACAGGCCCTGAGGCCCATGTGCGGATGGACTGGATGGACCACTGTGGTGATGGGAGGCACCTGTGCTCGATCCCAAGCCTGATCTGTCCATTTTTGGTGGTGCCCATCCCTGGATACCGTAGTGTGAAATGCGTAAGAGTTTCATGGGACTCCAGTCTGACGTAGGTTGGACACCCATTTAGAGGTGGGTGGACTGAGACGATGTACCCCCTTTGAGTCTGGTCTGCTTGAGGTTTCTTCCTCAAATCATCAGAAGGAGCTTTTCCTTATCAGCGTCACCTCTGTTTTGCTCTGGGGGTTGGTAAAGTTAGACCTTACTTGTGTGAAGCCCCTTAAGGCAACTTTGTTGTGATTTGGCGCTATATAAATGAAAACAGATGTACTAGAGTAAATGTCTTGTCCAAGGATACAGACAGGTAGCAGGAGCGGGATTTGAACCTAGGTCTATGTATTGGCAGGTCAGATCCTTATCCACTCATCTACCTGCTCCACTGAGGTCAAACTTCATGGTCAAGTTTCTGCCCCCTAGCTAATATATAGGAAAATGTAAAAATTTTATGAAAACTAGTTCAATATTTTATTGTTTGTGAACTTGACTGTTTAAAAGCCCATTAAAATATGGGAAGGGCATCAACCAGAGCAACCAGATTGCCGCATCTCAAACTGAAAAATAAACTTTAACACTAATAATTTTTAAGATTATATTATTAGTGCAACCGATGTAAAAAAAAATACACTTCAGCGTGAGTGATGTAAGACAGAAGATGCACAAAATGACACAAATACAGCTGATACTTCTCAAGAATACTTGAGTGTTTTGCTAAAAGGATCCTGTTGCATATGAGTGCAGTTTTTCAACATCAAATCCAAGTTCAAAAGTAATGAGAAAAAAAACCCCTGGAACTGTCAGTTACTCCTTGATGCTATAAAATCATTATGAACAGTCCTCTTTCTTTTAAGATTGAAGATTTTTACCTTGCACAGCACAGCAGGTGTCATGGATAAAAAAAGACACAAACATAAATTAATCATCACGCCCACTGTGGAGTTCATAATCCAGTGCTCTTAAAATAATTAATTTGTGCTTCTGAATTAATAATTGGTGCGCACACAAAGAAATAAGCACCTTTCTTCCTATACCTGCTTGTAGTGGTTGCATTCAGAGGTCTTGATAATATTTCACGTATCCCAATATTAATAAATAATGTACTCATGCTGACTGATGGAAAGTTTGACACTTTTTTCCAACCTGGGATCCAGTTTTAGAAGTTGTGGGATTACAGTAATGATCTAGACCTGTCTGTATAACATAATGACACTGGACAAGCTCAAAACATTCAAAGGAAACTGGTTTTTGTTGCCACTAAACATGAAAATGTCATTAGAAGTGTCTGATAGCATGGAGAGGGCACCTACAGAGGCAAACGTATGCATGCTTACCTCACTAAACGTAAAGAAACTTTTCAAAAGGAGCCGATTATAGAGTTCGCTGCTTAACTTAACCTCCAGTCCACTAAGTGGCACCATGGAAATATAGACTGGAATGGACGTGCGCGCCTCAATCTATTAGCGTCGCTCAGGACAGGAAGGCGCCATTACTAGGCTGGAGATAGCGTTGCTATTTCTTAACGGATTTTAATAAATATAGGCTTGTTTTAAAGCCATTTGAAAGCTCTTTCCAATGAACCTATGCATGTGTGGGTGAAAAAAAAAACTTTTATGTAAAATGCAGAAATTTGGGGAAATTATGACAAACTGTGCTGCTTTTCTCTCTCTATTGTCGCTATTTGTTAACTGATTTTAATAAAAGTAGGCTTGTTTTAAAGCCCTTTAATTGCTCTTTCTAATGAACCTATGCATGTGTGGGTGAAACAAAACCTTTATGTAAAATGCAGAAATTTGGGAAAATTATGACAAACTGTGCTGATATTCTCTCTATATTGTCAGTATTTGTTAACAGATTTTAATAAAAGTAGGCTTTTAATTGCTCTTTCTAATGAACCCATACATGTCTGTGTAGAAAAAAAAAATGTTTTATGTAAAGTGTGGAAATTTGGGGAAAATATGCCATTCTGTTCATTTACTGTGATGTTTTTTTCCCTGTCATCATAATTCATAAATCATGATTTTTATAAATGAAGCCTTGTAAGTTGTATTCATGCTGATTAAAAGCTCTAATGAACCCATACATGCCTAGATAAACAATCCTTATGTATTAAAATATAAATCTGAAGTATGCCTTGCCATTGTGCTCATTTACCTTGCTGCTTTAAGGTCTTTTAATGACAACAACATATATATGATTTTTACTAACATTTTATTACAAGTAGCTATAAAGCCATTCAGAATTTATGACTTTTGACCCTCAGTCAGGGTAAAAAGTACCTCCTCCATCCCCTCCAACCACACTGTTAAAATTTAAATGCCGCCTGTACATATCATATTAAACAACAACTGCAAGTATATATATACGAGTATATATATAGACATAAATATATTTAAACATTTTTGTTTCCATATCTGTATGCATGTGAATGCAGCTTAATGAAAAGAACTTAGGCGTTGATCCGCACAGCCACAGCGCTCCAACATGGAAAATTTTACTTAACAAAAAATAAACGTAACGTTTCAGGTACGAGCCCTTGCCTGAAACGTTTCTCTGGTTTCTCTCTTTTATATATTTCTTTGGTCTTGCACGCCTTTTTATGGGTTTTGGATGTGCGTGTCTCCATTCCATCACTGTGTTCCACTGAGTCATTATGAGTTGAACACTGACGAGGAGCTCATACTATAAGACCAAGCCCCTCGTTGTAGTGACTTGGAGTGCAGTACCGACGAGCAACTGCGATGCTAGGGTAAGCAGCTAACTTTCATGTCTCATGGCTGGTGTGGTCATCTGCACCTGTGCACTGGCTAATGGTCAGGATAAAGTCTCACAAGGTCATAATGTTGTAAAGTGCATCATATCTGGGTTTTCCCAAGTAGCTTCCATAGTCATTCCAGCTGGAAGGATTCTACTGAGAAACATACATGTCAACCTATATGGATTGTCCGTAAATTATATGGATTTTTCCAAGTTTCAGTGTCATACGGACATACAAATAAAGTCTTATGGTTATTCAAGGTTTGGTCTGCAGCGGCTCTGTAATCAGCCGTTTCTGCAGCGTGACTCCACTTTGATGTGTGAACCAAATGAAGCAATGCTTCGATCCACTAGCTCATTGGTTCTTTGATTCGTTGCTCTTCAGAAACAGCAAGTCCGCTTCTTAACTCCTCTCAAAGCCATTAAAATAACGTGAGTCACTTTTGTGTGGATTAACGTCACTAACTGGAACTCTTGTCTTGTTGTAGTCAAGAAGCGAGAATCGTCCTCCGTTCCATTGTCTGCTGAGACAGAGTCCAGTCAGAATTAATAACTTTAAAATGAATTGCTGCTTTAAATAAAATGACACCTCTTTAAAACGTATTACAGACAAGAAACTACAATCGACTAAAATGTTCTTTGTGAATTAAACTGATGCTGACGTGAAGCACAGCACAGCAAGAGCTCAGCTCAGATGTATGGAAAGACATTCATACCAATAATGTCTGAAAGGAAATGCTTTTGACAAAAACTACAGATTTTGTTTATTCCTATTTATCTCCAGAGATCAAGGATCCACCACGAAGAGTTTATTATGTCCAAAGTTTAAGGATCCAGTGACCAATTTCATATTTATTTACTTTATCCAATTTATTTTTCATGATTTTATTAATGTATTTCCATTAGTGACAGACAGTTCTTGTTTCTGTAAAAAAATAACTAAATTTGACACATTCAGTTTGATAAAATTCAGCCTGATGCATGAATACTAGGTCACTTGTTTGAAATTCAACTGTGGAGGAAAAACTAATGATCCTGACTTTAATGTCATTGCGGCAACTCATAATTTGTGGACAAAACCCAGTTATGTGACACCGCTATGCGGTTATGTGTACTATAATAAAACTGATTTTGGTGCGATTTGGAGGTTATAAGGATTTTGTGTTGATTTTATGGATTTTCTCACTTGGTTATACAGGTAGACCCTCAAAGGGGTTGACATGTATGGAGAAACTATGTGCTATTGACATTGAGCCATTATTTTAGATCATTGGTTGTCATCCAGGCCTTACAACTGGGCCAATGATCCTTTCTTCACCAACAGAGACACCCAGGTCCAAGGAGTCCATGATGTTCCCCAACTCCCAGTCCATGCACCCACCCAGCCACAGTACTTTTTCTACTCTTGTTTCCAAGCACACGGCCTTCAAATGAGAAATGGTGAGCATTGCACGAGCATAAATTAAGCATGCTTTATTTTATGAGCCATCATGGCTTCACATTAGTGGATTTTTTTTTTTTTTTGCATACTGCCTTTTGTGATGCAGTTCAAATTTGCGTCGATGAAAAGTTCATTTAATTTTCTCCCTCTTGACCGTCGAGTGTTATTTCCACTGGCTCTTACTTGCACAAAATGTTCCCCGTAAAAGCGATGCTTGCTGATTGCACAAACCTAAATCCAGCTGCAGTTTGAACCATTTGCACCATTACGTCCTCACATGCACACACAGACAGAAGTCTACTTTACTATAAAAATGCAGATTGGGTTTCACAGGACATGCCAGCTGTGCTCGGAGGCAGCTACTGATAAATACCAGGCACGATTCCAGGTGAAGAAAGCATCAGAAACAAGGCGACAAAGGTTTAATAAGTCTTGCCCTCAGTGACAACAAAATTACAAACCCTGCTCCCCCCCCCCCCCCCGAACGAGTTGGCCGACCCTTTCATTTGCTTGTGCTGCTACAAAAACAGGTGCAAGCAATAACATCAAGTCTTTTTCGCACTCGATTTGCATTTTCAGTTTCTTTTTTTGTAATCTTGAAGACTTTGGAAGAAGGCGTAAGAAAAGAGTGTTCATGCCAGGAAAGCAACACCATTAAGGAGATGATTGTTTTTATTATTTTTTAAGAGTACTATTAATGTCCCAGAAACAAAACACCCTTAATGCAGAAGACATCTGGTATCTAGGGCTACAACACATTCTCATTCCAAAACATTAAGCATAAACACTTTGTCAGCCCACATTCACATCGTTATTCGCAGACGACACCCTTCAGCGTCTGTCTAGCAACAGGCCAGCAGTTGGGCTTTCTGCCTGATGACACATTCTGGACCTAGCAACTTTAATTTTACCCAAATGGTCTAGTAGAATGGGAGAGGATGGAAGCTTGATGACTTTTTAGCGGATCCTGATCAGCTACTGTGTTGAAAATGTGGCGCTAATCCCCCAATAACCCATTACTTGATGCCATAAACGATTAAGCTAACTTAGTTAGCTAATAAATCACAAATTGGGTAGCAGCCTGCCGTTATAGATGAACACATGACCAAAATACATTTAAAAACAAATTTAAGTAGTCACTTTTTCAACTAGCTTAATTTAACACAGATATGGTAGTACACAAGCTATTTGTAAGCCATTGTATTGATTAGGCTAGTTAGCTACTGAGCACGGTCACTACTAGGGATGGGTATTGATAAGATTTTCTCAATATTGATACTTGTGTGTAGGCTCTCAGTTGTCCAGGTGGTTTCCATAGTAGAGAAGCTTGATTCTTCGACTGGACTGGGTTGCTTGACACGAGGACATTTCAACAGAGCAAGAATTTTAGCTGAGGAAGCTTCTGCGATTTGAAGCGAAACATCCTCGCGTCAAGCAACCCAGTCCAGATGAAGATTCAAGCTTCTCTACTACCAATATTGATACCATTATTGATTCCACTCATCGATCCGATTCCTTATCGATTCCCTTATCGATACCTCTTGTGAGTTTTCTGTGTACTGAAAGTAGGCTTTACATGTTTTCTATGTCAACAACATTTTATTGAGTCTTAAAGTAAATTAATTTGAAATTTGTCACTGGATCCTTAAACTCTGGACATAATAAACTCTACACGGTGGATCCTTGATCTCTGGACATAAATAGAAATAAGCAAAAACTGTAGTTTTGTCAAAAGCATTTCCTTTCAGACATTATTGGCATGAGATGATAGGTTGAAAATTATATGAAGGGAATGTTTGTTTGGCCCAGTCTCATTGTACAACTGATAACAAACTATTGATTTGTTTTTGGTCCAGGTTGTAATGCAGTTGGGCAGAATTTCATAAAATTGTATTATATGAAACTCCAAGCTAATGTCAATGTGACTGGGCATTTCTAGAAATTAGCATGCCAGAGTTCACCAATGTTGAAGTTTGTACTATTTGCATAGGCTACACCAGAAAGGCCCTACATCACTGCCTTTGGAGAATCTGAACAAATTCAGACGTTGTGTTGTATTATGGTGACATTGTTTGAAATGCGCACTGTAATTTTGCTTCAAACATTCAATAATTAAATCTGAAAATTATTATTATTAAATTAAGATTGGTACTTTGATGATAGCATATGGTGTATTTGTATTGCAAAAGTTTGCTTCTTTACTATTGGTATGTTGAGTTATTCTATACTTATTACATAGAAACTAAAATCAAAATGGCGCCCATGGTGGCCATATTGGATAAACAATGGCCATTTTCTAAAGGAATGTCTTCTAGTCTCCCCCAATTCACCACCAAGAAATGGTTTCAGTGTTTAGTTATCGTCCAGAAATTAAATGTTTACAGATGGATGCCCAGATGGACGGATGGATGGACTGATGGGGTGAAAACATAATGCTCCCAACTCAGCCCATTCTCACGTTTATTTTATACCACCACAAAATGCATCACTTTTCCCTGACACGGTCAAGTCTCAGACTATTTTGAACCCTACTCTCAATCATAACCATGTCACCCCAAATTTCATGATATCATCATGAAATCATTTTGTGATGCCGTCACGAAATGCGTGACGGTATCATGCGCTAATAGATTAAATCACTCCATCATGAACTTGGCCTGAGATTGGGCTGCCCAACATCGTTGAGCTGGGGGCCTAATAAAAACACTTAAATGGAAGTAATATTAAAATCAAACAACCAGACTTACACCTACAATGACTTTTTTGAAACTAGTACCCACTCATAAATAAATAAATAAATAAATAAATAAATAATATTTCTCATTAGGATTCAACATCTCAAACTTCTTCTTATGGGTTTATTGGCAGTTGGCAATCGCCTTGCAGGTGCATCACCTAGTAGACTTGAGTGTGCAGACAAAAAAAAAAACCCAAATCAAAATGAAAAGACTAGATTCCCTTTGTTAATGGTGTCGTGGCAAAGGCATATACTTTACTGAGTGCTCCTCTATTTACATCAGGCATTCAAAGTTCCCTGTAATGTCCTGAAAATACACCACGTCAGAGCAAATCACAGAGGCCCACTTGTCGGCACTTTCATAGAATTTTTAATGACTTGATTGCTATTTCTGGAGATGCTGTGATATTGACTACAACATAAACTGCTCAATGATCTGGGGATTAGAATAATACTTGGGTGCACAACCTCAGTTTGTGATGTTAGACATGCTGCAGGCTCAGTAATTTTACGCCCGACAAACTGCATTCATGCTTTGACTGCATCCAGGCCCCAGTACACCAAGATGACCCTGCAACCCAGCCCATCTGGGGCCCTCAGAGTCCTTCCAAACCTGCACAGTAATTAGCGACAAGGGGACAAGCTGAAACAGAGGAATCTCCACGATGAGCTTACAATACCGTTTAAGACCTGCTGTTCCTGTGCAAGAGATCCACTTGCTCAATTTCCTCCTCATGCACACAAACAGTGTGTAGTCAGAGCTGTCGTCAGCTGGTTGGATCCTTTGTGGAATTACAGGTACTGTAGATGTTAAGCTACAGACTGCTTCTGCAACGGCTCCATCATCTTCTAGTGGTTCACAAAAGGTTATGTGCACTCAGAGAGGAATTTATGAACTAATGCCCAGAATTTTTGTGTATAGTCTTGAGAGGTTTGTTGCCCCAGAAGGTAACATTTGCCTTAAATGTGAATGCTGCACTGGCAAGAACTTTAGCATGAACGTGCAAAATCAGCACTTGCTCTCCAGTATAACGGTATAACAGGCTAGATTCCCCACCCCCTCCGAAATTCACAGTATAACATCATCCAGGCTAGGAAATAGTAATAGCCTTGCTTAAGTAATACTTATGATGTCTTAAACTGTATGTTGGAGGTATGAAACAGGCTAGCTTACTTTAACCTAAGCAGGTTTCTTGGCTATCCAAAAGAGGGTAGCCCACTTTATCTCTGGGTATACAGTATTTTGTGCTGCAAACAAACAAACAAACAAGCAAGCTAGTCCATTTTAAACCTCATTATACAGGATTCTTCATTATTCAAACAGGCTAGCCCACTTTAGCTCTGCGTATAGAGTATTCTGGGTTGTATAAAACAGGCAGGTCCACTTTAACCCTGGGTATACAGTATTCTGGGCTCTACAAAATAGACTAGTACAATTTACCTCTGGGTATACAGTATTTTGTGCTGTATAAAACAGGCTAGTCCACTTTAACTCTGATATATAGTATTCCAAGCTAAAGAAAATAGACTAGTCCACTTTAACTCTGTTTGTATAGCATTCTATGCTGTATGAAACAGGCTAATAAATTTTAACTCTGTATATATGGTATTGTGTGCTATAGAAAAATGGCGAGCCCACTTCAACTCTGGCTAGAAAGTATTCCGTGCTGTATAAAACAGGCTATCCCACTTTAACCCTGGGTATACAATATTCTGGCCTACGCACACGAGGCTAGCCCACTTTAACCCCGGGTATACAATATTCTGGCCTATGTACACGAGGCTAGCCCAGTTTAACTCTGAGTATACAATATTCTGGCCTACACACACGAGGCTAGCCCACTTTAACCCTGGGTATACAATATTCTGGCCTACGCACATGAGGCTAGTTCACTTTAACCCTGGGTATACAATATTCTGGCCTATGTACACGAGGCTAGCCCACTTTAACCCTGGGTATACAATATTATGGCCTATGTACACAAGGCTAGCCCACTTTAATCATGGCTATACGGTATTGTGGGCAGTACAAAACAAGGTAGCCCACTTTAACTCTAACATACAGTATTCTTAGCCGTATAAAACATGCTATTCCACTTTTACCCCAAGTACACAACATACAAAACAGGCTAGCCAACTTTAACTCTGGGTCAAAATATTATGTGCTATATAAAACAGGCTAGTCCCCTTTAAATCTGGGTATACAATATTCTGGGATACACAAAACAGGCTAGCACAGTTTAACTCCATGTATGCAGTATTCTGGGCCATATAATACAGGCTAACCCATTCTAACCCAGGGTATACAGTGTTCTGGTCTACACAAAACAGTCTAGCCCACTGTAGCCCTGATTATATTCTGTGCAGGGGGTAGACCAGGCAACATGGAACACTGTCATACATGCTGGGGGTGGGTGAGTTTTAGGACAATGAAACATCTGCTATTATCTTGTCTTACCTATGTGTTTGCCATACATGTGGTAGAAGAAGCCGAAGCAGTAAGCCGGTGGGTTGGTGATGCCATAAGGATTTTTAGGCGCTACATTGAAAAACGGACTCACAAGCCGTGCCTGGTCTCCTTCTTTCCGTGGTCTTGATGTCTCAATGTACATGTAGAAACCTTAAAAAATAGGGACATACAGACACAATTACTGATTTATTTTATACAGGGAAGGACAAAAGACATTAAAAAGTTCTTAGCCGCCCTCAGATACCGAGGCACCAAATTACAGGTCTCAGTGCAATTGGTGATTCAGGTTCCTATAACCCGTGCCTGTGACAGCATACACAGTACAGGGTCTCCTCTACGGTATAGTTCTATTACACTACATGCCTTCTGGGTATCTTCTGAATCAAAGTACTTGTGTCTGGCTGAAGACTTAAACAAACAGCTGATGTCGTACCCTCAGATATCTACATGGAAGCGTTTGTCAAACAGTTTGCAGTCACTCAGCCACTGTGCGGCTGCCTGCTGAGACCGGACTGGAGACACCATACAACAAATTATTTGTCACGTCAAACTCTGCAAAAGAAAAACGGAGGCATGTTTGGTCTTGCGCCGTCACTTTCAGTCAATCTGCACCCGCCTGATAGAAATGAAAGCTTCCGTATTAAAGATAAGGAGGGTTTTTTTTATGAAGGACAGTTCTGATTTTCCTAATAGCAATAACTAGGGGGCAAATCAAGATGATAACAATGGATAGTCTGACAGCTGTAGATGGCCGCGATGATAGCGGTGAGTCAAAAACTCTGCTGACTGCAGCTCAGCCACATAATCTAAAGCCAATCTGCCGTGCCATAGGCACAGGGAAGGTAGGAAGCGGCTCCACAGCCCTCCGGCCAAAGTCAAATTGAACATCTCCCTCAGCTGGGTCTCAGATAATTACATGCAAAGAGGGATGGGGGGTGGTAATGAAATGCTGGACATTTTGAAATATTAGATGATTAAAGCCAATGCATTATTTACTGCTTCAGCTGCTGCTGGTGCTACACCGCCGTAATAGGCGCTTATATTCCATCTTCTAGCAAAGCGTTCATATAGTCATTCAAACAGAATAGAAAAAAGTCCACACGTTATCTCATTGTTCAGTGTTGATTATTCACACAGAAGAAATATATCAAACACTAAATGCAGGAGCAAGCATGCATGTTTTATTTAAGCACTCAGAAATAAGTGAAAACTAACTATTATGAATCATAAAACAAATTATCTCTGCTGAATTAAATTGACTTACTGCAGGTTTGTTAAAAAGGAATGGCAACGTTTTGGTGAAACTGCAACATTTACTGTGCAGTCAAAGCAATAGTCATCAAAGGTTGACATTTAGCATTGTTGCAAGTCGATCAAGAAAAATTATATATACGTATATAATAACGACGATGCAATTGCACCTTATGCATCTATCTTGACATATGTTCAACACTGGCTGAGCATATCCTATAATTTTCCACACTATGCACTTTGATCTGCATCACTTGCAAGCTCAGTCTCCTGAGTTGACAATAACAAAACGGAAATGGCAGAAACCTTTCTCGAAAAATGTTGTAAATATGTAGTCATGCAGCTCTACAATGACTGATATGTCCAAACAGCTGGAAAGAGATCACCAACAAGACAAATTTATTCTAATTTTTATTTTTATTTTTTATCTGTCAGCCAGCAATAAGTGCTAATCTACATAGTGGTGCACAAACGTTTTATTCCATTTTAAGACATGCAATCAAATATGGTGAATAATCTGTATATTTTGCATGTATTTTTTCTCATGTAGAGAAAATTAAGTATGTTAAGTGCAAATAAACCAAATGTTTTCTTTTTTTATTATGTATACCGTATGTCATAAATACTGTGAAATTCATAGCCGATTCTTTTAATTCAATTTCTTGTGGTTCATGCATTAAGAAGACCAATTGTAACCTGGTGTGTGAAATGATATGCCAGTTTTTCAATTTACACATACTGTCACCATAGTGGTTTTCTTGATTTAATTTACCCACAGGGCGATTGGACTCCAGATCCACACTAATACTCAGCCCAGCAGCTTCTCTAATCACCTGCCTCGTGACCTGCTGACATTTCTCTGTTTCACTCCTGCTATAAAGCGTTATCTATATTCCTAGATAAGATCTGAGTGGCTTGCCTGCTACGGAGGATAATCTTGGCATCAACAAGCCAAAGGAAAAAAAAAGGTCCAGTTATCTACAAAACTAAAACCCAATGCTTTACAGAAATTTGCTGGTCATCTATTTAAAGATGTTAACCTACTCTACAGTTTACCATTTTGCTGTGTGGGAAGGGGACTGGGGACAATAACGAGACGCAGACACATAATTATAGCTAGGCCACAAGTCCTTGCTTTTGACTTACTTTGTGACCTCAGATGGTTGTATTGTCCCATTACTGGTGCCTGCTTGACAAAATCAAGGTGCCTAATGTTATGATCCTGGGTCTATCTGCCCTTGTGTGACATCAGCACCCTACAAATCAATGCTATGTTGAATGTAGGCTAGTGAGGCTAGTCTAATCTCCTGGGTAACAGAGTTCCCTATAACTAGTGGTGTGCCTTGTTTTGTCTTGTCTTCTGGAAGAGAAGCTGCCAACAAGACAGTATAATAACCAGCAGGTCTCATGACGTCAGACTAGTCCAGTTGGTAGAGGGGACAACACAACCAGTTTTGCATTGCTTTACATGCGTTGTTATGCCACACACAGGTAGAAACTCTGCAGCATCTACCTATACACATAAGCTAATGCTAACAAGCATGCTAGTGGGACAAAGGCTAAAGGTATGTGGAGTGACAACACAATGCAACTAGAACACACTATTGTGCTAGATTTAGCCTTTGCAGATACCAGAAAACTGGAAAAGGCTAGCAAAGCTTGCCAACAGCTACAAGAGGCTAATCCCAAGAACTACTCCTCTCAATCACTCCCTCCACCTTCAAAATGCATAGAACACTGCCATCTACTGGATGGGAGTGTGAATAGTGACCAACGTGTGATCGTTGGTCGCTATTTGTTTCGCTGAATCACACTTCACAAACAGAATTTTCAGTTTTGCAAATGCTTTTTTATAAATGAAAAACATTACATATTTACAAATACACATTTATTTGTAAAAACCAACACACGTTACAGTAACTTGTGTGTGTGTTTTTTTTTTTTTTTTTTTACAAATAAATAAACCAACCAACCAGTGAGTGAGAGGAGACTCATTTCCCATAATCCCTTTTGGCGCATGTGTCGGTTAACACTCAAAGCTTCAGAATTAGCCCGTTACTTTAAAGGTTTTGTACAATATTTTCACTTTGTAAAGACGGCAGGGTTGCCATTAATGTCAATAAACTGTCCGGAATTAGTTTTGTTTGTAAGTGAAACCATGAGCGAAAAGTGCCTTGCTTTTCATGTCTCCTGCCACATGTCTGTGTTGTTGCATGTGGAAATTAAACGACACTTCCTTACAGCAGCAGGCAGGATGCATAAAGACAGAAGCTCTGTCTCGTTTTGGGTTTGTGATTGCCTTCGATTTTACTCAGAAGCCTCGGTGGTGCTTAAACTCAAAACTGGCTTATCAGTAGCTGACAGTGTACCAAGTCAATACTAAAAGTTAACAGGCATCCTTGAGAGTCTCAAGGTGCTTCGTGGTATGTGACATTTTCATTTTGTTATTATAACAAGCAAAGTAATCAAGAGTTTTCAGTTCGTAAAGAATATATTTGTTGAACGCTGAGTGTGGAACATGGCATCAAGTTCCATTTACTATATGGCTACATTATACAGAACTAGCTTGGAGGCTTAAAATAAGATGACGCAACAAACAGCCACTCCAATGCTCCCTCACAGATTTAGTTGATGTGAAAAATGATCTTTGCTTTAAAATGTTTGGTGACTGATGGTTGGCAGTGCATTACGTGAATCAATACCACACTAATGCAATTGTGGTTGTGCTGAAGATACTGAAATATCTTTGGCAGCACTTAATACAGAGATATGTCAGCTTAACTTAGCATACATAAATCTTAGTTTTACAGAAATAGCGAGGCGTATTCTAGATTTTAACAATTAATTTTTTGTGATTTTTGGGTGGACGGATGAATCACACGTACACAAAAAAAATTTCTTGAGTGTCCATTGATCACTGCAACTCTACCGTGTAAATCTTGTACTTGTTTCTACATCCTTCCAGTATTTTTCCTGTGAGATCCTTCTCATGTTGCTGGCATTTTTTACACTGACAGAAATCACACAATGCAAATCACCCATGTTGCACAGAAAATGAAAGGAGTCAAATGTTGCCTCGCTCGGTGTCACGTTCAGTGGGTCTTCACGGTAAGGTTGCACTGCCTCAGGCTGGTGGGGCCACAGCGCCCTCAGCTGACATCAGCTATTATGCAATCGGGAACATTTAAATCTCAATAACTTTGTCCAACATCGTGCACATGCCGCACATAGGCACGAAGTAAACACTGTTGATAATTTGATTTCTTCTGCATTTGAATTCTAGCCACGTTCCACACGTGTCCACATATTCATGCATGGATTGCAGAAAGAATAACAGAGCGATGTCATTTTGAATGTGTGCATTCAACCATCTTATTTTCAATCCAGTGAGCAGGTGCAATGTGCTCAGAGCCTCGCTGACAGCTGGCAGAAATAATCGCTTATACACCAACGGAATTTTGCATAATTTTGCAAGACAATTGCTCAGCTATACTGACAGATTCCCAGCTGAGAAGCTGAAATGTTGACTTACACACTATTTGTTGATTATTAAAGTTGTTAATTAGTTTTAGCATTCATGTTTAGCAGATATTAGTGTTCTGTTTTGTATACATTTTAGTTTTTCATGGCAGGCACAAATATAAGCATTTATAATCTATATTATAATAACCAAGGGGCCTCTGTGTGTGTGCATGTGTGTGGCTTCAATCACACAGAAAACCGTGGAGAGCTGACATTTGGCGTTTTGTATGCTTATGTATTTTGGGTCAAGGATAAGCGCTGTGAAAACAAAGTTTTTGGAAAAATTAGCAATTTTAGCTAACCAGTAAACAATGGACACTGTGCTGCAATGCACCATGAGAGTTTGAGGTTTTGAGGTTTTAAATGTTATTGTGTATCATGTTAGATTAATAGTGTTGTTAGTGTTACTGATATATTGTGTTTTTGTAGTTCAATTAGTTTAGTCAGTTTAGTTAAGTGGCATGTTGTCGTTACCATGAGTGAAAAATGTATTGCTTTTTATATATTCCGCCACCATCTCTGTTTGTGCATGTGTACAAATTAAAAGCACCTGTTTGCAGCAGAATGCAGAAAAAACAAGAAGCTCTGCATGAGTGCGACAGGGGACAGCTGACATTTGCCGTTTGGTATGCTTATCTATTTTGGGTCAAGGATGAATGGCACCAAAACTTAACATTCATGGGACTAATATTTTTGGAGAAACTATGGATAATAGCTAATGTTGCTAATTACATTCTGGACTAACACGCCATTCCAGCAGGTGGTGGTAAATCATCTTTATATTAAACGTGTGAGTGCGTGCGTGAGTGATTTTATTTAGTAAGTTCAATATAAGTACATATTATAAATGGTAAATGGTAAATGGACTGCATTTATATAGCACTTTTCCATCTGCATCAGACACTCAAAGCGCTTTACAATTATGCCTCACATTCACCCCGATGTCAGGGTGCTGCCATACAAGGCGCTCACTACACACCGGGAGCAATAGGAGATTAAAGACCTTGCCCAAGGGCCCTTAGTGATTTTCCAGTCAGGCGGGGATTTGAACCCAGGATCTTCTAGTCTCAAGCCCAACACCTTAACCACTAGACCATCACCTCCCCTAATTATAATTGTAAATACGTTAAAATACATGGATGACAAGAAGTGAAAATATTTATTATCATTGTGGTCCATTTAAAAACGCAATGACAAAATAGAAGCAATAATAATAATAATTAATAATAATAAAAAGTACTGTACAGCCAATGCTAAGTCTTTGCCCATTAAACTGTACAATTGAAAAAGTGATGCAGCATTGCAGATAAGCTTGTGCCACAAAAACATCACATTTTTCTTACCATCATCAGTGTTTTATTGGAGAATTTGATTGCAATTTTGCATATCCTAGTCAGATTACGTATGTGACAAAGTAGGACAAATGAAACCAGATATGTGACAGACACCCGCACGCTGCCCAAATGTTGTCGCTGATGTTCCCTCACCATACTTCATAGTCCTCATTTGAGTCTCTTTTTATGTAACAGCTTCTCTGACACAAAGCCATTCCAACAGTAGCTAATGATCATCCACAGAGAGCTTGTACGAAGGTTATCTAGTTATCTCCTTAGGCCACTAGTTGGTTTCCAAGTCTCACAACCATACAGTCAGGCAGGAAGCACAAGGACACAAAAGACTTGGCACATCGTTCTGCAAAGATCTCTGCATCAACAAACACTTCTCTCCAGAAATTGAATTCAAGTCATGTGCAATATCTTAAACCTTTTTGGATTAAAATTTGCACAGGCCTAATGATCTTGATCAGTTCTGTATTGGACTGGTATTGGCCCAAGCTTGGGTGTCATTATAGGAGGTGAAAATATTATCATCCCTATGACTTACCCTGCTTGGAACCACTGTGGTCACTGCTGGGCCCCGTATTGGGCGTATATCTGGTGTCACGTGTGGCAGCACTATGCCGCGTCCAATCAAAATCGTCATTCTTGTCTTGGGTGAACATGCAGATGGCATCGTCCTCAAAGCCGCAGTGAAACTCTCCTGGAGAGGAAGAGCAGAGCCGGCCTTTTATGTTTATATCATGAAGAAGTGGAGAGAAGAAGCTTTAAGGGCAGCGTAACATAGCCTGTGAGCTAGGTTGGTCACAACCACCCAGAATGGCAAAGCATTTGATATGGCTTTTTGGTCCCCCATCTATAGAGACTTGAATAATTTGTGACAGACTTTTTAATCTGGTATCTTCATGTATCAAATCCAATCATATGTCTGACCATTTTTTGAAATAGTGAGCCCAAAGTCAACTTTGACCTACTTAGTACCACTTAATGTTCTCAAACAACACTTACAATCCCGCCTCAGTATACCATGGCCAACTCAAAAATGTATGATATCATCCTGGGGTGGTCGTTATAACCAGGTGGGATCAATGAAGGACTCAAAATTCAACAATATTGAGTACCACTTTATTTGTCTGATCATAGTGATTCCAAAAAGGTATAGTTTGGACTATGTGCGACTGAATGTTCTGGAGTTATGGGGTAAAAACAGCAAAAATGCTGACAAAGGTCAATTTCTACAATGGTCAAAACAAACAGTTCCTTCAATTTTGGTAATAAGTGATGCAAATTTTGTGTAATCCTGTGCAATCCTTCACTGACCCCTACCTGGCTATAGCTGCCACCCTGGGATGGAGGTACATGTTAACTTGGGATATGTATACAGAGTAAATTTTGGGTGCTATGTTTTGCCCCACTAGTGGTCATGTCAGGCCACTGGCCCAAGAACTACACCTTCTGTGTATTTACAGGATTTCCAGGGGTGTGTATTTCTACAAAATACAACGAACATGGAGCATTTAATTACCATATAAAATCTATTGAACAGTGTTTCTAAATTTAGTTGTGACCTGTCGCTGGCTCGGCTGGAGGTATCAGTATTTCACTTATTATTGCAACAATATGCAATTTGATGGAGCTTTGGTTTGAGGACAGCTAACTCTGCAAAACCATGACAGGGTCCATTCAACGATTTCCCCCTGTTGCCAATTTGCAGTATTTTGGCCCATTTGTCAGAGTTAATTGTCTCAGATATTCAGAAGAATTTAAATAGGACAAAGAGATCCGAGTCTGAACAAGCTGCACACATCATAAAGAAATTCACAAGAGATGAAGAAGTTATTGAAATATCAGTCTGGAAAGTGTTACAAAGTCTCTTCAAAGGCTCCGAAATGCCAGCGAGCCGCAGTGAGAGTCATTATCTTCAAATGTTAAAAGAAAAAAAGAATAATCTTTCCAAGAATGGTCAGTCTCACAAAATTACACTGAAAGCACAGTGATCGAAGCATTCAACAATCTACAAATCCAGATATATACTGGATATAACGTTATATATATATAACGCTAAAGGACCATAGTTTGAGTTCCAAAATGTTGCATCACTACTCTGTCACTTTTTTACCATGGAGCAACTTTAACTTTTGACCCCTGAACAAACTGAAATTGATCTTTGTCACCATTTGTGCTGTTTTTACCCCATAACTCCATAGTACTCAGACATCGATAGTCCAAACTATACCTTTGTGGAATCTTTATGAACAGAGAGACAATGTGACATACTTTCAATATGATTGGAGCATTTTTAAATATTGACCCCAACCTGGCAAAAGCTGTCAACCTTGGATGGCCACCATACATTTGTGTATGCTGTGGTATTCTGAAGTTGGATTGTAAGTGCTGTTTAATACCCTTAAATGGTACCAATTGGGAAACCTGACCATACCTCATTTTATTTTTTCGACCAACACCCATCGTGTAGAAATTTAGCAATGACACTTATGTTGGATTATGTGGTGCCTTGTGGTGGGTATCATCTAGGTTCTCAATGTTTTGAGACACAGGGAAGGGTATCCGGTGTAAAAATTTGTGCAAAATCAACACCCAGATCCAATATGGTGAATAAGCCAAACCAACCCACTGTTTGGAAAACACTGTATCGTTTTCTGAAGCGATAGGTTCATTTAGTTCATAGCTTCAAAAAGCTTTTCTTGTACAAATATGCGTTCAGTCATTCCAGAAGGATTTAGGCACAAAATCTAATGTCCCAGCGAGGGAGCGTCACATAGAAAACCTCCTTACATAATTACATAATTTCCAAAGAAAGTCACATTACCACCGAAGTTAGCCAAACATATCACGTAACTATATGAATAGCGGCTCTTCCCAACCTTGGAGACCCCAAAGTGTTGGCCATGATGTCATATCACAGTTTGAAACCTTCGACCTTCATGCAACGTTCTTTGGGACGGCGTCTGTTGTGACTCTCGTTGACTAGCTATATCTTAACTGTTTCAAAATACTCAAGTCAGTAAGTGAATCAATATCTCCGGAGAGGGGTTCTTTGGCTCTACAGCCACAGACCAAAGGCACAATAAAATATGGTAAAGGTCTTGCATAAAGAAATGCTGATTGATGAACGCTGCTGTGTGCAGAATTAAAAGCTATCCAGCGTTTAAATTAAAACTCGTGTATTAAATCGTTTACATGCGTGCTGAACGCAGAGCCTCCACAACCAAATACGTGGGTCGGTGATGATTTTTATTTGGTTTCGGACATGCATTTTCCACCAAATTATAAAGGGAAAGTCATGTTTCTTTTCCCTTGTAATTGCTCTGGTCAGAGAGGAGGAAAGAGGAAGAGAAGTCCTGTCCGTGTGTGTGCTGGATGATGTGATCGCAGGAAGCGCCACTCCACACGTAACCATAATATTCAGGAAAAAGCCTGGCAAAAATTATTAATCATTATTCAAGTTTTAATGGGTCTATCAACAAAAATGTAAAAACTGGTATATACACTCAACAAAAATATAAATGCAACACTTTTGGTTTTGCTCCCATTTTGTATGAGATGAACTCAAAGATCTAAAACTTTTTCCACATACACAATATCACCATTTCCCTCAAATATTGTTCACAAACCAGTCTAAATCTGTGATAGTGAGCACTTCTCCTTTGCTGAGATAATCCATCCCACCTCACAGGTGTGCCATATCAAGATGCTGATTAGACACCATGATTAGTGCACAGGTGTGCCTTAGACTGCCCACAATAAAAGGCCACTCTGAAAGGTGCAGTTTTGTTTTATTGGGGGGGGATACCAGTCAGTATCTGGTGTGACCACCATTTGCCTCATGCAGTGCAACACATCTCCTTCGCATAGAGTTGATCAGGTTGTCAATTGTGGCCTGTGGAATGTTGGTCCACTCCTCATCAATGGCTGTGCGAAGTTGCTGGATATTGGCAGGAACTGGTACACGCTGTCGTATACGCCGGTCCAGAGCATCCCAAACATGCTCAATGGGTGACATGTCCGGTGAGTATGCCGGCCATGCAAGAACTGGGACATTTTCAGCTTCCAAGAATTGTGTACAGATCCTTGCAACATGGGGCTGTGCATTATCCTGCTGCAACATGAGGTGATGTTCTTGGATGTATGGCACAACAATGGGCCTCAGGATCTCGTTACGGTATCTCTGTGCATTCAAAATGCCATCAATAAAATGCACCTGTGTTCTTCGTCCATAACAGACGCCTGCCCATACCATAACCCCACCGCCACCATGGGCCACTCGATCCACAACATTAACATCAGAAAACCGCTCACCCACACGACGCCACACACGCTGTCTGCCATCTGCCCTGGACAGTGTGAACCGGGATTCATCCGTGAAGAGAACACCTCTCCAACGTGCCAAATGCCAGCGAATGTGAGCATTTGCCCACTCAAGTCGGTTACGACGACGAACTGGAGTCAGGTCGAGACCCCGATGAGGACGACGAGCATGCAGATGAGCTTCTCTGAGACGGTTTCTGACAGTTTGTGCAGAAATTCTTTGGTTATGCAAACGATTGTTTCAGCAGCTGTCCGAGTGGCTGGTCTCAGACGATCTTGGAGGTGAACATGCTGGATGTGGAGGTCCTGGGCTGGTGTGGTTACACGTGGTCTGCGGTTGTGAGGCTGGTTGGATGTACTGCCAAATTCTCTGAAACGCCTTTGGAGACGTCTTATGGTAGAGAAATGAACATTCAATACACGAGCAACAGCTCTGGTTGACATTCCTGCTGTCAGCATGCCAACTGCACACTCCCTCAAATCTTGCGACATCTGTGGCATTGTGCTGTGTGATAAAACTGCACCTTTCAGAGTGGCCTTTTGTTGTGGGCAGTCTAAGGCACACCTGTGCACTAATCATGGTGTCTAATCAGCATCTTGATATGGCACACCTGTGAGGTGGGATGGATTATCTCAGCAAAGGAGAAGTGCTCACTATCACAGATTTAGACTGGTTTGTGAACAATATTTGAGGGAAATGGTGATATTGTGTATGTGGAAAAAGTTTTAGATCTTTGAGTTCATCTCATACAAAATGGGAGCAAAACCAAAAGTGTTGCGTTTATATTTTTGTTGAGTGTATGTTGAAGTCTGCATTTTGGACACACATTCAAACGGAAACTCAGTGTGGGGGTTTTGATGGTACGCCCGCTTAATTTGGTCACGTGACTTTGACGCGTCTCCGCGTCAAACTACAGAGCGTTAAAGAAAGACGGTGAGAGAGCCAATATTTTGCTTCCCAGGAAAAAGGTGATAGGTTTTTTTTTTATTCTAGGTTCTAGGGACATGTCTTCGACCACCCCCATTAGCAGGGTCACAGCCCTCCTTTCACCTGAAGCTACAGTAGATCCGCCCCTGCAAGACACTCAAAATGATTCAAGAAGTGATGTATGCATTTCAAAGCAGTCAAAATATGACAATGATGACTTCTAATAGACAGTGTAAACGCCAATCTGCCCCCCCCCCCCCCCGCCCAAAAAAATGAAATCTCTGCCCCATCCCTAGAAGGATGGATGGATGATTGTCCTTGTCCTTTTTTTGTCCCCAGAGTGTCACTTGCAGGCCTACATGTAACCAGTTTTTAAATCCTCACTCTCTTCTGCATCACTTTTCTTTTTCTCTTGCGTGGGTGTGCACGGTGCAGGATCAGCGGCCCAACTCTGCCTTTTCTTCCCCGCCCACCTTCCTCCCATCTTGTTCGCCTTGGCTTTTTGGTTGCCCTTTTTTTTTTTTTAAACTAGCAAAGTGTGCAGTGACAGAATTAAATTGTGGGCTCCGTCGCCCACGTTAGTGGCAAAAACGTAAGCGCGACCCTCACATGAGATATGGATGCTCAACAGCGAGCATGCCCGTGAATATCCATGTGAGTGGACAGCCGGCTCGCTCGAGCCCCTTTAATCACCACTGCAAACAAAAATACACCAAATTGCCGGACACGTTCCACACTGTCCTCAAAGAGACCATAAAAATAAAAGAGCATTTATATTCAAGATGCGGACGTGTGTTCTGATAAATATTCATTATTTTATTAAAATGCAGCTTTGAGCAGTTCAGAGTGGCGACCTTGGCAGGAGTGGAATCTGCTGTGGGGCGTTTCTCCCGCGCCTTCTCAGGTAATGAAGGCAAAGGAGTGTGGGTGGATGGACAGAAGGAAGGAAGACAACAGAAAGAAAGAGTGGAACAGAAGCACTCTTGACTCTCCTCCTGCTAGGCATGCGGCGGTGTAGCTCACGGTGCAACAACACAAACCGCTGTGAGCCAAACTAAATATTTTCACCCCCCCACTGACTGGCAGGGATGGGAGGATTTGGAGGATCGGCAGAGAGGAAAGTCTCCTTTGGGGCTTTTGGATAATGATGCTGGTGATTAGGATGTTTGTTATCATGGTGGCAGCGTTCGTGCCAACACCCGCTGTAATATATAGATGTACATAAAAATATGAATCTCCGTGCACAGTGGCGTGCTTCAGCAAGCAGTGATTAAATGTGCATTGTCAAAGGGTGAGTAATAAGGAAAATTTGAAAAGTTTCTCATGCAAATGGGATGAAACAGTGATGCATGTGTGAGCGCATGCTCGTGCGTGCATGCACACAAAGCGATATAAATGCATGCATATTATTCATATCCTGCAGAGATTTCAATCAAGCTGCTACTTGCAATTACACTCATTACTGATTAACCTGATGGTTATTGTTCCAGTGATTGCTTATTTGAGAAAATGCTGGAAAATCGCTCCAAAAGGTCAGATCATAAATAAGAAAGTGTGTGTGTGTGTGTGTGTGTGTGTGTGTGTGTGTGTGTGTGTGTGTGTGTGTGTGTGTGTGTGTGTGTGTGTGTGTGTAAAACCACTTTAAACCAGATTATCTCGAATGTGATCATATAACACCAGTTTAAACAATAATACTGCCTGGTTGAAAGCTACTTAAAATATCAATCATAACAGGAAAAATTCCATATGTGTAATTCTACAGTAACGGCATTACAATTTCAGCAAAATCTGGCGATATTTTATCTTACCAATTAAAATTTGCAACTGTAAACTCTCACATATGAGAGGCTTTAACAAGTCAAAAATTCTGCTATTATCGCTGGGAATTTATTTAAGTGATGTTTTACCAAAATATTTGACGAGTTATTTGCGTGCCGTTCAGCTAATTGTTACAGCATCACAACTCTGAGGAGACATGCTGAGACAAATGCACATTACTTACTCAGGTGTGGATTGATGGGAGCTGTGAAACAAACAGAAAAAGGCCAAGAACACTCATTAGTGCAGAATATCACAGCCTTCTGTCATTACATGAAACACCAAGTCATTAACGCAAATGTGCACAGCTGTACAAATACTCACACTGGCATGCTTTAAATATATATTGGCATTTGGTTGGCAACATTTTATGCAGGTTTTGCACGTTACTGTGTGGTGGTACACAGCGACCCTTTCATCTTGCTGTCAGTCTCTGTTTGGGCGCTAACGCCCACGTGTGTAAAAGTTAGTGTCTGCGCACTTTGTTCAGTGATTTACTATTGTAAAACAAAATGAAAGAGGCCCATGGGACGGCTGGGAATGTTGTTTTGTGATATTAAGGCATGAGCAGCATATTAGCGTGGGCCAATTCCATCTCTGTGAAGCTGTGTTGCTCACAAACAAGTCATCACACTGCTGCACCAAACAGCCCTCAGCTTTGGTGTTGGGATTAATGGTATTATTGTAATTTGCAGCACATCTTTCAAATTTATCTGTAGAAGATTGTCGTCTTCTCAGGGAAAAGGTGTTACAGTTGTCCACTCACATGAGTCAATGGATTCCCTTTAATTTTAAGGGGATGGTAGCTTCTCTGTTTGCTTGGTGACATTAGGCTTTTAGGTTTTTAATCTCCTTGAAGTAGTCATTATCATCATTATTGAAGATCTGGTCCACCACAAAGTTGGAAGTGGCCACCTAGTCATAGTTGATTAATGAGTACAACAGGGGGCTCAAGACACAACCCTGAGGGGCTCCAGGGTGGATGATACAAGCACGTGCCACAGTGTTGAAGACCCCCAGCTGCTAGAGAATGCCAAGGGGATGTCCATGTTAAACCTGGTCCGGGCAGATAGATGGTTCAGTCCAGAGGTGGGGATGGATGGACTGGTTGTCTGCATGGGTGGTTCTCATCCAGGACCCACAAATGCATTTCCCGTTTATATCAAGAGATGGGGATAGCCCGTTTGTTTGCATTGATAGATGCCATCGGGGAACCCAACCAAGGCGGCTCTTGGTGTTATAGATGGCGTCAAGGCGTGGTGCCATTGCTTGCCCCAGATATGACCCGATTTGAACATATCTAGATCCTTACCAAAAACAAACAGGGTGACAGTAACATTTATGTGCAGTTTAATGTTTGAACAGTGAGCATCTTCATCATCTTCATCATCATCATCACCTCAATGTTTTTGTTTCAGGCTGGGGGCCAGAGTGGGGGGTGGTGGTGGTGGTGGTGGGGGGCACTTGCACAAAATGACAATGACACCTATTGATTGTGATGGTATTTGTTAAATTAGTTGGGTTCATCAAGAAAAGTGTACTATGCTTTTTTTTTGTTGAGAATTTAAACCATCCGTTCTTGCTATGATGCAGAAAATACATAAAATGATGGAAAATCCTGCTACAACAGCAAAACAAGTAAAACAACATCAAAACTCAAAGGTGGGGAAGAGAATTATACTTTTGACTTAGGTTAAAATGTAAAAAATTTTTTTTTTCTCTGCCTCTTATTACAGTTGATGAAAGGAGAAATAAGTACAACCTATATAAACCCTGAGGCCCATTGATAGAGGTGCTTATCCTCAGATTCTGAAGTGTGAAGTGGGTAAACTCTCCGACTCCCTCTGGACGGGACGTCAGTCCATCAGTCAGTCAAATGTTAGGTCAGTAGCAAAGGCTGGTACCCATATACAGATGGTGTACTGGCACCATTCAGACAAAGTGTCTCACCCAAAGACACAAAGCGGTATCAAACCTCAGTCTACATACTGGCGGTCCATCACCTTGTCCTGCTCTGACACAGTAATACTACATTTCCATATGTGTCTGTAGCCATGATGACCATCTATCCATTCAGTTCCATAGAAGCGTCCATTCTGCCTGACAGAGTACGAAGCTCCTCCTTCAGTTTTTTTGTTCTTCCTGGTCTGGAATTGGCTTCAAGTACATTGGATTATTATTATTTTTTTTTACTTTTGCCATGGATGTCAAAAAGATCGAATGCGCTGTGTGCTCTGAAGCTAGCTTTGGAAAGCTAACAAGTTAGTTTCTTTGTTTCAATGACTTGAATGTTGAGATTCAAAGTGTAGTTGGAGAAGTATAAAGAAAGAAAGTAGTTTTGCAACTTTAACTAATTTTTCAGCAAGAATAGGCAAATTTGTCATCTCTCGTTTTTGTCTCTATACTCTTGCGTGATGGTCAAGTGGGTATGTGTGCTTGTTTCCAGTGCAAAAGGTTCCCGGTTCAGACCGACCCCTGCCCATTCTCCAATAGCGAGTTGCCTCAGTAACGGCTTTTGGCGTAAAACGTGTCAAATCATCATGTAGATCGTCCTTGGATCTGCCGTTGCAACCTGTAGTGAAAACAAGGGAGATGCTGCAGGGACTTATTGTTCTGTGCACATATGCCACACAACTGGATCATGAAAAATGGAGGAAAACAGCCTCTCCTGGCTGCTGTCATCACTGTAAAGAAATGCATTTCTTTGGATTGAACACTGGATGGCATATCGGGTGTATTTGGGGCACTGTCAGTCTATGTGGAAACAAGCTTGAGTGAGAGGAATTATAGATATAGCGCAATGCTAACATACCTGTGAGCATGTAATCAATGAAAGAGTGTGTAGAAAGAAAGTGACCTTTTGGAACTTGTCCAAGGCCTGTTTCACAAGAATTTGAAAACCCTGGCAGTAACAGGACTGGATGTACGCTGAGCACAGATGGACGGATGGATGCAAAGTCTTTGTAACACCTCATGGCCGTATTTTGTCCTCAGGTAAAAACTAATGGGACTGTGTTAACAATGCAACAGTTGCTACTCATAACTGGAATTACTGAGATTCTTGTCCAAGGTGATGTCCATTCAAACATGAATCCTGTTCTATGCTTCCACTAAGAATCCCATGAATCCTTGAACAAGCAGTCGGTCTTTTTTAATTTAATCTAATTAAATTTTTTAATGTCTTTACTGTAAGAAAATTGCTTGTTCTTGCATATTGGATGCCACAGTCTTAAGAAAACAAACTTTTGCTTGGCCGGCTGATGAATAGACTCCACTGGACAAACGTGAGGCTTGTTTAGCATTCTATCCGCTGAGGCCGCGGTTCGATGCATTCCTCATTGATAATTTAAGATGCTTCCATTGCGGCCAACAGAGAAAGGTCAAGGGTACAGCAGCGAGTTGCAATGAGCCAGTTAGTCAGTACTTCACTTTTTTGCAGAGTAAATACCATTTAACCCGTCAAGAAGATTCATGGGCATTTTCATGATCGATTGCTGACCGGCTGAATAGATGCGATACATCAGCTTTACCATAAAATGATGTTGCCGCGTGATTTATGAAACCCCGCTGTTCAAAGAGTGGGATTGATTTTAATCCACCCAATTAAAGTGAGTAATAACAAATCATTCCTACAATGGAAATCATACACTGAAGGTTGGGGAAGGCGAACTGGATCGGTTTGAAAGCACAGTAATGATTCCTGTTTATCGCCGAGTGGTGGAAGTGGTTCATTGAAATGTTTTCTTACTTGTTTGGAATAAAGAAGTAAGCGTGAAAAAAATAAAATAAAGGCAGTTGCATTTCCAATTGAATCATATGAAATGTTCAGTGAACTGCACCACTGCAGTTGAAGCGGTGCCAGAGAGTGCTGAGAACAGGCTGTCTGCCCTCCTTGTGTAGCAGCTTTAATAATCTTTTGTTACCGCTTGAGGAAAAAAAACAAAAAAAAAAAATGCAGCATCTACCCTGTGCTGAGCGCGGCAGCCGTGCTGCAGTGACAATCTTCTGTAGAGATGAAGAAAATCAACTGTTGCAGAGCAACATTTTAAATGACAACTTCCAGCCTCAGGCCCACGGAACAGTTTCCACCAAAACTGCATTCTGTCTTTTTCCATCTCCTCCCTCTGTGACTTCTTTATGCAATCACCCCCTCCGATCCCACTCTTCACGTCTTTCCGCTCCCTTTTCTCTACATTTTCTTTCTTTTAGTTCCAAGTGATTATGAAAATATGTTCTGTTATCTGTTTTGTTTTTTTTTGTTTTTTCTGCTCGACCTGCAGCTTCCCTGGGCTGACTCACGGCGCCTCAGTCCACGTGAACGTGTGCGCTCATGCAACATCTCCCACCCCCACTGAGGAAATCAAGCTGAGCGCTGAGCAGGCCCAGAGGCTACTGTGCTACTTCAGTGCCTGCACACTGATTTTCTACACGCTGATAATTTAGCTTCCAATTTAAATGCCTGGATTGGAAACGGAAAAACAAATAAGGGTTGGAACTAGAAGGGAAGACAGAGTCCAGGCATTGGACATTATCAGCTCTATGGTATGTTCCAGCTCATTAAATATTTGTTCCATTGAAAGAATGTAAAAACATTCATTATTTGTTTTATATGACACCTAAAATAGATCCTCTTCATTTTATATTATATTAATTTACAAACAACAGAAAATGGACATTTTGGTACCTCCTCAGTGCAGCGAAAAAAATAATGCCAGAAATTAATCCAGCTTTGGTGCGTCACTGCTTTGACATCAACAATTCAACACGAACTTTACATCGGAGTCCAAAAATAATTTCGATGATGAAGTCCGCCTCCGCCATTCCGTGCATCAAATCGTCATCCGTCAGCAAAATGGGGTAAGCGGCGCCCGGCTTGTGTGAGCATGTGCGCAGTGTGTGCTCACACAAGCCGGGTGTGTAGGTATGTAGGTGTGTGTGCAGAGTGCAATGGTACCAAATGTATGGAACCAAATTTGCACTCTGAATGCAATGCAACACAAATGGGATGAATAATCCATGTCATGTGACATACAAAGCACCAATCAAATGACAAGGATCCACTCAGCTGTTATGTAATACCAAATTGTCATGATTTGGCAGGAGATCAAATTGAGCAGAGATGAATATGGATTTTAAGGTGTGAGGGGGCACAAATGAAAGATGGCAGTGAGTTTTTATTTGTATGGGAAACAGCTGAGATCTGCTGTGACTGTGGTGGTCAGCAAGCCGCTCAGAGCATGAAATGATGCCGACACTTCAACTGCGTTCTGTTCACGTGTCCCTGCTGCAAGGGTTAGTGGTCTGGTGGTCTAATTTTAGTGCCGCAGAGAGAAAAAAAAAATCTAAGACATCAAGAAGAGTTCTGCTGCCTGGAGATGCATATAAATGCAGTGAGCTGTTGAAAGCCATGCGTGGGCAGAAACAAGTTTACTCTCGTCTTGTGAAGTGTCCCATTGGGAGATACCTTGATACTCAGAGCAGCCCAGCGACGATGGTGGCCAATGAGCTGCTTGGCGTGCAGCTCTCAATCTAATTTTCTTGCAGAGCAAAGAAAAAAATCTATCCCAAGACAATAAGAAGAGTTCACCTGCCTGGGGATATGCAACCATACTGAGGGGGGGGGGGGGGGGGGGGGGGGGGTGAACTCTTCCTGAGGCTTGCCAAATGGTGAGGAGGACCCGGCTGCTCCAAACATGACGAGGTGAAACGTGCTTCAGACAGTCAGCTCATGTGCGCTGTAACTCGGCCCATGAAGGTAAATTAGCTGTACTAAAGAAATAGTAATAAACTTTTAAAGTGTAAAATAAAGTACGTAAATTGTGATGTTTTACTGCAGATATTGTGATTTTCCAATTAAAAAGACATCACCCAACCCTGGTCTGGACCTTACTTAGACAGTGGTTATTGAAAAACACTTTTAGTGGTTTTGAATTGTAGGAAAAAACCTCAAGCAGACCAGACTTATTGGGGGTGACCATCTGCTATGGCCAAACTAAGAAGACAACAAACAACAAAAAGCACAAGATTGGCAGAATATGTGAGGACAGAAATGTTGGACTTAAACAACTGTATGCTATCGATACAGGATTGTGAAGACAACCACACCTGACCCAACCTTCTCTGACCCAAGAAACACTGGTGGTCGCCTAACTTCCACCCTCCTTATCTGCTGTAACAAACAAACTAAAACTGAATCATTCAAAGAAAGCAAAGATTTTATTCTTCTTCTTCTTATTAGTAGTAGTAGTAGTATTACAGAAGCTGTTATTTAATGCTTTTGTACGGCAAACACGAGTCACTCTGGAATGGCCTCATGCGAACATGCTACTACATTCAACCGTGGCCATGAATAGCCCTCAAGGAAACATCAAAGGCTTTAAAAACAGTTTTCACATAAAATGCACTCTTCCATTCAGGTAAACAACATTCAATAACAAGCTATAATGATATTTAATTTTGATGGTTACCAGGGTAAAAATAAACAGGGTGGAAAACAGGATGAGTGCAGCCTTAAGAGAACCCATTTTCAGGCAGGTCATGATCACAACATGCCTATTTCAGGAGTTTATTCTTTTCCAGCAAACCGCTGCGTGACGCACGACTACCTTCTGCCTAAACTGCCTAATTTTGATCGAAACACAAAGTGAGCACATCGCCTGCTTTTGGACAGCGGTCAGTCGAGGCCGTTTCCGGATGCAAACACTGACTTCATCTTGGCACCATGCCTTGCCCGTTGGCCTACGGCTATATTACAAAACAGCAGACAATGAGAAGGCTGAAGCCAAGTATCCTCAAGACTACAGCGGCTTCTCGAGACCGACCTAACATAATCCAGGCTCTCTAAGATTCCCATCCATCATGCTCAAGGGATCTGGGCGGGTGCCACAAGGACGCCGAGGGCTTCACAGCTCAAAGTCTCATTCCAAATGATAACAGTGAAGATAAATACAATTCAGCAATCCTCCTCTCACATCCCACTATTGCGCCCTTCAACCTGACCGCACCGTCCCCTCTACTGCTACTCCAGTAAAGAAAACACAAACCTATAGATGCACCAAAAACTCTTGCATTATCTTGTTTTACATTAGTGACACATGGTGCAAGTGGAGTAAAAGTTGATCCTTAATGGAGACCTGGGCAGCATGGTGGCTTGGTGGTTAGCACTGTTGCCTCACAGCAAGACAGGCATGGGATCAATTCCCACCTGTGGCCTGTGAGTTCTCTGCGGGTACTCTGGCTTCCTCCCACATCCAAAGACATGCAGGTTAGATGGATTGGAAACTTTAAATTTAAATCCTGTCCAGGGTGTACCCCGCCTCACACCCTATGACTGCTGGGATAGGCTCCAGCCCCCCTTCCCCCATTACCCTAAATTGGAGTAAGCAGTTGAAGATGAGTGAGTAAGTGAGTAATGGCCACCTGCCAACTGGTGTTATTTGAGTGGCAAGTGGAAAATACAATAAATGTAAACCAGGTCACAAGTCCTACGTAGGTCTAGATAGGCTTGCTGGTGCTTATCTCCGGATTCCATGGTGTGAAGCGGATGAGAGTCTACCACTCCTCCTGAATGGGATGCCAGTCCATCACAGGTTACAGGTTACTTTCCTAGGCAAGGTTGGTATCCAATTCCAGTTGGGTGGACTGGGACAATGCAGATGAAGTATCTTGTCCAAGAACACAGTCAGGCAGCATGACAAGGAATCAAACCAAAGTCTACATCTTGGCAACTGAACTCTTTATCCCACTCATCTACTTGCTCTACCTTAGCAGTAGTTGTAGGTTCTCCCTCTTGAAGAGGTTGACTGTTACACTAGAATAGGTCAAACGATATAAATTATTCAGTTGACAGGCACAATGATGATCATATGACCCACTTAGGGGAAAACAATCCAAAATGAATGCAAAAACCCCAACACACACCTGAATTTTATGGATTCTTCTTCTTAATGAGGTTGCGCCAAGTTTCATGTTGTGATAAAGAAATTTAGTGGAACATTGAGTGACTCAATGAAAAATGCCCCATGTTGCCACATAAACACACCGTAAAGAAAATGAATCCAACCCAAAACTGAACACCAACAAAATTGTATGGTTCCAAAATGCATTCATTTACCATATTTTCCATAGTATAAATCACAGGGTTGTTTGTTTACTAGTTTGACAGGAACTGCAACTTATATACTGAAAAATCACACTTTCCTTAATAATAATAAAGGGCAGCACGGTGGCTTAGTGGTTAGCACTGTTGCCTCACAGAAAAAAGGTTGTGGGATTGATTCCCACCTGTGGCTTTTCTGTGTGGAGTTTGCATTATCTCCCCGTGTTTGTGTGGGTTCCCTCCGGGTGCTTCCCATGATCCTTAATTGGAACAAGTGGGTATTGAAAATGGATGGATAATAATAATTATTACAACTATTTATATAGGATGTTCTCAGGAATCAACCCACTAAACTAAGCAATAAAAGAATCATTAAGAAAAGAATAAATGTCAATAATCAAAGTACACAACAACAGTGCACAAAAATCCCAAATTAAAGATCTGATAATATAGAAAAAAGGTACAAGATATATAGCAGTGAGATGATTTTCCTTCTTCAAGAGGCGTTTTTTGACATAATTTCGAAAGCTTGGGGTCGGAGACTAAACAAAACCCCCAGAAATTAAGAAAACGTCTCTGTGCTTGACGGTGCCACTGTGGGGGTTGAGACGAGGGCCAAAGTGTTAGGAGGCACACAAACACACGCTGAGTTTGTTACTGCGGCAGAATTTAAGCGGGGTGTATTTGGGAGCTCGATGACACGACCATCCTTCATCCTACAGCTGGGGATATTATAACTGCTTTTGTGTTTTCTTGCCAAGTCGTAGAAAAGCTGCTACCATCGGCTTTATGTGCATCACAGTGATTGCTTGGCTGATTGGGCCGCGTACAGATTTTAGAGGTTTTATATTAAACCCGCCTCAGAGAGGAGCAGCGTTTCTCTTATTCACAGCTGGACTGTGGCCTAATTTTGTTTTTTGGCCATAACTCCTTAGGATGCCAGGTGATTTACACATTCATGTATCAGTTTAAATAGTCATTTTCCTTGCAGATGTTTTCCCATACCCATGTGAAAGTGAGCAATAATCAGGTCCATAAGTATTTGGACAATGGCCTCATTTTTGTAATTTTGCTTATGTGCATCACTGGCTTTTATTCAAGGTGTTTCCCCAAATATATCAGCTTAAACACTGACGAATTACACCCATTCTTATACACAGCCCCTCCATTATCAGAGTCTATAAGTAAATGGACAAATTAAACATCAGGATTACTGTCCAGCATCACTTTTACAGTCAATACAACTCGGGGAAATATGCCTTGTGAATAGGTCTTGGACTTTACTTGCATTGATCATTAAGAAATATAAACAGTATGGCTTTCCATTGCAATGACATTGACTGATGAGGGAAGCCACCAAAACACCCATGACAACCCTGAAGACATAGGGTTCTGTGGTGGTGATGGGGGGGGTGCGAAACTGCACAGTGCAACTTTTATCTCTTGCATCAACAAATATACAGCTTTCTGGTGCAGTGGCACAGAGAAGGACTTTCTTAGAAAGAAGATGTGACATTTCAGCTACAAGTTGGGAAAAGGCACATGGGAGATTCAAGCTTACACATTTGGTCCTGCAATTACTTGGTGGCTTTTATGACATATGTAGAGCATTTTGAGAGCATTTGTCCATGGACCTGAAATCAGCTTTGATCTAATTGGTACGTAAGGGGACTAAGCCACACTTATAGTCCAGCCCCCGTATACTACTGGGCTACACACAAACATACAGTGGCCATCCCAGAGTGGCAACTATAGACTGGCAGGATTTCACAGGTCTCAACACTTAAAATTTCTCCAATCAGATTTTGCATTAGTTACATTATTTTATCAAAACTGGAGCAAGTTTAACTTTTGACACCAGTCCAACTGAAATTGACCTTTGTCATATATTTTTAAACCACATACCTCTATAAAATTCAGTCAGATTGTCCAAACTATACCTTTTTGGAATCTTTACAATTAGACCAACAGTGTGCTTTTTAATCTGAGTGGAGCATTTTTAAATGTCGACCCCTTTTCTATCCTTCATTGACCCCTACCTAGCTATAGCTGTCCCCCCTGGTATGGCTATCATCTGTTTTTGCGTAGTCCATAGTATGCTGAGGTTGGATTATAAGTGTTGTTTAGTCCCAATAAGTGCTACCAAAAATCTGCTTGGCCCATGAACACTCTGCACTGGCAGAGGGGGCGCTGTTGTGTAGCTATGTCAGGGTGCGCTTGCTTTGCACCCTTGCTTGGCATTGCATCCAGATGTCTCCAGTCCAGTTGTCCTTGCTCGTGCACAGAATATGCATTTGCCTATGGATCTTCCTTACTTTCTCTCGCTGTGTAAATGGCCCCTGTGGCATGTTGTTCAACCAGGGGTATGACCAAGGTCCTGCTTTTGGATCCAAGGTCCTTCAAACATGGTTGTGGGTGGTGGTGGCTGGATGGGTGTCATGGGGTACCTACACCAGGACACATGGGGGTGCCTGAGCACACCCCTCTCAGGATTTGGAGCCCTCCCTGTGTCCTGGGACTGCTTGATAGCTGTTGGAACTTGTGTTCCTAGCATACATACTTGCAACTTTGCGATGTTAGCATGGCTGCAGGGCCCCTGCGAACCTCAGAGATTTTCTTTTGGTGCCCTGATTCAGTATTTTGACAGCAATTATAATACCTTCTGCAGTAACCAAGTGATCACCCCCTTTTTACAAATGATTTTTCCTGTTTCTTTTTGCATAGTTGTCGATTTTTACCTTTGCTTCCACGTCGTTGCGTCTCACTTTTGCTCTTTGACAGACAACGACTGCCAAAACCCAAAAGAGAATTGGTGACATATATTTCCAAATATTCATTTTTGGTTCTCCATTGCATAATTACGGTGTTACAATGCAACAGGCCTGCTTTCAGACATGAGAAAAGCAATGGAGGTGATAATGGAGATGGTTCTGCAGCGTGTTCTAGCACGTCAGTCAGGACATCTTACGGGACACGTTCTCAAAGCAGAGCGCTTTCAGATCAGACCTACATTAGCCTGCTCCAGTGACGTTATGCTGTGCGTGGGAGTACAGAATAGCCCTAGAGTGATAATTAGTCCAGTCTATGATTCACACTTCAGCATCAGCTCTCTCTCTTGCTCTCTTCCTCCCCCAGCTATTTTTTTTTACTTTGTTCTGCTGCATCTTCCTTTTCATTCTCAACTTGGCTGCCTCCATCTTTATATTGTGCTGCTCTTTGCCTCGCTCTATCTTAATTATCCCAAGCATTCAATTCAGTTTGATTCAATTCAGCGGAATTCAAATTAGCAAGATAATACAATACCCATACTATTAGAAAAATACGAGCACATAAATGCATATCTGGCTCTCCCTCACGTTCTCGCTCTCCTTTTCTCAGTTCTCTTTACATCAGATGTGATGAGCTGCAGCGAGGCTGAATAATTCACAACTGCAGGAGCACAACTCAGGGCAAGCACAGCAGTCAGTGGGAGACGCAAAACGTCAGCCTTTCTGAGCGTGCATGTCTCGAGCAAGTGTGCATCTTCTCGCTGACACGACTGCAAACACTGGAGCGTGTTCAGCGACATGCCAAACCCAAAGACTGATAACGCTACATGCATTTCCAAGCTACCGTTTGGCAGAGATCCCGCACAGTGTTGTAATTTATTACCTCCACCAAGAGCTGCACAACAAGTAGATCTGTGGGATAAGGAGTCGGAATGCTTAGGCCTGGGCTCGATTGCCGGTGTCACCAACCAAATGGTCCCCCCCTAAAAACGGTCTGCCCTGGTTTCACTGCGCGTGCGTCATCAGTCACGGTTCACCGATTATCACCTCGTTTCTGCTTCAAACTGCACTCCAGTCATCATCTGTCTCAGCAACAGATATCTGAAGCTTTTGTACAACAATCATTTCCACATAAATTCGGCATTATTTCATCATAAAAGACGGAGGAAGCCGAGCGTGACAGTTGCACGAGCTGCTAGCTGATGCATTCACCGCACGTCGGTCATTTCAAAGCGTCACAGAGTATCGCCTGGTTTCTGCTTAAAACTGACTTTAGAATGATTTAAGATTTTTTACCTTGTCATCTGATGGTTAATAATCCCATTAATCCATTTGATAGTTTTGGGTGAAGAAACTCAATCTTAGACCGGTGGCTGAGCTCCAAAATGACGCATGCACAGTGGAAGCTGGGTGGACCAATTTTTAAGGGGGACTGTTCGGTCTGCGCCACCGGTCACACTATCCATTTGTGTCCTTAGATAACAGACTTCATCTGCTTCATCTCAGTCCACACAGCTGTAAATGGGTACCATCTTGGGGAAGTATTCTGTGCCCGACGGGCAAACAGCCCAGGGGAGTCGTAGACTCACTTGCTTCACGCCATGGGAATCGGGATAAACACTTCCAGCAATGGGCTTCAGGACCTATCGGACTTTCATCTCCAGCAAGGAGGTTATGTTTTCATTTCTGTGTCTGGTTGTAGATCTCTAAACTGAAATTTTTGACTGTATGCATTTTATGTTTCAACACGTAACACACTGTGGGAAGCCAACTTCCACTATATTTGAACATCAGGACTGTAAATTAGTCTCTTATGATGCTTTGAGAGCAAATATTGTATTATGCTATGATGTATTCATGGTCTAATACCAGAGGTGCAGGTTTTTCTCTAAGTACTAATTTGTTCATATCAGCACTCCCAACTTGCCCCTATGAAAGATTGAGCCCCCTGCCCGTGCATGCATGAATGCATCTGTGTGTGCATGCACATATGCACACACAGATGTAAGCATGCACACATGCATGCACGGATTCATTGTCACTCACACAACATGCACACACTCACAGCCCTGCAAAGTATAAAGCGACTCATTTACAAAAACAGTTGAATTTACATATATAGTGTATACGAGGTCTGTGATAAAAGTAACGGACCTTATTATTTTTTTCAAAAGCCATATGGATTTGAATCACGTGTGATTACATCAGACATGCTTGAACCCTCATGGGCATGCGTGAGTTTTTTCACGCCTGTCGGTTACGTCATTCGCCTGTGGGCAGTCTTTGAGTGAGGAGTCGCCCACCCTCTCGTCGTTTTTTGATTGTTTAGGAATGGCTCAGAGACTGCTGCTTTGTTTGATAAAATTTTTTTCAAAAACTGTAAGGCACAACTGAGTGGACACCATTCGATAAATTCAGCTGGTTTTCGGTAAAAATTTTAACGGCTGATGAGAGATTTTGGTTTGGTAGTGTCGCCATAAGGACGGCCCACGGCGCCTGACGGTGATCTGCGCTTCGAGGCGGCAGCGTCTCGCCGTTTCAATTTGAAAACTTCCACATTTCAGGCTCTGTTGACCCAGGAAGTCGTCAGAGAACAGAGAACTTTCAGAAGATGTCAGCATGAGGAGTTTATTCGTACATTCCATTGTTAACGGACATTTTGTAATGAAAGAACGTGCGGGCAGAGTCGCATGTTGGGCCGGACCCGACCGTGGGGGGTTGCGACAGGAAAAACACCTCTGTTGGAAACCTTAACGGGCAAGTTGGAACATGCCCAAGCTGTTAAACAATTTCTCAGTTACTCACTTGTTGAAAGCCGTCAAAAGCCGCCTGAATTTTACAAATGGTTTTCAACACGGAGGTGTTTTTCCTGTCACGGCGCACACAGATTCGTAGAGTCGTCACGGAAACGACTCGGCGAATTTGCGCGCACGTCTTTCATTAAAAAATGTCCTTAAACAGTGGAATGTCCGCATAAAGTCCTCATGCCGGCCTCTTCTGAATCTTCTCTGTTCTCTCACGACGTCCTGGGTGAATTAAGCCTTAAATTAGGATGTTTTCAGGTCGAAACAGGCCGACAACGGCGCCTGGAAGCGCTGCGCGACGTCCCACTCCATGAGAAGTCCTTACAGCGACAGAAACACCCCATAATCTCTCATCAGCCGTTAAACTTTTCACCGAAAACCAGCTTAATATCTCGAATAGTGTCCACACGGATATTCCTCACAGGTCCAGAAAAAATGTTGATAAAGCAACGCGCGCCGTCCGCAGTGGCTATTCAGACAAAGAGATTCCAACGGGTGGGGTGGAGCACTCCTCACTCAAGGCCTGCCCACAGGCGAATGACGTCACCGACGCGTGAAAAAACTCATGCATGCGCACGAGGGTTCAAGCATGTCTGATGTAAAAACATATGAATCAAATCCATTTATTTTTTTAAAAAAAATAAAAAGGACCACTTTTTTCATCACAGACCTCGTATATGAATGGTTTGAATTAAGTTTTATTTTTGATTGTCAAGTCAGAGCATGTTGTTAAGGCTAAATCGTCAACAAGCAAACAAAACCTGCCCCCCATGATGTTTTCTGCCCTCAAACCTTTACATGTTCACTTAAATACATGGGAATCATACCATAGATGTCTCTATTAGTGCAGCAGAAAACTGAAACAATCCTTCACATGGTGCTACAATCACCAAATTCAATAGCTTTCAATATGGCTGGAACATTTATAAATTTTGACCCTCTTCAATTGAGCCCTACCTGCCGCCTATTGAAAATTCAAGTGGCTCGTCATCTTTTTTTTTTTTCAAAACAGTAATGTATAAGAAGTATTTGTGCCGACTCTGGTGCTTGTATCACCATTTGAAGGATTCCTCTGTAAATATTCTCTTATCTGCTGCACTGTGAAACTCTTTTTAATCAACATTTGCACTCACCAAAAGGCCTTTGAATGCCGTTTACAGCTGGACTTTTTATTTTTTTTAATGAATAAGATGAGTTAAGTGGCCCTTTGGGGTCACTGTGTAAGTATTTAAATGAGAATCAGGAGCATGTGACCAAATTTAACAACATATATTATTTTATATTACAATTTTTTAAAAATTCTTATTTTGTTAGGGCTCAAGACACTTCCAAATTAAAATTATTTCCAAATTATTTGGAAATAAAGAAGATAAAACGTTCTTTTGGGTAAAGTGAGTGAAGCAGTTCGGTTTGGTTCCCGATTGAGTCATGTGACGCCTTGCTGACATGATGATCTCTCATGCACTGTGACAACAAGTCGGCTTTTGGCTCAGTCCAAGATAATCCTGACTCAGCCTATAAAGGTCACGGGGAAGAGATGATTAGTCAGGTGATCAGCATTTAGATCAAAGGAGCACAGCAGCAAAAGAAAGTCGATTTCCCGCCACGTGGCACCGATGTCTGAAGGTGCAACTCAAATAATTTTAATGACGCCACCCTTTTTGATCCCCAACTCATCCCTCCTCATACGTATCTCACCTAAGACGTCATTGTGATAATCATTGTGATGAGCAATGATGCCACTGTGGAACTTCGGACATCCATCAGTGTTGATGCAAATGTCATTTGTGATGCATCAGGAAGGATGGCGCTCGGGCCAATTTCAGAGTGAGCTAAAGGGTAACACTCCCAGCTGGAGCGACGTATTTGTGCAACCACAGCATCGTATGCTTCCCATGTTTTCATCACTAATTGATAATTGATTTTCCTTGGAAAACAAAGGGAGGAACCTCCCTCACATTACCCGATAAGTCATGCAGCACTCACCACTGTAAGTGATAATTCGGATGGTGGAGTCGCCCTCTCCAAAGCGTGTGATCGGGGTGAGGCGCACCTCATAGGACTCGGGTTTTATGAGCTCCGTCAGATTGTGCGTCATGAGCTCTCCTTTGTTGATGGTTCCGTCTACCGGGATCTCCTGCTCCCACCACCGCTGCAGCCCCATCTGGACAGGAGCAGAAGGAATGACAATTAAAAATACTCACACATTCAAGCACACACACACACATTTAGTCACTGATGAGTTCCAGACTCTATTAAAGCCAGTTAAATCAATAACCTGGGACAGGATAGAAAAAGTCACGTATCCTTTCTCTGAATGGATGGCAGATTAAATCTATAAAACATACAAATTAAAGGATGTATGTGTTGAGCAGCTACAGAGCTATCCATGGTCCTGAATCTGAATCGATTTCTCAAGTGAAGATCTCATGCTCCAGATCAGAATGGTTCACCCTGGTTGATCTCTTTCCCCAGTATCTCACTTTGAACCTTCTGATGTGGAGGATATATGGTGGTTTTGTGATCAGTAAGCAGCACCACCACCAAATTGCATGGACAAAAAGGATATTTTATCGAACGGATTCCCATCAGGTCAGAAAGGTGAGTTGAAGGATAATCAGCACATCCAGCAGGAAACCGGAGCTGCCATCAATATTTTTAGGATATTTATCACATATCTCCGTCACATATGAGATTAACATCTTCATATGTGATCATTTGTTTTTTTCTCAATGATATTTGCTAAGTTTGACGCGTTAATTAGGAGGTAGATTCAGTGTCAAGTCAGAGTGCTGCAGTCAGTCTGTTCATTTGTGTGATCTTGAGCCTTGGTTGCTGACTTGTGAACATAATCACACATCTTTCATCCTGACCTTTAATCTTTGCTGAACTTTGATCCTTTTCTTTGATCATGATCACTGCTCTGATCTATAAAAATACTAAGAACATTGCGATTAAAAAAATGATCAAAGACTCAAGATCACTCACTGGCCCAGGATGAAAGAACTCAGCATCAACCATGAAAGGACAAAGAAGAAAAGCAAAATCCACTCCTTGAGCTGGATGCCAAAGTCTAATGATCTCTTTTTTGACCAAAGGTCGACCTCTCTACTAGATTTCATTGAAATGTGTTCGTGCTTGCTTGAGATAACTGGAGACAGACTAAAATGGTTTTGAAAACTTGGGTATCTCTGTGGAAGCAAAAAAATAAAAATTAAAAATAAAAAAACCACACTCCATTCTATCTTTCACTCCACCTTCCATGCTTCTGTGGACATTAAAGACGCACAAGTCATAGTCTATTTTCATATCAAAGTATTTAAAAAAACCAAAAGCACCATTTCCATGTGTGTCCCAAACAACAAAATTCATCCAGTAATCAGATGTCAGTATCTACAGAGAGAGGGAAAGATTTTGGGCTTACATTACTCATAAAACCCCAAGGTTCTGTTTGCTTTACTTGCACATTTGTGAAAAATATGAGAAGTCTTTGCTTTTGTCTTTTAATCCCAAACAAATAACCCCTTGCTATATTTTGTGAATTGTTCCATTAAAAACATCGGGCCCTATTTTGACAATCTACAACACACATCTCCTCTTCCATCACCATCTGGTAAGAACAGGAGCAGACTGCAGCCTATCATCGATGCAGCAGAGCAGGTGATCGACTGCAATCTGCCATCCCTACAGGACCTGTACACCTCCAGGGCCCTGAGGCGAGCAAGGAACATAGTGGCCGACCCCTCTCACCCAGGACACAAACGTTTTGTCACCCTCTCCTCTGGCAGACAGCTGAGGTCCATCAAGACACAAAAACAGCTTCTTTCCATCCGCAGCTAGACTAATAAATAATACCAGAGACTCCACCCCCCCACCTCCACTTCCACAAAGTACAGATTGGTCATCCCTGCACTGAAAGGTACGGTACATCTGCACACCAATTACATGCTGTTGCACAGCCCAACTCCACTATGTTATTTTTTTTTTAACAGTGAACATAATTTTACCCATTTGATTTTTTTACTTCTTACAGAAGCATTTTTTCTTTTCTTTTTTATTGTTGTTTATGCAGCAACAACACCAGATCAAATCCCTTGTATGTGAGAACTTACTTGGCCATAAATTCGATTCTGATTGTGATTCTGATTCTGACATGGTCTATGGTGCATAGCGCAAGTCTATAAGTCAAAAAACTGACTCATTGAATTAGATTTCCATCTAATTAATATATGTAATAATTAATATATAACTAAATTAAATAAAATTATCTAGCATTGGTTGTGGTTTATTTGAGTTGGGGCTACATATATTTATTACATAGAAATCCTGCACATAATTGAATTGAGTTCATGCAATGAGTAATTTTTTTGAGGGTATTTGGGGCGTGTCCACAAACATATTGTGACTTACACAGCCCAAAGTACTATGATGCTCTAATTCACATTCCTTTGCAAAGATTGCATTTGTGTTGTGAAGCCGCCATGTGAGGCAAATTGATTATAGCGATTCTTCTTGTTTACAAACATTGACATTACACGCATGCGTATTTATGTGGTTGGCAAGAACCCGTGTAAATTGATACCATGAAAGAGAGAAGGTATGGCATTTTTGAGTTCAGGAACTGATTTGGTGGTCTCTGAATACGTTTGAAACCTAGATAGTACCGCAAAAGCAAAGTATTTCTCTAAGCTAACCTACAATGAAGCCAACCACCCAAGTCAACAAACCCACGTGATCAAATTCATGACGTCACGGAAAGTATCGCTATTGTATTCATTGAATTGTAGACACACCGTGCACTGGACTTACCAGGTTTTGGCTGGCATATGGTGCAAATGCTTTTTGGTGCCAAACAACAGTAACGCCACGACAATTGGATTTTTAATAAAAGACAACAAAATGGCTTGAGAGCCTCGCTAGAATGACAAAACTATACATTTTTTTCCATCAGCATTCTGAAAACAGCTCAACTTTCCCTCAAACCTGTAATGGAAACCCAGTTAATGAGGCTTGTGTCGCGCAGCATGCTCCTTTGCACCAGGTGGAAGATAGGGCCCATAACCTCTGCAGGATGAATCACAACTAAACACCTTTCTTGTACCTTTCGGTTACAGATTGCTGGGAACTATCTGACACCACTGTCAAGACAACCAGTGTGAAAATCTGCTGAAAATATCCCGAGCAGGTGGATGAATAGTTTGTAGTCAATGTCCTCTTCTCGTCCTTGAGGCTGCACATGGAGCAGCAATCGCTACAGCCTTTGCATCTACAAAAATCTACAAAGGAGGAATGGAATTGGAAAGGCGCATTCTTCTGAAGGCTTTGCTTAATACAGTATATAAGGACAACAAATACATATTCCAGCCACAATCAGCGTCGGCTGTTTGCTCTTATCTGACGGTTAACCTTGTCTATAGGCATTTGTCTCATCCGCCAGCGTTTAAAGGTGTACAACAACAAAGGTTTTCCCTTTGTAAGCTGTTGACAGCTACCTCCTCATTAGCCACATCTGCTTTCAAAGCAGCTCACTGCCTCTGAAATCAAAGATACGATTTGCAAGCGGCACATATACGTTCGCTGAGAGCAAAATCATATTTCCCATTAAAGATAAGCTTCAGCCACTCCTGCATTGCTATTGTGTTTGCACACTGTGGACGACATGTCTGCTCTCTGCATGATCGCCTCCTTCATTAAAGGATTTGCTTCTTTGACGACACACCGAGAATTTTATGTTTCTTCTGCAAGGCCGAAGCAGGTGGCGCGCACAGACACACATACGCTAGAAAAATTTGGTGCATGTTTTTCATGTCTCAAGATGCAACACGGCCTCGCTGTAAAGCAATAAGGATTGAAAGAAACAAAGCGTGGATTTGTTGCTGCACTCACTGGGGGGCAACGACGAGAGAACGAGGCTACGTTTTATCCTTGAGAATCAGTTCTGCACAAAGACAAGTGATGACTTCTGCATCACAATTAGCGGCAACGCGTGCCCTTCTTAGCCGAAGTGAAAGAGAGCGCGGTGCAGGGAGGGAGATGGAGATAGACTGAATGAAGGTGTGATAGCGGTAAAACAGAGCCAGTGTCTGTGTGAGGGAACAATACTAATTAAGTAATTACTTAGAGCTGGAATGATCGGCAATTATGGGGTGCAACTTTTCATCGCCATTAGTTTTCAAGTAAATAGAGTGTTCTGTCTGTCAGGCGTAATTGCAGAAGGCGCACACGTCCTTACCTGGCCTTTGGAATTTTTGCTTTCCTCCAAAGTACAAAAGGTACAGCGATTAATTACAAAGCAGTGGTTTGAAAATGTTTCCGACTGTGCACTAAAAAAAGAGGATGCAAAGCTAAAATGGCAAATTTTATATCCCTACTTTTCATTTGGTCTTTGGTCACCTTGCCTGGAACCAGTGACAATTGGTGACAGGGCTATTCCACAGGGCGCCGTTCTACTACAGTCGCCATGATCCAAAGAAAATGCAAAAACATGATGAAACGGTGTAATCTGGCTAGCATCCTAACAGGCTGGCTTATAAAGTGCAGACCTGGCAACTGTCTGGCTTTTAAAGTATACCTGGCAACAACCCCCCTCCCCAAAACAGATAGAAAGGAATTTTAGCTATTCAGCTGTTAGCAAAAACGCAACAAATGCTGCGTCGGCTTCAACGTTTTACGCCGATGGAGCACAATCAAACAAATTTCAAGCTATTGTCACTATAAATACTCAGACTGAAGCCGTTGAGGCTAAGGATACCCCGACGTTACTATGTACTATCAACGATTTTGAGAATTGGGATGAAATTTTTGAACATTTCAAAAACTGGATCCCGATTTCAAATGTAGTGCCGATGATGGCTGTGACTACTACACATACCAAGTTTGTCCAAGATTAACAACGATACTTCCAAGCATGCCCTGATTTGCTAATCAGGATTAAACGGGAGTGAATGGCGCTCTGTGGAATAGCCTTATTACTTTGGGAGACTCAGATGAGGAGCATCATTTGCATTATGAGGTTGCATTATCAGTGATGTATTTTGAACACATGGCATATTTCTCTGGGGATGATCCAGTACACAGGTACCTTAGTACTGAAGACCCCCAGTGGCTGGAGAAGGCCAAGGGGACTCCCTGATTTTGCCTGGGTGTGGCCAATAGATAGCTATCCATTGTCAACTTTAAAAAGTAGCGATCCAGGATCCAAGGTGGTTCCATTGAGTGGTGATGCAACAAAGAATCAGACAGTGCATGCTCACAGACTTGACCTATCTTGTCTGGGTAAAATATGTTAAATACTGACACTTTGGCTGCCAACTTTTCATTTAAAGGCCACACAACAAGCAATAGTGCTTGACTACCCCCTAGATGAGCATTGTACCTCAGTCTTACGTGAAGTCTGATGCCATGATGGCAATTTACACTGAACAAAAATATGAACGCAGCACTTTGTTTTTCCTCTCGTTTTTCATGAGTTGACCTCAAAGATCTAAAACATTTCCATTTACACAAAAGACCTATTTCTCTCAAATATTGTTCACAAATCTGTTTAAATCTGTTAGTGAGCACTTGTCCTTTGCCGAGATAATCCCTCAAAACTTGTGACATCTGTAGCATTGTGCTGTGTGATACAAGTGAACATTTTAAAGTGGCCTTTTATTGTGGCCAGCCTAAGGCACACTTGTGCAGTAATCATGCTGTCTAATCAGCATCTTGATATGCCACACCTGTGAGGTGGGATGGATTATATTTTTTTAATGCAAGTTGGATTTTCACTTTCACAAATTTGGAAAAATCTGTAAACCTGACCACCATGAGTATTATTTTGCTATGTTATGAGGTCATTTAGCTAAGAAAAGTGGTCCATCCCTTATTTTACCATAACTCTCCTGAAACGCTGTTAATATGTAGCAGCAGTGTTGCTAAATGCCACCATGACCTCATCTAAATCTGACAAAATGTCAGCAGAAATTGGGTACTGTCATACATCCGTGCAAAACATTGAATATTTTACGAAGCCAGTGTTGAGAGCCGCTGTATGGTATGAGGGGACGTATAATAGAATCTCCTTTAAATACAGGCTGCAGCTAAGAGGAAGAATATTTGCTGTCCCGTTGACACTGACCACATCTTGATGGTTCCTGGGTTGGTGACTGTTGAGCTTGGTGTTGCATTTGTGAGAGTTTGTCGTGGGTCCATGGATGGTTCTTTTTTCCTCGCAATCCCACATTCACACGAACACTTGTCAATGTGCTCCATCCACTGGTGCCCTTCATGTTTACCACTTATGCTAGCAACCATGAGGAGATACACATTATGTGGGCAAATATGGGCCGAAATATAATCAGAATGGAAATTAAAGCTGGAATGAAAGAACTGATAGAACGTGTGGCTGGGGTTGGTGCCAAAACTAGAGCACTGCTCTAAAATGTTTCAAAACCTTTGAAACACCCCAGTTTCCAATGTTGTTCCAGGGTCTGTAAGAAAAGAAATATCAACTAAAATATACAAAGGAATGGAAAAATAAAACCTGAATTTAAGAATAGCTAGAATGTACAGCAGGGAGTTGGTACCAAAATGTTTCGCTGGTAATCCAAGTTAGCGATGGCTACTGCTGGTCTGAAATATTTAGAATCCTTTGAAACACCCATGTTTCCAACATTGTTCTGGAGACCACATAAAAACGGAAGAGATTATGTGCTGTCACCTGCTGAACACTGACACCTGCTGGACATTTGAAGAATGCATCCAAATTTAATTATGAATTTCATAAGTTGACAGACAGCCAGTGTGTGATCTGTATGTGCACATATACAGTGCCTGTGTGTGTACGTGTGTACGTGTGTGTGAGTGTGTGTGTGCGCAAATGACACCTTTCAGGCAATGCAAGATTTTAAATTGATTTACTGTAATTGGAGAACTAATATTGAACAGCATGAAAAAAAGAGCACTTTGTGTGTGTGTGTGTGCGCACACGTGCTTACAGCTTCAGGCAGATGGAGGCCTTAAGTGCTCGTATTGGCAAACGCCGCCTCAAACTCCAACTCAACAAATGGAAACTAATTAAATTTTGCCCATATCTGTGCTTAAATGTGTAAATTGAATCAAACTCAAAATGCTGATTGGAAATAGAACTTTCCAGACGTTTTGAATCATACAAGTATTTATTGGCTTATGGATTATGTACCTTTGTTTAGATTCCCGCTAACATTGACTGAAACTGTGTCTGCGCTCGATTAAGGATCCCTTTACATCCCATTACCTTTCATTTTGCACAATTTGCCCCGCAGAGACAAAGTGCCATATTGATTTAATGTCATTTGGCTGCAGCAGCGGGTCATTGGATTTTTATGGCAATTTGAAAAACAGCAGGATTGATCAAAGTGATAACCGGAGGACCAAAGAAGCACCGTCGTAATTAAAGTTACGGCATAGCATTCAGACTAGACCTCGCCTAGCTTGGATTGCCTGCATTAAATTAGTGCGACTACCGATTGATCTGCTAGCACGCAACCGCGACTTGATTTGACAGATTAATTTGCAACAAGAGGAAGAAGAGGAGGAATGGAAAGAAGAAAGCGGGAGATGTCAAATTTAGGCAGGCGGATCAAAAGAGAGAAGTGGCCTTCTACGGTATCAAAACAAGGTCACATGTCGCACCTTTTAGTTGTCGCCTCGACAAAAATGTTGATTTATGTTGTGCAATTCTGTCCCGTGTGTGCCTTTCAGCGAGAGCTTCATTCCCATTTCCCCTTCAGTCAGACGGTCTTTGACGAGGACACTGGACAATAACACAAAGCAATCCATTATGGAAGCATAACGTCTGGCAGCTTTCAGTATTCGTGCAAAAGCAACAAGAAAAAAAAAAGGTAATCCTCCAGGAGCAGGAAGCAAGCTGCTCCTGGATCTATATATAGACTCAAGTGGTGTAGTCCACGTATCAAAGCTTTCGTCTCCTTTTTTTTTTTTGCTGTCAGGCTGTGAGCATCTTGTCTTTATTTATTTTTTGGTTTTATAGATCTTCTCCTCCGACTCATTTCGCTGTCCTCTTTCCCCTGCAAAGAGAACTAATTCCTATATGGATGCAAATGTGTATTGGTGCCAGTGCTCGTCTCCGGATTTAATATCATAAAGCATATGTCTGGACGAAATGAACCAATAAAATAAAAAGAACAATTCAAAAAACGCGATACTCATATACGAATTATTACCTATCGGATTATATACTCATTTGCAACTATACTGATACTAACAGTGCTGTAGTCACCTCCTCTGCAGGAGATAAAAATGAAAGCAGGCCAAAGAAAAAAGTCATGGAATGATATTTTTGCACGATCTATATGAAACATCCTACAAAATATTTGTTATAAACATACATACACACACATCTTACAGTCATGTTACTGTATTTCTTTGTAGTGCGCCAGACAACTTAAAAATATTGTCAATTTTATCTTGTGCTTTGTTCCAATCCTTTTTTTTTAAGTGCCTCTTCATTTTTTGTCCCCCCGCAACCCCACCAGCCAACACCCTATGATATTGAAAATGTTATTGCATATAAATCAAAACTGTTAAAAAAATGACTCTTGAAGACTAAAAACTCATATATAAGTCACACTGGAGAACAAGTCACATCATAGCATATGTTGCGTTGTCGTATAAGTCGCATATTTTTTCTGTATTATCAGGTATTTAATTTGGGATTGTTTGGTATTGTTGTACTGTACTTTTTTAATATTGTATTTATTCTTTTATTATTAGCCTTTATTTTGTTTAATAATTTGAAAAGAAAGTCCTATATAAATGCTTATTTTAATTCTTATTATTAGTAACCAATGTGATTTTTTTTTTTTGGAAGTCACACCAGAGTACAAGTCACAGGACCTCCCAAACTAGTTTTAAAAAAATGCAAATTATATACTGGGAAGTATGGTATCAAGTATTATTATCACTTTACCGGGGTGTTGCTGGGCCGGTATCGTAGATTTACGTCGACGCTATCTGGCTATACCCACCCGCTGTGCGTAAACAAATGACATCATAGCGCGCCCAGCTCAAGAACTGTCCGCAGACGGGGGGGAAAAAACTAAAAACCTAAAAAGGCGAGAAGTGTGTGTTGGTCCCAATATGGATATTCCGGATGATTTTCTCATGGATAGTACGACAACAGCAGCCATGAGCAGCCAGCTTGATCAGGACGCAATGGCGAATTTGGAGAGCAGCGCGCGCCAGCTGACACGACAAAAGTTAAAGTGAGCCAACTTTTTATGTACGCGATACGTGTTGTGTATCTCAGTAAAATGTGATAATAATGCAAATAACATGCTGTTGTCGTGTGATGTGCATTTTCTGAGTCCCTCCATTCATGACCAGTCGCCCAAAATGACAGATATTCGCCTGAGTTAGATGAGGGCATTGTATTACTGTCCTGGTTATCTGTATCATTTAAAATTCTACGATAATGGCCGCCCTAGATAGAACACCAGGTAACGTCCAAGCTAGCACCTATTTACAGCTCTGTGGACAGACAACGCAGACGAAGTGTCTTGTCCAAAGACAGGTAGCAGGTAGCAAACCCAGGTCTACATATTGTAGCTCAACGTCTTATCCGTTGATCTCCCTCCATTGTTTGAAGACTCAAAATTAAAGCCAAAACTCAACTGCACAGGTCAAGTCAAAAAGCATGCACTGGTGTGACTGAAGTGCCAATCCTACTACCACTCCCTCTCCCCAAGAAAGGATGATCTGTTGGCTGGAGAACGGCCTGCAGTCCCCAGATGGATAATACCACCAAGCCCAGCATGCACATACATAAAAAAACAGCATAATTTAAAAGAAATAAAAGGCACCAGAGGGCTGATGCATACCCTGGGCACTCTACCAAACTACTGCAAAATCTAATCATCTCTAGATGTCCATCCAAGTAATATCCCCAGCAATTTCGAAGGAAATCCTTCCAGCTGTTTTGAAGTTATCTTAACCACAGGCACAGACACATGCCAGTGAAAACAACACCCTGATACCACTGCTTCGTGGATGTGCAGGGTAATAAAATCCACCCAAAGCAATACCACAGTACATCACAAATAGATATCACAAGGGATGTAAAATTTGATTTGGAAAACGATCAGCGGGAATGTTGTGACGTTCAGGCAAAAACAGGACATGGAGAGAGAGCGATATGGATGATAAAACACACACAAAAAATGTATTTTCTGAGTTTTACATAAAGTCTTCCCTTCAGCAAAGACATGTGAGACAACAGGGAAGAAATAACAGTCACACTTTGTACCCTCTCAAGAAACAAACGCAAGCAGGTGGAAAGAAATGACTTCATCATAACTCCAACTCTCCGTTGTCCTCTTTTTAATAAAACAAAACGCACAAAAGATTGAAATGTTTACGCCATTTCTGAAATGCAAACGGACACGAGCTATAAAACCGAGGAAAGGGCCCAGCTGAAAGTAAAGTAAATGTATATTACTGGCAAGGATCAGCAAATATGAGCCACGTGAGTGGAACATCATTTATTACAGAACACACCAGCAGAGAAGGTTGACAGGAAAGATTATTGTGCGCCACAAACGCAGATACATTTTCAAGCTTCGGCTCCTCGAGAGAGTGCAAGGTGAAACAAACATGAAATTATATTACACATTGCAGACACAACTGTCAGGGTGTGTGCGCCGTTATTCCGAGGAGAAATGATGTTGCATTGTAGCACGAGCGCAACGTTTCCCCACCCTAGCTAGAAATCCTCCATACTAATGTGGCGCCGCACCTTCTGTTGTAAATAAAAAACTATGATGACCAAATGCGCTCCACATCCCCAAGGAGACAGCCAGAGAGAGTTAGAGATGGAGGAAGGAGACGCGCTGATTGGCGGAGGAGCGGAAAACACAGCCTAGCTATCCGTCAGCGCTGAATGCCTGACACCGGTGGCGTTTACACAAGAAGCAGAGAAACATGTTTGCCCGTTTCCCTCTGCAGGGTTCCCTTCTGTTCCTCTGACTGAGCTTCTGATGGAGAGCGACAAACAAAGGCAATTCATTGAAACAGCTAAACTTGCTCAACCAACCAGCTCTGAAAGGCTCTCAGCGATTCTGCCGGGAACTGCGGAGGCTCATTCACCCCCTTGAAAAGTGCAGAATATAAGACAGACAGCGAAGCGAGACGCGCGACTTGAAGATTTCAAGCGGAATACGGGGCAACATAGAAGCACGAGCTGAGTACTCGAAGATGATGATTGTTGCAGCACGCTTTGTCAACTTCTGTTCCGGCTATAACAATCGCCCTCTGTTAGAATAAAGCTCTTTGGGCTTGAACGGTGGGTGTTTGAACCAAAGAGCAGCATGGTGAAGTAACAAAATAGGGAATTAGGATGGAGGAGGCAGAGCATGCTGTTGACCAAATCACAACACCAGTTCTTCCATGAAAGCATGCTTGCTCTAATTATGGTCAAGCTAAGATATTACAGTGTGGAGGGTAATAGAGGTTGTGCCAAGATAAGTGTCAATACCCTCTGGCTACGGAGTCTAAAATACAAAGCATAGTCTACTGCACATATGGTTCAAATGTGAAGTGAGATATAGCAAGTATGACAATTTCTGGGAGAATGTGCCAAACTAACGAACTGTGTTTGGGTCATGGATGCAACACCCAAACAGTTCATGGACACTTCCCAAAAGAAGTCATCTTAGGCTTTCTTCAGGCTGCCAGTTCGAACTGGATTTACGGCATTTTGGATTCAAATCTAACCTCACTGATTGACTGTCCACATTATATATAGCAAGTGAGCAGATCTGATTTGTGTGTTCCTGTAGCAATCCTCATTTTTTTGTCATATCCACATCGGCTGCTATAGTAATGACATTGGACCCACCAGGATCTCTTGCTCTGCCTCTCTCCATTTTCTTATACCAGAGTGACACTTGACCCACCTCACTCACACGTGCAGTGTGTATCGTAGAGGCTGTGCCAAGATAAGTGTCAATACCCTCTGGCTACGGAGTCTAAAATACAAAGCACAGTCTACTCCACATAGGGTTCAAATGTGAAGTGAGATATAGCAAGTATGGCCAGGTCTGGGAGAATATGCCAAACTAACAAATTGTGTTGGGTCATGGATGCAACACCCAAACAGTTCATGGACACTTCCCAAAAGAAGTCATCTTAGGCTTTCTTCAGGCTGCCAGTTCGAACTGGATTTACGGCATTTTGGATTCAAATCTAACCTCACTGATTGACTGTCCACATTATATATAGCAAGTGAGCAGATCTGATTTGTGTGTTCCTGTAGCAATCCTCATTTTTTTGTCATATCCACATCGGCTGCTATAGTAATGACATTGGACCCACCAGGATCTCTTGCTCTGCCTCTCTCCATTTTCTTATACCAGAGTGACACTTGACCCACCTCACTCACACGTGCAGTGTGTATCGTAGAGGCTGTGCCAAGATAAGTGTCAATACCCTCTGGCTACGGAGTCTAAAATACAAAGCACAGTCTACTCCACATAGGGTTCAAATGTGAAGTGAGATATAGCAAGTATGGCCAGGTCTGGGAGAATATGCCAAACTAACGAATTGTGTTGGGTCATGGATGCAACACCCAAACAGTTCATGGACACTTCCCAAAAGAAGTCATCTTAGGCTTTCTTCAGGCTACTAGTTCGAATTGGATTTATGGCATTTTGGATTCAAATCTAACATCACTGATTGACTGGCCACATTATATATATCAAGTGAGCAGATCTGATTTGTGTGTTCCTGTAGCAATCCTCTTTTTTTTTGTTGTATCCACATCGGCTGCTATAGTAATGACATTGGACCCACCGGGATCCCTTGCTCTGTCTCTCTCCATTTTCTTATACCTGAGTGACACTGGATCCACCTCACTCACATGTGCAGCGTGTATCTTTAAACACATTACAGGAGTCGCATGCAGACATGCGTGACACACAGCAGTCACACATGTATTTACATCAGGCTACATTTCAGCTACCTTGAGCTGTTGCTCAGTCATTCCACAACATTTGTCTTTCATAATCACTTTTTTTGACATAATTTAACAGGTTAGTTTGGGCTTTTGTGTGCGCGTGCAGTCTTCAAAGTCTGTCAGTGGTGGACTTTATGTGGTGTCAAAAGTTGCAGATCTCACAAAACACACCCAGAATCCACACCAGAGTATTCAAACCAAAACGTATTTGCAAAAACGTGATTTGAATCACATTTCAAACAACCTACAAATGAGGCTTAAAATGGCTGATGTTCCCTCACAGTGCAAATGGTACACCTCACCGAAGTCACACTAAGTATAGGTCCATTTGAAACAAAGTACCCAATGATTCTCCAAAGACACATCCAGTAGTCACCTTAGGTAACTGGTTAGCATCCCCATATCACAAGCATACAATACTACATGAAGCACAAAGACCCTGAAGACTTGAACTTTGTTCTCCTGCAAAAATGTGGCATCGCCAAACACCTCATGACTCCACAGATGCAAGAACATTGAAATAATGTTCCAAAGTCTGCACTGGCTTAAATGTGTTAAGAAAACAAAACACGTGAAGTCGTCCTACCTGTCGAATGCCGAGTCTGTAGGCGACAATACGGTCCACAGCGTTGGGGTTCATCTGGGTCCACTGGAGCTTAAATCCATAGACTCTAGGCCTGTTTTGCCACAGGGGGCTGTAAGTATCATAGTAGAACTCTGGAGCGTAGGCTTTACCTGGAGAAAAAAACACAAAGACTTCTTACTTGGTCTAGTAAGAGCAGTAGTAGTAGTAGTAGCAACAATACTGTTGAAAGAGAAAAAGTCGTGAAATAATATAAGGTCCTTTGTCATTAGAATGCAAGCAGATTGTGACAGTGAGGTACACTTTTATTCAACAAAGTATTTGTTGAATAAAACTACTTTGAATTTTTTAATTTTATCTCAACACCAGACTCGCTAAACCTTTGAGGATTGATTCAACCAAAATTCAGTTGTAACCGCGGACGTGCACATCAATTCTTAGGATTAATGACCATCATCCTTCAAAGCAGTGAGCTGCTTTGGTTGTTGTGAAAAAACAAAAAACAAGCAAAAAAAAAAATAATAATAATTAAATTGTTAATTCTGCATCAGTGTGGTTTGATCAGTTCTCGTAATCGCCAATGATAATAACTCAAAATCAACACGCAGAACATTTGTTCTGCATTCGAGGCAATAAATCAGGTTAATGATGCTTTTGACAGCCGAGTGTAGATCGCTTAGACTTAACGCGGATATCGCTATTTAAAATGCAATATTGTAAAGTGAGGGGGGAAGAATGCACGTTCATCAGCCCGACAGAGTCGTGGCCTTTAATTAAACAATGGAATTTATTTAAATGTTGTTTTTACTTGCATATTAAATTAAGGCGTCAAGAAGGTCAAGCTGGCAAAGACAACAAGTTAAACCTTGCAGATATTCCTTAAAAAATCTGAACAATGCGATTTGTTTCGAAAGCTCATTTGACTGTTCTTTGTATAAAACCGTATGTTTCAGTTTGGTCCTGTGTAGAGCCGCCAGTACTCAGTAAACATGATATAAATGTCGCTTTTCTACTCACAGGAGCACAAAGCTGGAAATGTAATCAAAATGCTGCAGTTTTGCAGCATAGAAATGCCAACAAGGTTAATTAATAACTGGCTGTGATCTCTGTACGTTTTCAGAAGGCAACCTTAAAGATTCACAGGCAATTTTAAAAGCTCATCACTGAAAACATCTTGTACTGCGGCACACTGCTTTGACAGAAAATATGAAATTCATCCAATTAAAGTAATGTATGCTAAAATATTATATAAACTATGTCTTATTATATTTAGTTTGTGGTGATACACAAGCAGTGGTGCCCTTGGTGGCCACAAGACCTTGGATTTGGAAATGAAAAACTGGCCTCGCTGTCACGAGCTGTACTTCTCAACCTTTCTTTTCGTTGAAGACGTGAGATGTCTGAATTGGAACACTTGTAAAAAAAAAGGGTCCATGTGTTGGAATGGTGCCAATTACTGAAACAACTTTCAACCTTGAAATATGCAACAGAGAATAAAATGTAGCAAGAGCTGCTGATTCTTTTGGTAAAAGTGTCAGGTTTGAGGATGGAAGTAAATATCGGCATGTGGCCAAAATCAATAGGGTGCGGAGATGTGTAGCCTGAATAACCCCGGCAACAATGGTGATGATCAGTTGTGGCATTTTTGAGTAAATGCACTAAATGGACATTGCAGATGGCAGCTTTTATGGCCATATTGGATATGAGAGCACGGCTAAAACCAACAGGCTTGTGTAGGAATTTGGCCTGGCTATTTACAGTAAAACTGGTGATGGGCCATGTGGCATTTTTGAGTTATTGAATAAAATATGAAATTCAAAAAGACCATTGAACATGGCGTTCAAAAGGAATCTTCCTCTATCCACCAAAGACCTACTCCAGAAATTTCAGACCAATTCCTCCAGTGGTTCTTTGGTTACCATCTGGAAATGAAATTCAAAGTGACTAGTCCGAATTTCAGTTGTTGTCTTCCTCTATCCAACCAAGACCCAACATACATATTTCAGATGAGCCGTTCTTCAGTTATCACGTGGAACCCAAAATGTTACAGACATCACACATGACTACAATACCCCACCTGTTGGGGACAAAGGGTAAAAACTGACAAGCTCATTTCAAGCTACATGCAACTTCAACCACAGCTGCTCCTAATTTCCATCAGTCATGAAATGATTCCTTTATTCTCTGCAAAAAACCCAGACACGTCAAGCATGCGGCAGAACAAAACTGCTTTTTGGCTTGATCTGATACATCAAACTTAGTGAACATCTCAAAAGTGTATCCTCATTATATGCACTTTTAATGTGGTGAGTTATAAGATAACATCAATTATTGTTAGGGAGTTATGTTAAACCGAAGGGGTTAGACTCAATTTCCTATTCACTCTTTGCATTTAACAGGGTACATGCCTCGGCTTTCTCAAAATCGGGGAATAATCATGCAAAACAACTCCTTATATGGTCTGCAGCGTGTACAGTGAGACACTTTACCTAACCTGCTTATAATGCTTAAAAAAACATAACCCTGGGTGGGAGACACAAAATAAATTAAACCAATAAATAACTGCACAGAAAGGTTTAATTGATTTTTTTAAAAATCCAGTTTAATACCAGAACTAATGCAATGACTCATAACAGTTCAGCAGAAGCCTTCAGGCGAGACGCTGACCTTGTTTGCACACTTTCTCTCCATGTGTAAGGGTTTATGAGCACATTCGCTTCTTTAGGAAAACATTTTGCTCCACCATATGCTAAACGTGGCCACAGTATGCCAAGCTGAGCTGGAATTTAGGCATAGCAGCAAAAAAAAAAAAAAAAAAAAAAGAAAAGAAAAGAAAAAGATGCTTATTTATGAATGCTTGCCTGGACCGACAGCATCAATGCCATCACCATAGTAACACCATCTCCATAAATGCTTCTTTCTTGCATCCTAATGATAATCTTCTTGCGTCCTCATTGTCGTCATCTAATTAACTGAATCAAGAAAGTCTCAGGAGCAAAAACACTTTAAAAAGCTCTTGTTTCACTGTGGCTCCTTGTATCATCAATGTTGGACCATCACTTCAAGCTGCAGAAAGCGTTTGAGATCATCTTCTGTTTACCACCGAGGTAAAATTCAGCTGATACTTAATCAGAGATACTTAAAATCAAGTGTTGATTTAAAAGCCAAGGCGAAGAGTTTAATCTGAGACTGAGGCTGATGGTGGTCTATGAAGTATGAACCCATGGAGGTTGGAATGCACAGGTTCAAACACAAAAGCATTTCAGATTTTCATTGATGTCAGGTTTTACATTTGCAAATTGTTACAGTTAACTCAAGCAGGACTTCTTTGGGACATCAAACCTGACTAGATAGACTGGAAAAATACAAAATATGGCCAAATTTGCAATATTTTTCCTGGCTGGTGTAGCTAACTGCCAGTTTGCAATTCAAAGAATGACCTTAGGATCTTTGGTGAAGGTAACGCCATTGATTTTTCCATCCTTGATCCCTGGCTCAAGGTCGTTCAAGTGATATTTGTATAGTAGGCCATTGGGTGAAGGTGGCTAAAGCAAACAGCCAGCTCAGTTCACTTTTTAAATTGTGACCTGCGGAAGTCAAACTGCTAATGAGGCCAGATCAAGAACAAGCAACTTTTACTGGAATGGCTGACAACCCAAAGTCCAGGAACCTACTGAATAAAGCAACCCAAGACATTTTTTAGGGCAAAGTAGTGAAATGTTTTTCAAGAGCTGAGTTAAAAAGGAACTGGGGGAAGAGATCGTTTAGGCCATATCTTTGAAAATTTCTGAATTCCATTGTCTGGATCTGAGAGAGAAAATGGGAGAAGTACAAACAACCTTTGCTTACCATATTGTAAGAGTGTTAAATTTGACTCTATGAACTTTTGTGGTGATGTACACAATGTTCTGTGTTTCATTTACAACCTTATGAAAGGATTATAAATATAATGTCAGCACTGGGAGTATCACACCCCAGAACCACCTTGGGTTCTGAATGGCAACCACCTGGACAGACAAGTGTTTCAACCCCACCTCTTGACAGGAACCATCTATCTAGTGTTTTTGTACTTGGTACACAGTAAAATCACCAGTGTAAAACTAACACTGACGGTATTAAATTAAGATTGCCAGTGGTCACAGTGGGACCGTATGTTCACTGTCAGTGTTAATTTAACACTGATGATTTTATTGTGTAGTGGCATCAGTTTTGAGATCACCTTTTCTCTTATCTTGAAACTGAAAGCATTTCTCCTCAATTGTGACTCAGTCTCGCAGTAGAATAAGTGAATTAATTCATTCAAAATTATAATATAATTAATAAATTCAAATTGTGTTGACTGGTGCTATAACTGGTAGGAACTCCCGCAGTGTAATGCTCTCTTGAATCTGCTGATCCCATTGAGTGCCAAGAATGAGTGAATAATCCGCCGTTATGAAATTTGGGTTCATTAATCACAAAAACTTTAATTTCAGCACAAATTTCAAAATGAAACAGTGCAGAATGCAAATTCTGCAAGTTCAGATGTGTTTTTTCATGTCTCACCTACTCCAATGACAGTTTTGTCTTGGCTTCGGTTTCAACCATTCCAAAATCCCAAAGTCTTGGTTTTGAGTCACACTCTACCCTTAAAAGGTCTTGGTCTTGATGCCATACCTACATTTATCTGCTGCAGCCAGGTGAACCATGGACATCCCCTTGGTCTTCTCGAGTGGCTGAGGTCCTCAACGGGCAAGATGGGCAAAAATGTCTAAGGTGACATTCCCTCACAATGCAAGTGATATCTCTTATTTGAACCTCTCAAAGTAACCTTTCATTTGACACAAAGTCATTTCAGTGGTACTAAAGGATCTGCTGAAAAGTCCTAGTATCAAAAACATCTGGTCATCCTCTTTGGTCACTACTTAATGTCCTAGACTCGCAACTATACAGTAACACAGGAACCACCAGGATCCTAAAGACTTGGACCGTCATTCCTCTGAAACTATATTGAGATCACCAAATATCCAGTGACCTCATGATTCCATGAGCTCTTCCCAGTTATCTTCCCTTCTCAAAGGCTGAGAAACAACAGATATGTACAAGTGAATGTTTCTCCAAATTCATCACTTTCATTGCATTTTGATGCACTTCTGATGATCGAGTCCAGGAAGGTACTGAAAGCCTGGAACGATGTCTTGAACCAAACATGCAAAGATCACAGCATTGTCCGCAAAGCCAAGATCAGTCAACCTTTCCTGACCAACAAATTCACAGAGGCGACTGGTTTCCACACCTGTATCCACGAAAACTAGCAAAAATTACTATGTCAAGCAACCAGTAGTATGATAATTCAGAGACAGTGAAGTGGTCCTTGTGCTCTCCAGCAGAGTGTGAATTCAACTTTATTCGAAAACAGGAGGTTCCCATGAGGGCTTGGCCAAGCCAGAGCTCAGTGGTACACATTACATCCCTCTCAGGGGTCTGTCCCCAGGCACAATTTAATGGCCAACTTGGCTATTGCAGCCTATTCATTGTTTCCACAGATTTTCCAGTAGCTTGTGCACACACACACACACACACACACACACACACACACACACACACACACACACACACACACACACACACACACACACACACACACACACACACACACACACACACACACACACACACAGCGCCGGTGCAGTTTGTTTCTCAGGCGACAGTGTTTATGCAGTCCTGCAGTCACACCGGCTGCTGCCTGACCATGTGTTTGTCTTTAGGCATGGGAACACGTATGTGTCTCCATGTTCTGACGGCTGGATTATGTGTTTATCACTGCGAGACAAAAATCCCGACTGATACGTTTTGGGAAAGATGCCCATTTGTGGGATATGAGAACTGATCATCTGTTTCTGTTGTCCATCTGGTGCTCAGTATAATTGGACTTTATTCATATTTGACATGTGCAAGTACTGAACTCCGTCCCAATGCCTGTCACATCAGAATTTGGGCTGATGGCACTGTGACAACTTGGTGGACATACAGCACAACTTTGAATTGTTAAGCTTTTGTCCAACAACTCAACAACTATTTTGAGAATTTCCTTCCCATTGCACTTGATGTTATCAGTGATTTGATTGCAGGAATTTCTTCAGTTGCCTATTTCCTGTTCTTCTGGGATGAACACCTGAAAACAACACCAGCTGTTACTTTAACAGTAACTAAAGCAAGTAAGGTTGGGTCTTTAGTTGACTAATTGGGTACCATGTGTGTAGTTGACTAGCCACCGACTAACTACGTACAACCATAAATCAATGTCAAAATCTAAGCAGTAAAAGGCTAAAGACCTAATTTAAAAAACAAATTGAAAAAGCAGACAAGCAGAAAACATGGCGGTGACACAGATAATGCTAACTGATAGCTAACTACAAGCTAATTATGCATGAAATTAGCTGAATATAAAGCCACAAGCTAATCTGAATGTATGTAAAACCAAGAAAATAAAGCTAAATGAAAGCTAAGTTGGGCAAGATATCTGAGTATAGCGCTAACTAAACATAGAATTAATGTAATATAAAGCTAAAAGAATATAAAGCTTACTTTAATAAGGTTAAATGACTATAAAAAACAAAAGAATAAAGATAATTGAAGGACAAACTGAAAAAAAAGAAGAAAATTAAAGTGAAAGAAAAACTAACTCTGAACAAAACTAGCTGAAAAAAATAGCTAAAGGCTAACTGAAAGCAAATTGAAGATAAAGATAACAGAACACAAAACTAATGTAATATAACGTCAAAACATTACAAAGCTAGCGTAAGGCTAAACAAAATACTAAACTAAGAGAATAGAAAGCACTTTAAAACAAACAGGAATAACCTCACTGAATGTAAAACTAGATAGGCTATAAAGGAAACTTATGCTAGTTGAAAGATAAGTGAATCTAAAACTAAATAAATAAACATAATTTAGTTTGAAATGAATATAAAGGAGTTATAGTTATCATATTATGGCCACAACCTGTTTACGCCAATAAAATAGCGATTGCAAATTTTGAAATGAGGATTTGGTGCCCCCTACTGGTTGCACAAAGACCATAACATTTAACAGCCTGTGTGTGTACGCTGATCATTTCACCAAGAATTTTTGCGTTAATTTTGTGTATTTGCCACATCAAATTTAAGAAATTTTAATAGTATTTTTTGAGTTAAGGGGACGGCTGGTGGAGCTTACAGTGGATTTTCTGCACGATGCTCCTGCACTCAGGGGGGTTACGAAAACAGCCGACACACCTTTGGCAGCCACCAAGTCCAGATGGTGGGAATCTGGAGCTTTGGGTAGGCGGAGAGCAGCAATGGCGGATGACAGGACAGAAGGGATGGGCGATGAAAGGGAAGAAAGCGGAGAGGAGGTTAGCAAGGGGGGAGGGAGCCTATAATGGGAAAAAGCCGGCCCCATTGAGAAGAGCTAATGGCTGAAGGGGGGGCTATCTGCTTCTGTCTCTCTGCTCTACCTGTTTCATCTTGGAGGACTGATTTATGACGCGCACACAGGGGGGGCGTCCATCTCTCTAGGATGCCGGAGAGACATTTAAAATGAGAAAGATGAAGAATGGGGAGAAGATGCAGGCACAGAGAGTGACGGAAAGCTGAAAGGGCTCAGAAAAATAGAGTGTAGAAGAGCTACGATTAAGATGGTAAAGGTAGAAAGAAATAAAGATCAAAGGGGAGAGCAACCTAAGTGGTGGAGGATTAAAGTGACAAATGGTTCACCGGTGACCCTGCAGCTCTGCTCCTCTAATGGGAGGTCTGGGAGATTGAAACCTTGGCCAAAGTTCCTGCAGTCAGTCAGTGCAGCCAAACTCATTCAGCTCTGTCATATCAACCAGCGAAGAGATGGACATCTTCTGCTCATGATAGAAAAACAGAGAGAGTCCAGAAAAACCTAATACCAGGAGGGGAGTAAGTATGGATTTTAAGAGAGAATTGGATGAGACAGATACGGACCCTAAAAGTCCAGAGGTTGGACAAAAGTTTTCAACAAGTTACTTTCCGTTCTTACCACCACAATTCACAAATTCATGACAGGCAAGGAAATTAGACTTGAACCTGCATCACCAAGATTTCTCACACCTAATGTTGCCACTCCGAGTCACAAGTCAAGTCATAAGCCAATCACCAAATCATGATCGGAAAGCTGATAAGGGACTTGGGACTTGCTGTGTCAAGACTTTTCAAATCTAATATTGCCATTCTGAGTCACAAGTCCCATTTCATGATTGGTAAGCTGATGTGAGAGTTTGTACTTTCGTACCAAGACTTCACAAATGTCAAGTTTCCACCAAGCTGCAAGTCAAAATGCCCCATTTGCATCGAACTGAGACCTAAATCAGACCAACAAGATCATGACATTTTGTCAACTCTCACAAATCTTGGCTGGTCTCCGTTGTGATCTGTTATTTGCATTTACACCAAACTTGCATTGTGACTGAATTGTGTGAGTGAAAAATATGTTAATATCCGCGATCATTGATGCAACCCCATGCAGATCCAATAGAGAGTGTATTACGACAACATGTTGAGAGTGAGTTGAGACATGTGAGAGTTTATCAAGACCATTTCTGAGACCCGTGTATCTGTTAACTGGTCGCACAACTTGTGCGAGTGTCTTAAACAGGTTAATACACTCGCACACCTGTTGGAGACCGATGGGGAGTGATGGCAATCGATGGGTAGTGTTGACAACCAATGGGGAGTGATGGAGTGTGATGGCGACCGATGGGGAGTGATGGCAATCGATGGGGAGTGATGACGACCAATGGGCAGTGATGGGGAGTGATGGAGTGTGATGGTGACCAATGGAGAGTGATGGCGACCAACTGGGAGTGATGGCGACCGATGGGGAGTGATGGGGAGTGACAGAGTGTGATGGTGACCAATGGAGAGTGATGGCGACCAATTGGGAGTGATGGCAATCGATGGGGAGTGATGGCGACCAATGGGGAGTGATGAGGAGTGATGGAGTGTGATGGTAACCAATGGAGAGTGGTGACGACCAATGGGGAGTGATGGCAACTGATGGGGAGTGATGGGGAGTGATGGTGACCAATGGAGAGTGATGACGACCGATGGGGATTGATGGCGACTGATGGGGAGTGATGGCGACCGATGGGGAGTGATGGCAACCGATGGGGAGTGATGGGGAGTGATGGAGTGTGATGGCAACCAATGGAGAGTGATGGCTACCAATGGGGAGTGATGGCAACCGATGGGGAGTGATGGCAACCAATGGGGAGTGATGGCAACTGATAGGGAGTGATGGCGACCGATAGGGAGTGATGAGGAGTGATGGAATGTGATGGCGACCAATAGGGAGTGTTGGCAACCGATGGGGAGTGATGGCAACCAATGGGGAGTGATGGCAACCGATAGGGAGTGATGGCGACCAATGGGGAGTGATGGAGTGTGATGGCGACCAATGGAGAGTGATGGCGACCGATGGGGAGTGATGAGGAGTGATGGAGTGTGATGGCGACCAATGGAGAGTGGTGACGACCAATGGGGAGTGATGGCAACTGATGGGGAGTGATGGGGAGTGATGGTGACCAATGGAGAGTGATGACGACCAATGGGGAGTGATGGCGACCAATGGGGAGTGATGGCGACCGATGGGGAGTGATGGGGAGTGATGGCGTGTGATGGCGACCAATGGAGAGTGATGGCGACCAATGGGGAATGATGGCAACCGATGGGGAGTGATGGCAACCAATGGGGAGTGATGGCAACTGATAGGGAGTGATGGCGACCGATAGGGAGTGATGAGGAGTGATGGAATGTGATGGCGACCAATAGAGAGTGATGGCAACCAATGGGGAGTGATGGCAACCGATAGGGAGTGATGGCGACCAATGGGGAGTGATGGAGTGTGATGGCGACCAATGGAGAGTGATGGCGACCGATGGGGAGTGATGAGGAGTGATGGAGTGTGATGGCGACCAATGGAGAGTGATGGCGACCGATGGGGAGTGATGGAGTGTGATGGCAACCAATGGAGAGTGATGGCGACCAATGGGGAGTGATGGCAACCGATGGGGAGTGATGGCAACCAATGGGGAGTGATGGCAACTGATAGGGAGTGATGGTGACCGATAGGGAGTGATGAGGAGTGATGGAATGTGATGGCGACCAATAGAGAGTGATGGCAACCAATGGGGAGTGATGGCAACCAATAGGGAGTGATGGCGACCAATGGGGAGTGATGAGGAGTGATGGAGCATGATGGCGACCAATGGAGAGTGATGGCAACCAATGGGGAGTGATGGCAACCAATAGGGAGTGATGGCGACCAATGGGGAGTGATGAGGAGTGATGGAATGTGATGGCGACCAATAGAGAGTGATGGCAACCAATGGGGAGTGATGGCAACCAATAGGGAGTGATGGCGACCAATGGGGAGTGATGAGGAGTGATGGAGCGTGATGGCGACCAATGGAGAGTGATGGCGACCGATGGGGAGTGATGGCGACCGATGGGGAGTGATGGAGTGTGATGGCGACCAATAGAGAGTGATGGTGACCAATGGGCAGTGATGAGGAGTGATGAGTGTGATGGCGAGCAAGTGTGATCTTTTTTGCAACCACGGCGACCCGATTTTGACCAGCCTGCAACCCCAGTGGGAGTCAGTGAGAGTGACGGCGAGCAGAAGCCGTTTTTCGGTTGCAACTCGGTCTTGGACTCTGTGTTTAACGGGGTGTTATTAAGTCAGCTGTCAGTTCATGAAAGATGACTGGACTTGAATTTGCAGTGCCAGTTTCAAATGTAATACTGCCACTCCAAGTCATAAGTCAATCCACAAGTTAACTACCAATTCATGATAGGCAAACTGATGCAAGACTTGGGACTTGCAATGCCAAGACTTCTGAAATATAATGTTGCCATTCTGTGTCAAAAATGAAGCCATAAGCTTTTGATGTAACTTTTCCAAAGCCTACAGGAGCATTACATACAGAGATATAGATATATAAACACCCCATAAACATAAACTGACAAACTGAAGTGGCAGCTGAAATGCACCTTGTAGACATGTGCTCTGAAAAAAAATGGAAGGTAAAATGACCGCCATCAAGTGCCGCTTAAAGTTGAGGAAAGCAAATGAGAATTGTTTTTTACCTGTCACCTGGAAAGTGCATTTTCCTGCTCCGGCCTCGTTGATGACGTTGCAGGTGTACTCCCCCCAGCTGTCTCGATTCAGGTTGCGGATTGTGTACTCCGTCTCGTCCCTCTGGGTGTCAAACGCTCCGGCGTGGAGCAGCCGGTTGGAAAGGAGCCACTCGAATCTCAGCACGCGGGAAGGGTGGGCGCGCAACACCCTGCAGGTCATCACCATGGGCCGGCCCAGGCCCTGACGCATCTCCATGGACACCGGCTCCACCGTCGGAGGGTCTGAGTGGGAGACAGACAGGTTCATCAGCCAAGCAATTGGACATAAAGAGAGAAGGATGGAATATAAAAAAGAAAAAGAGATCAGAGGACAGAGAGAAGAAAAAGCATAAAAGAGTGAGTGGGAGAAATGTATGCTCACATCTTTACAAGACAGACTATTCAGGTGGGGACCTTCTCAGCCAGACGAGGCCATCTCTGACCTCCAGAGACACGGAAAATAAGACAGAAAACGACAGAGAGCGTGAAGTCTGGAAGAGCTATGTGGGTACGGGAGGATGAAATAAATAAAGTTCAACAACATAAATGGGCATGTTATGAAAGTGAAAACAAGAGGCCTGAGCTGGCAGCCTTGGGATTTGGGAACAGGCCCAACCTCCAGTGCTTAAAAATGAAGCCCATGTGGTTGTGCCAAATCTTGCAGTTCCTTGAAAGGCCACTTGAGGCTGCACCCAAAAGCAAGTCAATCTCCAAAGAACCCAAAATCTCCAAGTTTACAGCAGAAATAAACATGTTTACAGCCTGCTACCAAAACACGTCTGGTTTCTTTCTACAGCTATTTATGAATATGGGTCATGAATAATGACTGTAGGGGTGTGGACTCCACTAGCAGAGGCTGCTAGCTGCTGTGAACTCAACAGTATTTGTCCTTTCTGAGCATTTGGGTAATTCTACTGTAATGGAATGACAATGACAGCAAAATATGCCATAGTTTAGCTTATAATTAAATATTTAATTCTGTTACCATAGAATTACCCAATTTATTATTACAAATATTTGTGATAATATGGCTTGCTGTATTGTTAATTGCACTACTGGGGCATCTAAGATGTCTGTGCTCCAGTATTTCCATTTAGTGAAATTTTAATATTTAATTTGCATATTAGCACCATTAGCAGGTATTAAAAGCTTGGTGGGGTTATCACCACTGTTACTCTACAATTAAGGGGGCAATATGACAGGCATAATTTTTAATAAGTGCACCCAAATCACCTGTTATGAAAGCAACTGCCCATTCTGCAAAAAATGTGCATTAAAAGGAAGGCTTGGACCAAAATTAGCTAGTTAGCTTTAGCTTGTTTGCTATCTCCAAGATGGAAGGCGTGTCCAAGCTTCATATGTCCCACTCAGGTCATGCTGGTCTTGCCCGTGCTCCACCTCTTTACCCAATTATTGGTTGGCTAGGAATTAGGCGGGGTCATTTAAAAACCGGGTGACATCATGGAAGGTTTGTCCAGTGATGTTTCTGGAAGCCCAACATTCCAAGTATGCACAGACAGGAAGGTGACAGTGATGAAGAGAGAGAGAAAAAAGTCTTATTGTATCGCGCACGCTGTGAGCATAATTTAAATAATAAGAGCCGCCAAGTCAATGCATCTGTGATGAATGAAAAGCCACGAGTGAAGACAATTGCGGACAGCGGTGAGATCAATTTTGCAGAAAAGTACAATAATGTTCTGAACTAAATCAGTCATGCTTCATGGAAAATTAGTAACAGGATGATGAAATGCACCTCGAGCTTTCAAAATGGGAAATTAATAACTTTTATGTGTATCTGACAGACTTCACCTTCTCCTCCCGAGAACAGCTTTTACTGAATTATTGAGCTAAATCTGCAAATTTAAACACTCCACCCGCTCCTTAAAAGGGACATATTGTACAAAATGTTTTTATTTTTTAAATTAAAGTTAGAGGTTCATGTTAAACACCCTGAAAGTCCCAGTATTCTATGACTATCTGTGCGAAAGCTATCCTGCCACAAGAAAAATGTAGTTCTCAAATGGCTTGTTTTAGACTTTTGTGACATATGTCACAGAAGTCTGTATCTGAACTGCTGCATGCTGATAATTGAAGGCAACTCCTTTCCACTTGAAGTAAAGGGGTTGAGGTTTGAACTAGAACTGCTGTAAGCACCGAAATGGTTGTAAATAATTTCCCCATCTGAAGCATCTTTCCTCTTAATGCATTCATTCATTCAACAAAAGTCACAGTGGTGCATGAAAAACACGGTCGAACGCTGACGACGACGCAAAATGACACAAAATGATATCCTTAATTGCCTGACATTTGCATAATTCCTAACTGACTAAAAGGTGGAAGCTGCAACTAGGGTTTGGGGCTGTTACTTTCACTCTTCTAGATCACTGATTAGATGAATGAAGTCACAGTCTGCAACACAATCTTTGACTTTATTCACACTCAGTTTTATAATCTAATTAAATTGTCTTCTGGATATAATAGGACACGCAATTAGGTGAACAGTCTTTGCACTTGAAAGCGCTATTAATGGGATCGTCTTCAAACACAATGTGGAAGCTGCATACAAAATACCCTTTTTACACCATTTTCCAGTCTTCATGCACCGATATGGGAGGAAAGCAAACCTTACCTCGTGTAGCCCAAAAGCCAACGCGGTTTACTGGGGTGTGGCCATTGCCGTGCACAAGCAACTACTTGGGCGCATAGGTAAGAGTGAGGTAAGCAAGTCAGGACGAGTGTTCATCCAAAGGTATATGGCTGACTTTAAAAGCAAAAATAATACCCCTAGTACTAAACCCTCACACCCTAAACACTATCATTACGTTCAACAGCATGGGTGTACACGTATTAAAAACATATACTGTACAATCCATCTAAAAAAGCATGAAAATATTGTCCGAACTTAATTTCAAATCCCCCTCCCTCCAGTCCATAGTACAATATTTAACAGGTACAACATTGAAATAAACCAAGATTCTGCAAATATATGACCAAAATGCATAGTTCTTGGCGCCATCTTGAAAAAAAATGGCCACCATCTTGACAAGTGATGTGGCTAACGTCTTTTTTTTCTTCAAAAAATAGAAGAACAGAAGAAGTCGGTTTCAGCATTTTATCCGGATATTCCACTGTTAAAGGAGATTTTTTTAATGAAAGACGTGCGGACGGGTCTGCGCGTCGGGATGCAGCCGGCGTGGTGCAGCGGCACAGGAAAAACACCTCCGTGTTGATAACCATTTGTAAAATCCAGGCGGCTTTTGATGGCTTTCAGTGGAGTGAGTATCTGAGAAATTGTTTAACAGCTGGACATGTTCCAACTTGTCCTTAAGGCTTCCAACAGAGGTGTTTTTCCTGTGGCGGAGCGTCGCAGCGGCTGCGAGCTGACGCTGCAATCCGCCCGCACGTCTTTCATTAAAAAAATCTCCTTTAACAGTGGAATATCCGGATAAAATGCTGAAACCGACTTCTTCTGAAACTTCTCTGTTCTCTCACGACGTCCTGGATCAATAGAGCCTGAAATGTGGAGGTTTTCAGTTTGAAACAGGCTGACGACGGCGCCTGGGAGCGCTGCACGACATCCCGCTGTGTTGGAAGTCCTTAAAGGGACAGTATCACCTCAAAATCTCTCATCAGCTGTTAAAATTTTCACCGAAAACCAGCTTAATTTTTCGAACCGTGTCCACTTCGATGTGTCTCACAGGTTTAGAAAAAATTTTGATCAAACAAAGCACCAGTCTCTCAGCAACTTCTCAGACAAAGGAATTCCGACGAGGGGCTGGACGACTCCTCCCACAAGGAGTGCTCACAGGCGAATGACGTCACCGACAGGCGTGGAAAAACTCACGCATGCGCACGAGGGTGCAAGCATGTCTGACGTAAAAACATATGAATGAAATCCATATAGTTTTTGAAAAAAATAAAAAGGACCTATACTTTATTGACAGACCTCATATGTTGGATCTTTTTTTCTTAGATATTCATATTCATTTCTTTGAGTGTTGACAGAAGATGTCATCATAAAGATGTGAAAAAATTCCAGAAGTATTCCAGTGAGCACAGTCTTTCATGTTTAAGATATGTGACTTTTTCTCTTATATAATACTTTTCATAACATTTCATAATATATAACTGCATTGGTCAAATTTCTGATTTATAGTTACTTGGCCAGGGCTGGATCCAGAGTGAAAATCTGACAGATGCATTTTTGCCCAATGATAAAATAAAATTGTACATGTCTTGTTATTTAATAATCTTCATTATTTTATTCGTATTTATTTTATTTGTGTATCACATGGCTGTGGAATTTAAAAATAATCAAGTTTTTAGAATTTTGCAGAATTGATTTATTTGCTCCAGAAGAAAAGTAGATCTGCAAATTTACAGTGTAGTTTTTAGAATTTTCTAGAATTTATTTTTAATATTTATTTGCTCCAAAAAAAAAATAGATCTACAAATTACAGTGTAGTTTCTGGAATTTTATAGAATTTATTTCTAATAGTATTTATTCGCTCCAGAAGAAAAATATAACTACCAATTTACAGTGTATTTAAAATATGAAGAAAGTTCTGTGTGTCAACAATGATTTAATTTCTTTGATTATCAGAAAGTGTCCTATGCCACGTGACCGAATGAGTGCCTTTGTTCGGATACAGTACATGTATTTATTAAATAAATAAAATGTTTTCCGATCTGAAAGTTTGAGTGTGGCATAAATACACTTAAACCAGGCATACTTCCATGATGATTTCTGGATAAATTAAATACTTTTACAATCAATGCATGCGGCATGTCCGATATCGTCGGCATCAACAATCGACAGCGACTGAGCGAGTGTTTTTTTTTCCACGTTTCGGCCATCAATCGACCAACGATTTTAGTCGTAAAAACCACCAAAAATGTCATTTCAGTCATCACAGAACTATTGTCTGAAAACTATTTATAAACCACTCACCGTTTCTTGCTGAAATAAGCGCCCAATTTTCCTTGCACAACAGCTTTTTTTTTCCTGGATGCCATGATCATTGACTCGAATGGACTGACGCTATGTTTGTTTTGATCCACCTGCGCGGTGCATTGTGGGATCAAATCAAAAGCTGTGTTCACCGCGGGGACATGTTTGGCACTATTCGGGATTATTCGAGATTTTTTTTTTTTTTACCGATGACACACGATGCGTAAAAAAGTTTGACCGATGCAACTGCATCGATCCAAACCGGTCTGGATCCGGGCCTGTTGGCTATTTATCAATTAGATATTGACAAAAATGTTTGAAAGCTATGATTTTCAAATTTACACCATCAAGAAATTGCCCGAAATGTCTCTAGACAATGCCTTCTAAGTTTTCAAGAACTATTTTTGAAAGTAAACGTTTGCTCTTCCGATAAGCCTAGATGGTCCATCTCGGAATACATACAGGGGTCCTTTTGATTCCTCTCGCAATGTTGTTGAGAGGTGGTATTGATTTTGAAATATGTATGTCCATAGACGAAACAAAAGGTTGATTGTCAGTGTAATTTGGGCAAATGTCATCAGTTTATTAGTGCTTTTTACAGTGACAGAACATAGCACCTGGATGTCTAGGTTTATGTGATTTTATTAGTGAAATTAATTTTGATATACACTATGCCACCATTGGACATATGTGATGTCCACAGAGAACGAAATGCATCCTTGTTTCCAAGATCCATACCAAACAATCCACATGTTCTTGTGCTCTAATATTTTGGGATTAGTAAATGGACATACTAAACAGAAAATATATGTGGTATTTACATTGTTATATTACATTCTAATAAAGGGCCTCTGCCAAATTTAGATGGTGAAACATGTATAAACAGTGGTGCACATAACTGGTACTCATCATGCTCATGGTAGCTAAAATCATTGATGCACAGCAGACAGCACACAATCTGTCATTGCTTTCCTCCTATGAAGTGCTTCCCTTCTGTTTTCTGCTGCGCATCATTTATTTTTAGCACGCACAAGCACCATGAGTACCAGTTATGTGCATGCCTGAATATAAAAGTGTGTTTAAAATATAATAAAACAAGAACTGACTTGAAAAAATGGCTTACCCCCAGTGTGCTTTATGACATCACAAAAAGGAGTTTGAGCTCATCTCATATAGCTGCCTGTTAAAAGCATCGCCTGCTTGTGCAGATTTAGGACTTTTTCTGTACTGAAAAGATTTATTCATTAACAAAACTGTTAGTTGTGAATCACAGATCACTATTAACCTGCAGGTGTACAGGGACACGTCTGCCACACAAAACAACAAAAAACTAAACAACAATCCAAAGATAGATTTTACCGTCTTGCCCTCAATTACCAGACAACACACAGAATTCCTACAGCAGCTACGATGATTAATGACACGCCATTAGCTCTGACGACCGCCTGAAATAGGAAAAAATAATGAATAACAAAGCACGAGGAGGAAACGTAAACAAGCACTTCAGTAGCTTTGTGCTCAAAGTGTGCGTCCGATATCTAATTGTTCTGACGGAAAGTGGAGAATAAAGCGTGTTTCATTTCAGTTAAATCAAACAGCGATCATTTCCTTCTTCTAAAAGCCCTCTACTGGCCTTTTGCACAATTCCAATATGCAACAAAAAACTATAACATATGAAAAATATCTTTTAAACAAGTATATATGCTTCATCATCTCCCTGAGAACTTGCGATGGAACAGCTGCCGCATACGGAGGGAGGAGCATATTTTCCCAAGCGGCGCTCGCCATGGTTAACGTAGCAGTGAAAGAGGTTAGAGCACACAGTTGTAAGTCAGCGGCTGAGGGAAAACCCTGAGCCCAGGCTGAGATGTAATCCATCATCAGTCACCAGTGGATACCTCGGCAGTAATCTGAAGGAAAAACAACATTTAGGAGCACAGAGGCTGTTTCCCCGAGGCCACTGTGGACCGCCGTCGGAGAGAGGAGTGCAAGAAAACACAGAGGGGAAGATGCACCTTTGCAAGAAGACGTGGATTGTTGGGCATCGCTTGACTGGTATACAGTCACGTTTGGCTCAGTTGAAATCTCCTGTGTTTGACCTCATCCTATGGTCTTCACGGATAGGTAACCATAGGCTGGTTTTAACCCCCCCCATCCAAGGCCATCAAAAAATTAAGCCACCTGGAAGAAGAAAATGTTTCAGTTGAATGACCACTTGATGCTGGCTCCAAAAGTGAGCAGATTCGACTCAGAAGCCCATGTTAAAATGTCCAACTTTAATGGAGAAATAACAATGTTGACAGTGTGGTCCATAAAAACTGTTTTGGACTTGATAGCTAATTTCTTCTTCAATGACAAACAAGTGTATAGCATAGATTTTTTTTAAGACAAAATTGTTAATTATGATTACGGGGCATGGTCACAGAGACTGCTAGCTATAGCAGCTAGTTGTTGAGGACCGTCTGTCCTCAGCATTTAATTACAAATATCTGTAATAATAAGAGGTGGTTAATTGTCCTTGCGGATCATCTAAGAAGCCCACAATGTAAAATTTTTGTGTTATTTAATATTGCATGTTAGCGGTGTTAGCACATTTAGCCCCTATCACTACCTTGATAACATTAGGTCCAGTTAAGCCATGATTGCTGAAGAAATAGGGCAATCATAATTTTTTAATACTCAAAAATATCCTCATGTACAAAAGCAGAAAAAGGTTGGGAATCACAGAATTATACAAATTTAGTTAATTTGCATTTATTACTCAACAAACATAAAATTTTTAAAACACAATGGTGCCAATAACTGTCATCAGGACTGGATAGAAAATACTGATTTTGATTTTGATATGAATACCTTCAAATAAATGCTAAAAGTCTGCTTTTTGAGCTTATATTCATTATTGGGTTACTTTGACTGAAGGTGTTCTTCTTGTGGTGAAAAATAATGTATTCATTCTCTACAAACAAATGTTGAACTGACAAAAATGGCCATGAAAACTAAAACTTTTAACAGGCTCCCAGCCTTCAGTCACTGTATGTGGGCGTGAAAAGATGGACCTTGTTTTTTTTTTAAATGAAAGCACAGATGTGGGAGAACAACCTCTGGAGCCAAAAAAAAAAAAAAAAAAAAAAAAAAAAAATTACTATCGAGTTTTGATAGAGGAAACAACATTCATGACAAACTGATATTTACAGAATGCGCGATAATAACCCTGATTCAAGTGATTTATGAGCCGTGGAATGTAGAAAAAAATGTAGGGTGAAGGATGCGCCGCATCAAAGGCGCCCACCCTCCTTCCCTCACTCTGCAGCCGCTGCAATCAAATCCACTGCGAGCTTTTTGTTATTATATTTACATGAACAATTAATGATAATCAATGTGCACTCTTCATTCCAGGAGCAGCCTGGTGATCCACTAATAGGTTTAGCTCAGTCACTGTCCAAGTTATGAATTATCCTGCCAAAGTCTCATACTGTGTCAGTTTACAACCTATAAATTCGTTGACCTTTTTCCATTGGTGTTTCATGCGGCCGATCAGTTCAATATTGTCCTGTTTAAAAAAAAAAGTTATTAAAAAATTTACTGCCCCCTGCCCCCCAAACCCTGAAAAGTGGTGCGCTAGCCCTGCCATAAAGCGAAAGCTTAATTTGCTGGCGTTAGGCTAATGTGAACGGTTCTAATATTCACATTAGTGTGGGCCCCCCGGGGGGCGAGCTTGGCAAGCGTTCATGAAGCAGAACGGAAAATTAATTAAAAACAATAATCGTGTAATTCCGCTCGTTACTTTTGCACAGGTGGTGGATCTTTATCCCGATGTGGCTTTTTGATGTCGGATAGCTCGGCGCTGGCGCTCAGGGGGACAGTCACGCGGTTGCATCAGTCAGGTGTCCCAAACAATTTGAGACAAAACAGAAGGTACTCCCGGATAACTCTCACTCTGACTGCCACTCGTATCTAGGCCACGAGACGTCTTTACGCTTCACCCTCTTTGCGGCTCTTGATTCCTTCTCTTGACTCCGTAGATCATGCCAAGACACTTTGACTAAGAACATTAGGGTGTCACAGTTTGGGATTTGGCGCTTGCGATTCTATTAGAGCAGCCATTCTAAAGGCAGGCGCCTTCCGTTCCCTGCGTTTCTCCTCCTGGCGTCGCTTCTGCCAACCAACAGATGCAGGTTTTTACATATCAAAGCTGTTGACTTGCCAGAGTCATTCTTTCACGCCTCTAATGCTCTTTGCTTCAGAGAACTGTACCTCGGTCCCTTGATCAAGTTACTAAACGCGGCTTTGCACATGGCTCACCACCAAAGGCGGGTGGCTCATGCTGGGACCTGGAAACTGAGGCGAGTAAAGCGCCTCAGAGGGATTGGCTTGTGCTTACGCACCACAACACATGCCAGGGGAAAGGCAGAAGATTCAGGTGTAGGGCACCGACAACAAACGTAGGGCTAGATTTTGTCAATAAAATCAAGTTCCTTTCAAGCTGATGCACATGAGTGAAGGATTATGCAGTTAGCAATCGCATCAGTTGACAGCCTGCGCCTATGTATATGGACACGTTTCCCCTTTTTACACTCAAACTGTCAGACTGGACTGTTGTGATCTTCAAATTCGGGCTTTGATGCCAGCAGCAAGAATCTGATTAGCAAAATTGGCTCTGGGTGAAGAAAATGAATAATCGATTTATCAATACCAAAGCCTGAACAACTACCTTCATAATCTGCTTGACTTGAAGATGTTAGATGGAAGTGCCATATCACATCTGGAATGGTAGCACAAGAGAGGGGTTTTATTGGGAGCAAAGCAGAACTCGCTCTTAAGTAACTCGACAGCGACGTGTCTAGGACACGACTATGCAACTCAAGTTTCATGGTCAACCAGTAGCAGGAATTGGACGCGAATCTAGGTTCTTTGAACTCTGTTATCAAGGTCAACTGGAAGCAGTAACTGGAAATAAAACTCATTTTTAATGGACAAATTCTGTGGTCAACCAGAAGCAGGTACCAGAAACAAAACGTATCCGTGGAGATCCTTAGTCATCCAGGTCGTGGTATCCAAGTACGTTGAGTCAGGTCAGCCTACTTGTGTAGCTCCCATGAAGATGTTTCACCCTTCGTGTGTCATTCACAGATCTGGACCAGTGGCTTGGTGTAGTTCCTCTGAAGGAGCACAGGGCCTTGGTTTCCACCCCTTCCATGTAGAGGTTGGCCATGGTGGGCGACACTTGTCTCTTGTAATCGCTTGTAATCAACTGGAACCAGCTTAGTTGCTGAATTTTTGATTAAAAAACCCTTATGATACACAGCAAAGACTGGTTCAAGCACACAAAAAAGGACAATTTTACGATCAAAGCCACTGGTCCCAAATCTGGGTTCCACCTGATACATTAGAACCAACACATTGTCATGGGAACTACCATAGCATTTGGACTGTAGGTTTGCACTTGCTTTATCTAAAGTCATAAATATAGCGGCTTGTTTGATAGAAAGCTCTGATCAATCTTACTGCTGCTACCAATAACCTTCATTCCTGAACCAAAGCTTTACTCGCAATCGAGGCCATGCTTCTTCATATCAAAATAAAGCCATAGAACAACAATTATGCCTTCTGAATTAACAGGACTGAATGGACGAAGCAGGACGTGGGTGTGAGGCACTCGTCATACTAGATCCCAGATGTCCCATGATGCAACAGCATGTCATAGTCATTCTATTTGTGAAAAGAATGGGCTTATCGGCATGTGCATTTCACTGCAGGCGCTGGTCTCGGTTTGCCTTCGCTACAAATGTCTGTCACTCTTATCTGTTTCCACTGAGACATCAGAAAGCTGCGGTGAAAGGCAACTTTTCCTGGTTGGAAGACTGAGGAATGACTCCAACTTGAAAATTACAGTCACACTAAGAAGTCATAACATGAATTTCATCCATGCGGATTTGCAAAATAGGTGACACCTGAAGCTTTGTGATGTAATGCCTGTTAGTGGCACCTGTGGTGTCACTGTGAAGACAGAACTTCAGAAATACAAATTAATGGATGGCAGCCTAATGCTCTGTTGCATTGCTACCACCACCTGGACTAAAGTGGTGCTGAATTTTGACCATTCAGATCAGGGTGTGAAAAAATTTTTGCCTTCTGGGTTCCAGATATGGCTAAAGAGGATGAGCGTGGGTGTGACTGTGTATGACTCTTGTGCGACCAATGAAGCCCAAAACCAACAAGCTCAGCTAACAGGTTAACCTTGGTTTGGGTGTTTATTAAATCATATTTTGGCGGTTGAATGGTGGTTCTCATAACGATTTTGCTTTGGTGTGGCCATTAAAAATGATGACCTGCTTATTTCCTCAATAATTATGGATTAACTTGACCTAGTGTCCTTAAGCTATCAATAGCTGCCATAAGTGCTAATGCATTTAGCATCTTACTGGCAAGCTCAGCTAACAGGCTAACCTTGGTTTTGGGTGTTTATTAAATCACATTTTGGCAGATTAACGATTTTGCTTTGGTGTGGCCATTAAAAATGATGACCCGCTTATTTCCTCAATAATTATGGATTAACTTGACCTAGTGTCCTCAAGCTATCAATCGCTGCCACAAGTGCTAACACCTTTAGCATCTTACTGGTAAGCTAAGCTAACAGGCTAACCTTGGTTTGGGTGTTTATTAAATCATATTTTGGTGGGTGAATGGTGGTTCTCATAACAATTTTTGCTTTGGTGCGGCCATAAAATATTATGACCCACATATTTCCTCAATAATTATGGATTAACTTGACCTAATGTCCTCAAGTTATCAATCGCTGCCACAAGTGCTAACACCTTTAGCATCTTACTGGTAAGCTCAGCTAACAGGCTAACTTTGGTTCGGGTGTTTATTAAATCATATTTTGGCAGGTGAGCAGTGGTTCTCATAACAGTTTTGCTTTGATATGAGCATTAAAAATTCTGACTTGCTTTGGATGAATGACCAAACGTCATGACGCTACAATACCTGCTATAAATGCTAACACCATTAGCATCAAAAATTACATCACACAATAATTTCACTCTATGCAAATACTAGTGTTAGATCTGTTTGGAAGAATTAACCACACAACAAGCCATATTATTACAGATATTTATAACAAAATGCGACTCTGACCAACCACAGTGTCAACACATGAGCTGTCACTCAAAGTGGCCACGCCCCTTATGTGTTAGGATAAATGGGCTTTAGCAAACGTGATAGCAAACAAAATGACAATATCTGAAAGACAATAACTATGAACAGACTTTCTAGAACCAGCCTCTTCTGCCGATGTCGCAGACTGAACAATCCCTCTAAAAATTGGTCTACCCTGCCTTCACTGTGCATGCGTCATCAGCCGCAGTTCACCGATTATCACCTTGTTTCTGCTTAAAACCACTCCAGTCATTATCTATCTCAGTGACAGATATCTGAAGCTTTTGTATGACAATCATTTCCACATAAATTCAGCATTATTTCATCATAAAAGACAGAGGAAGCGATCAGAGCGCTGCAGCAGCACGAGCTGCTAGCTGTTGTGTTCACTGCCCCTCCGTCATTTCAAAGTGTCGGATTATCGCCTCTTTTTTCTTTAAAACGGTCTCGTTGTTGCTTAAACTGATTTTAGAATGATTTCAGAGGTTTTACTTTCATCATCTGATGGTTAATAATCCTGTTTGATCAGTTTGGATGAAGGCAGGCGGACCAATTTTTAGGGGGGGACCATTCAGTCTGCAACACTGGAACAATCTGTTTTTAAAACAATTATTTCTTTTTTCAAGAAAACATAATGGTTTGCTGTTGACTCAAACCTTTTGCCAGAACAATCTGTTTTTAAAACATTTTTTTTTTTTTAAAGAAAACATGATGTTTTGCTGTTGACTCAAACCTCTTGCTGTTTCTTTTTTGTTCATCTCTTGCAGCTCTAATTGTACGGCCGTGAGACAAACTGTGCACAGAATATAATCTGTGTCCCTGTTGTTTTCCAAAAGCAGCCAGGAACACAGTGACCTATTGGTCTTCGTGGGCATAAACTGCTCTCTGCCAATGTCGATTTTACAATTTGTGGTTATTTTTTTTATTTGATAAGAGCTCCTGTCATAAAGTTGAGCTCGGGGTCATCACTTACTGCATGTACTAATGTTACTTCTCTGACATCACATGGATATTTTACATTATAAGGACTATTTGCAAGTTGAAACAAGCACACACATTCATATGCACATCGATAGAGACACATGGATACACACAGTATCATTATATAAATTAGTTTATAATGTTATTTGCTTGGGAAGAACAGGTATTGCATCCTTTATTTTAAATTTGAGATTTTATTTCCATCCTCTCTTTACATCAGGCAGCAGATTCACAGAGTGCAGCTAATTAATGAAGGGGATCTTTAATTATATTTGCATTAATACATGGAATCACCTTTGATATTACCTGACATCACTCCATAATCATTATTATTGCAAAAAATTCACTTAAAAAACTAATTACATTGCAGCTTTATTCATTTTTCTAGCACGAAATAGTCAAGAACAAATTGATGTGATGATGCTCGTCTGCAGGAACGGGGACTGCACTTTTTTTCAGAGTAATTCTATAATTGGTAGCGAGCGTGCTAAGTTCATCTTCAATTCAAATGTTGCCTCAGCTGCTTTTGATAATTCAAATTCTTCACAAAGAAGTTAAGTGTTGGATATTTTCTGCCTTCTTAACATGGAACTTCACATATTTAAAAATAGAGAAGCCACTTTAAAAGCAGCTGTCAGCTCTGAGCACGGTGTTATTACTTTGCAATAATTTGAAGACACCATGTAAAAAAAAAAATCTTAAATTCTAATCTGGGGAGGTGATTGTTAAGTAGTTAAAATGATGGGATTATGACCAGAAGATCCTCAGTTTAAATCCCCGTCACACTGGAAAATCTACACTCTGATGACTAGCCAGGCATTTGCAGATAGAGAGCGAAAAGTTAATTAACGTTGACAATCTGTCAACGTGCTCAAGAGTGAAGCTCCACTACCGCTACGTCACCTCCGCTAGTACTTTGTTACAGCTCCATTTGCCTCCACCAGCTTCTGCTGACCGCGACAAACATCAGCGTCGCCCGATTGATGCCGACTTAGCTCCTGCGGAGTCTTGTAGTGGTTGACATTAATCAACTTTTCAACGCCAGGCTAATTGGCGTGTAAACGGAGTAAGCCTTGTCCAGCACTTTACAGAAACTTTTGAGAATTTGCTACGTCAGCCACTTCACGTGATAGTGTGAACGCTCCCTCGGGGTCCCTCAGCAAGGTCCTCAATCTCCAAGTTGCTCCCAGTGTGCAGTCGAACCCCTTGCATGGCAGCACCCTTACATCAGTGTGTGAAAGTGAATGTGAGGCATCACTGTAAAGCACTTTCAGCATGAAACCGCTATATAAATGTATCCCATTTACCACTTATCTAATCTTGTGCTCGTGAATTTAATCTTTATTTCTCATTATAAAAAGCAGTACCTCAGGGCATCTGTGCCATCAAATAAAAACGCTTACTTATCGACTTTTCCTTGAAACACATTTCTTGACCTTGGAGCTAAAAGACAGCTTTATTTCACGTTTAAAAATGAACTGATACCTCGCTAAATTATGCTTATGATTCAGTATTGAGCAATATGGCAAGTACGCATTAAAAAAACAAACAAAAACAAAAAAATCAGTTTTTGCAGTATTGATGCATTATGCACAGTTTACTGATGTGCAACAGTTTTCAACATGCATAGTGTTTCCTGAACCAATAGATTTGTATGTGCATGTGTGTATGTGCATGTGTGTATGTGCATGTGTGTGTGTGTGTGTGTGTGAGAGAGAGAGAGAGACTGTTCTCATAAATTTTCTTCCTCCTCTTGCTCAGTAGTCTTGAGATCAGGTCCCACTGAAATCTTGTTTCACAACGAAATGACATAATTTCTGGGCTAGCTATGGGCCACGTGCACTAGCCCATGGACCAACACATCGTGACAGTTAAATATGCTTCATTGTCCATTTCTGTGCAAAACTGTGCAAAGAAAGTTTTCTCCCAAATTACGTACCGTACCTCATGCAAAGGCCATGCCAAGGCCAAGTGGTTAGTGCACTTGGTTTCAATGCGGAAGGTTACTGGTTCAAACCCCACCTCTGCCACATTTCTCCATGTAATGTGGAGTTGTGTCAGGAAGGGCATCTGGTGTAAAACCTGTGCCAATTCAACATGCAGATCCACCTCGGATTTGCTGTGGCGACCCCGAGTGAAAACACGGGAGCAGCCAACAGGTCTTACTTTCAGTCTATAGAAGACCGCGTGACTCCATTAAGTAATCTATGTGGAAGTACAATAGGACTGTGGCTCTGCGACTCAAATTTTCTATTTCCTATGATCACATGCCAGATAATTGCAAGCGCCGTGCACGGATTGCTTTCTTTTCTCGCTAGAAGAAACATCTCAACCCCGCGAATGACTGACACCGCTTTGAATCGCTGTCATTCAGTTGAAACATTGCTTTCAAATCTACATAAATGAATACAAAATCAATACTGGCGGGAATAAATTAGCCGCTTGCTAATTAACGGTGAAGTCATCTTTGAATCTCAGGGAGCGACGGGGTTTTCAATAAGCAGCAGTGGTTGTGGGAGCGAAGGCTTGAGGATATAGCATACAAATTAGCATGCAAACAGACTCTAAACAGTGTGGACATCAGTATCTAGAGCTTAATATTAGTTCTGCTTAGTTCACACTAAGAATATAAAGTCCTCCCTTAGAGGAAGAGGTGGAGTTGTTTCATCTCCAACTTGACTCGTGGTACCAGGCGACTGGACTAATTTTACAGCCTTCAAAAGGAAATCGGAGGGGCATAGAAGGAAAGGAGCGGGAGAACGCTCGATGTTGTTCACACCAGATGGGTACACATAAAGATTAATCTAGCTGCACACGAAGGAAATAGATCACATTTACACAGACAAAAGCAGAGCCGCACTTTTCCTACTCACATTGTACGATCAGCTCCACCACGGCCTCGCGAGGTTTCACATTGAACCCGTTATACTGGCTGGTCTGGCAGCGGTATGAGCCCGTCATCTCCCTAGATACATTCACAATACGCAGCACACCGTCGTAGCTCTCCATCTGCATGCTGCCGTCCGGCATGGGCGCCTCCTTGTCTGCTCGCGACCACAGGATGATCGGCTTTGGCTTCCCTGAAACAAGGCACTCCAGCTCCACTGTATCACCCTCGCGAGCCACCAGGGGAGACTTGCCCCTGGGTACTGTCAGGTCGGGGGGAACTAAGAAAGAGAAAAACAGAGGAGGGACTGATATGGGGCTCTAGAAAGTCGGCTGGCACGGTAAGAGGAAGTGGTCAACTGGAAGGGGGATGCGGTGCGGATCAAATGGGGAAAGCGAATGACCGTCCAAGCAGCAACAACAACAAGTCTCAGCCATGCAGGTATATATTAGCAGCAACAATGGTTCCACAACTGGGACGGACAGTGGAGAACCTACTTTAAGTAAAACCACCGTGGAGCAAAGCAGTGACAGACTTTAGCGATAATCGAGAAATGGCAAGCAATGAAAAATGCAATGAAGCAAATGTATGTGGTGAACAAGATGCTTGAAATTATGAATAAGATGTTGTTACGCTTTGGATTGAAACTCTCAAATACAACAATGCAGTTTGAGCATAATCAACGTGATGCCCTTATATATTTAGTGCAACATGTACAGTTCACTAGGAAAATGATGGCATCAAGATTACACACTAAAGGATCCAAGGTTCAACCCTCCATCCACTTCGATGATTATGTAGGTAGACAACTCACCTTACTTTTATTATCACTAAGGTTCCCTTGAGCAAGATCCTTAGTTATGCCATCTCTAGAATTTGCAGCAATGCTACACAAATTCAATTGGATTTTTTTATACAGCCCCAAATAACAACACAAGTCACCCTCAGGCACTTCACAAGAATAAAGTCTAACCGTACTAACCTTTGAGCAAGCACACTGGCAACAGTGGTTTGATTACAGGACAAAACCTCAAGCAGACCAGACTCAGTGGGGTGTCCATCTGCTTTGGTCATACTAACAATAACAAGATAAATACAAAAAAAAAAAAAAACCCTGCCAAACATGCAAAGACAGAAATGTTGCAGCTCACACATATAGACACCAAACACTGGGGCACAACCCTAAAGTAAGAGCGAAGGTAAAGCTTGCTTAAGGTTAGTGGTTAGGTTAAGATTAGAGGGGTTATCTTACGATGAAGGTGAGGCTACAAATTGGGGTAGATGAAGTTTAAGATAAGGTTAAGGGAAGGTTAAGATTTGGATTACTTTAAAATTCAAGCAAAGCTATAGTTTGGATTAAACTCAAAGTTGCATTAAGGTTAGGATTAGGTTAAAATTGTTTAGGTTAAGGTTGGGTTATATTAACATTGGGACTTAAAGTTAAAGTTACTGGTTAGGGTAAGGTTAGGATAAAACAAGGGGTCATGTTCATGTTTAGTGTGAGTGCTTTTCAATGTGAAAATCAAATATTCGCTAAATCTGCAATATGGATCAGATGCGGATCAAACTTGGCCTGTTCATCGAGAGTAACAGTTTGCACCTTACTGTCACAAATGAGAGCGATTGAGCCACTTTTGATTGAGATATAATACAAAATGTACAAAATGGGCTTTTCAATATTATATTCAAATGTCCACAAAATCCACAATCCGGATCAGATCTGGATCAAACTTTGTGAGGTAATAGTGAGATCAAGTCTGCACCCCAGTTTCAAATTTGAGAGTGATTGTGGCATGTTTGATTAAGTTATAATGTAAAATATACATTAAATGGGGTTTTCAATGTTAATTTAAATGCCACAAAATCTGTAATCTGGATCAGATCCAGATCAAAGTTTGTCAGGTGATAGTGAGATCAAGTCTGCACCTCACTTTCAAATTTGAGAGTGATTGGGGCACGTTTGATTGAGATATAATACAAAATGTACAACAAATGGGCTTTTCAATATTATATTCAAATGTCCACAAAATCTGTAATCTGGATCAGATCCAGATCAAACTTTGTCAGGTGATAGTGAGATCAGGTCTGCACCTCATTTTCAAATTTGAGGGTGATTGGGGCACGTTTGATTAAGTTATAATGTAAAATATATATTAAATGGGGTTTTCAATGTTAATTTAAATGCCACAAAATCCACAATCCGGATCAGATCCGGATCAAACTTTGTCAGGTGATAGTGAGATCAAGTCTTCACCTCACTTTCAAATTTGAGAGTGATTGGGGCACGTTTGATTAAGTTATAATGTAAAATATACATTAAATGGGGTTTTCAATGTTAATTTAAATGCCACAAAATCTGTAATCTGGATCAGGTCCAGATCAAACTTTGTCAGGTGATAGTGAGATCAAGTCTTCACCTCACTTTCAAATTTGAGAGTGATTGGGGCACGTTTGATTAAGTTATAATGTAAAATATACATTAAATGGGGTTTTCAATGTTAATTTAAATGCCACAAAATCTGTAATCTGGATCAGGTCCAGATCAAACTTTGTCAGGTGATAGTGAGATCAAGTCTGCACCTCAGTTTCAAATTTGAGAGTGATTGGGGCACGTTTGATTAAGTTATAATGTAAAATATACATTAAATGGGGTTTTCAATGTTAATTTAAATGCCACAAAATCTGTAATCTGGATCAGGTCCAGATCAAACTTTGTCAGGTGATAGTGAGATCAGGTCTTCACCTCACTTTCAAATTTGAGAGTGATTGGGGCACGTTTGATTAAGTTATAATGTAAAATATACATTAAATGGGGTTTTCAATGTTAATTTAAATGCCACAAAATCTGTAATCTGGATCAGGTCCAGATCAAACTTTGTCATGTGATAGTGAGATCAGGTCTTCACCTCACTTTCAAATTTGAGAGTGATTGGGGCACGTTTGATTAAGTTATAATGTAAAATATACATTAAATGGGGTTTTCAATGTTAATTTAAATGCCACAAAATCTGTAATCTGGATCAGGTCCAGATCAAACTTTGTCAGGTGATAGTGAGATCAGGTCTTCACCTCACTTTCAAATTTGAGAGTGATTGGGGCACGTTTGATTAAGTTATAATGTAAAATATACATTAAATGGGGTTTTCAATGTTAATTTAAATGCCACAAAATCTGTAATCTGGATCAGGTCCAGATCAAACTTTGTCATGTGATAGTGAGATCAGGTCTTCACCTCACTTTCAAATTTGAGAGTGATTGGGGCACGTTTGATTAAGTTATAATGTAAAATATACATTAAATGGGGTTTTCAATGTTAATTTAAATGCCACAAAATCTGTAATCTGGATCAGGTCCAGATCAAACTTTGTCAGGTGATAGTGAGATCAGGTCTTCACCTCACTTTCAAATTTGAGAGTGATTGGGGCACGTTTGATTAAGTTATAATGTAAAATATACATTAAATGGGGTTTTCAGTGTTAATTTAAATGCCACAAAATCTGTAATCTGGATCAGGTCCAGATCAAACTTTGTCATGTGATAGTGAGATCAGGTCTTCACCTCACTTTCAAATTTGAGAGTGATTGGGGCACGTTTGATTAAGTTATAATGTAAAATATACATTAAATGGGGTTTTCAATGTTAATTTAAATGCCACAAAATCTGTAATCTGGATCAGAGCCAGATCAAACTTTGTCAGTCGATTAAGGATACCATGATACATAATATCAAATTTGAGAGAAATTTGATCTTTTTGAGTTATGAATTTTTGAAAATTCATTCTTTCAATGAAGAGAGATTTTTCCAATTTTCCAAGATTTTTCCCAACTTTGACCTATGACCATGAAAATTGAATCAGTTCTTGCCTATGAGGATATGAATATGGAAAAACTGTGGGCTCCAGGCTGTTCACAAACAAACAAAGGGGCAGAAACTTAATCTCCGCCCAACTTCTTTCGTGGAGGTAAAAATATTCTGTCAACCAAAGGTTCAAGAGTTAAGGTTTTAAATCTGAATGCGTTTTCCATTATCACCCACAGTATCATTTTACCACTGTTGCAGTGATCATAGACAGAACAACAGTCAGAGTCAACAGTAAGATTCTCAGTCATTTTTCATCAACACAATCAATTTCTGATCTCTACCAACACTTACATGATTATAATCACTCGCATCTCTGCCCTCCTCATGCTGCTCCACAATCTTCTCCACAGCAGCATATAATTAAGACCACTTCCAAGAAAACCTCTTAATTCCACAGACCTTAGAACCAAAATACGCCTTAATTAATATTTTTGCTTTTTTTTTTTTTTTTTGACATTCTGCAGGCCTGACTGAAAATGAACAATGAATAATAAAATAGGTACAAAGTGCTAAATCTCTGTGTGCATTTGCAGGTTTTCTGTCCTGAGTGCGTGCACACAAACACATGTGCACACTCCACTTGGAAAGCAGGAAAACTAGCAGGTTGCACCAGGCAGTCTGTTTCCTAATCAAGCCTGCTGGCCAAATGAATTTGTTTAATTAGTAAACCTGGCAATTTGCACAGTCTCTAAGAGTGCTCTCGCTCTGTATGTGTGCACGTGTGTGTGTGCACTGATGTACTTTGTCCGAAGTAAAAATCAGCAACCTAATCCAAGACTTTTTTTTTTTTTTTTTTGGCGTTTACCCCTGCCGGAGTTTACTGCCAGCTTGTCTCGGAGAGAAAATCCTCCCGACGACGATGAAACGGTGCCGTGCTTTCTGGATGATTTTCAAATCACTGTCATTCTGCCTGTACAAAGCTGCATCTGGGATGAAGTGGGATGAAATCACCGGCAATCTCCAAATAATGAAAAAGTCCAGCGATATTGCTTTTGACCCCATTTCTGTGTGGGTGAGAGGTAATACTCACACTGCCATCTCGGTTATTCCAGGTTTTCACACAGAATTCCTCAACTGTAAAATTGTGAATGAATCACATCAGCAAGACACAAGAACAGGCTTCACATGCAGCTATAAACCTTGAAATCAAGTCACAGCAATCAAAAATAACAAAAACCTGGAGTGATTAAGTGACTCCCCCTTATTAATATCAAATATAACTTTGTATATAGGTTCATAAGTGATACTCCACATAAAATACTCCAGCAGCAAGTTCCAGTGCTGAAAAATGAAGCCAATGCGGTAGTGCAAAAATGTGCAATTCCCTGAATTGCCACTAGAGGTCTACTCCAAAAGTGAGAAGCAGTCAGTGTTAAAATCTCCAACTTCACAGCAGAAATAAATGTTTATATTTGGGAACAACAGAACTAGCTTAATTCGTTTTGGTCTCTATAGCAAAGCAGCTGTACAGGTGAAGTTTTAAATAATTCATGTTTAAGCTATTTTAAGCTATAAAGTTATGCATAATCAGGGGAATGGTAATTTTGAGGACTCCGCTAGCACAGGCTGCTAGTTTATATGGATTCAACTGCATCCTTTCTGGGCATTTTATTCCAAGTATTTGTGATAACATGACTTATTGTGCAATTAATTGTACTAAGAGACCAGCCAGTGTTTGCTGAGTGAATTTTTTATTTAATTATTATTTAATTTATATGTTCACACCTTTGTCACTAATTAGTAGGTGTTGATAGAATGGTCATGTTAGTGAAGCAATTTGCCAACAGTTATAAAAACCACGGACCAAAAAATATAGTTTGGTGACGTTGAGACCAGTGGGCATGTATAGATTTCATTTGTCCCGCCCAGGTCACACTGGTCTTACCCACTCGCCACCTCTTTAGCCACTTATTGGTTGGCCAAGACTTGGAGTCAAGTTTAGCCAAGATGACATCTACCACTGCCCCTTGTGAGCTTCACAACACATCTTCAGAAAACCTGGGTGACATCACAGAGTGTTTGTCCAGCATGTATACAGTCTATAAAGGTCCCCATAGTGTGAATATGAAGTTCTAACTGCCAAACACTGATAATATAATTATATATGTTTGTTTTATTGGCATAAAACAAACATTAACTGGCAGATTAAGCAAATGCCACAGAAATGTGTCATTTCAGAATACAAATTTTTGCTGATTTTACCCCATAACGTTCAATCAGATAACACAAACTATACCATTTTGGAACATTTATGATCAGACATATCTATATGATTGTAGCATTTTTAAATGTTGACCCCTGTGAACCCATTTTTAAATGTTGACCCCTCCGTCAACGACCCCTACGTCCTGGGCTTTCCACTAGACATTTTTATGTGGGCGATGGTATAGTGAGGCTGGATTGTAAGTGCAGTTTAGTCCCCTTAAGTGGTACTAATTGGGTCAAAACTAGCTTCGGCTCATGGGCTATACATCCAGGGTTTTAAATAGAATTAATATACAGATTCCAGTCAATGGAATACCATTCATGTTACAACATCGACCTCAACACGAGGTAACCTTGGTGTCAAAATGGGCATTCAGGAGTTGGAAAAGGGCATTTTCCACCATTCAGCACTACTGAGATAGTGGCTGCCAAAAGATCACGCTCCCCTCATTAAAATACAAACGTATCCAGAGAAGTCCTAGAAAATTTAATTGGCTTATCTAACATCTTCAGACCCAGCTATGTTACTATCAAGGGATTCATGTGCATTGATCCAGAGTTATCCATCCATGTGTCCTCACCCAAAAATACATAACCCGTAAAGGTGAAACAAAACACTTTCCCCACTTTGATCACAGATGCAACTACTATATTTTCTGAGGTATACTCAACAAAAATATAAACGCAACACTTTTGGTTTTGCTCCCATTTTGTATGAGATGAACTCAAAGATCTAAAACTTTTTCCACATATACAATATCACCATTTCTCTCAAATATTGTTCACAAACCAGTCTAAATCTGTGATAGTGAGCACGTCTCCTTTGTTGAGATAATCGATCCCACCTCACAGGTGTGCCATATCAAGATGCTGATTAGACACCATGATTAGTGCACAGGTGTGCCTTAGACTGCCCACAATAAAAGGCCACTCTGAAAGGTGCAGTTTTATCACACAGCACAATGCCACAGATGTCGCAAGATTTGAGGGAGCGTGCAATTGGCATGCTGACAGCAGGAATGTCAACCAGAACTGTTGCTCGTGTATTGAATGTTCATTTCTCTACCATAAGCCGTCTCCAAAGGCGTTTCAGAGAATTTGGCAGTACATCCAACCAGCCTCACAACCGCAGACCACGTGTAACCACACCAGCCCAGGACCTCCACATCCAGCATGTTCACCTCCAAGATCGTCTGAGACCAGCCACTCGGACAGCTGCTGGAACAATCGGTTTGCATAACCAAAGAATTTCTGCACAAACTGTCAGAAACTGTCTCAGGGAAGCTCTTCTGCATGCTCGTCATCCTCATCGGGGTCTTGACCTGACTCCAGTTCGTCGTTGTAACCGATTTGAGTGGGCAAACGCTCACATTTGCTGCCGTTTGGCACGTTGGAGAGGTGTTCTCTTCACGGATGATGCGAAGGAGATGTGTTGCACTGCATGAGGCAAATGGTGGTCACACCAGATACTGACTGGTATCCCCCCCCAGTAAAACAAAACTGCACCTTTCAGAGTGGCCTTTTATTGTGGGCAGTCTAAGGCACACCTGTGCACTAATCATGGTGTCTAATCAGCATCTTGGTATGGCACACCTGTGAGGTGGGATGGATTATCTCAGCAAAGGAGAAGTGCTCAATATCACAGATTTAGACTGGTTTGTGCACAGTATTTGAGGGAAATGGTGATATTGTGTATGTGGAAAAAGTTTTAGATCGTTGAGTTAATCTCATACAAAATGGGAGCAAAACCAAAAGTGTTGCGTTTATATTTTTGTTGAGTGTATGTTACACCTATTAAAGACTGCCTTTTGAAGAAAAAAAGCATATAAGTAGCACTGGTGTATGAGTTGCACTGAAGCACAAGTATGGAAGTAAATCTGTGCCATTAGAGTTTGAATTTGAATTTTTATGGTTGAATTTTTTTTAGCATCAAAACCAGAGATTGAAGTTGAATTTCTAAGGTTTGTTTGCCTCAAAAACTTCAACCAAAAAAAAAAAATAAAATAAAAAATAAAAAATAAAAAATATTCCAACCCCCAAAAATTCAGCCTAAAAAAATTCAGCCAAAAAAAAAAACAAAACAAAAAAAAAAAAACAAATTCAACCTTAAAAATATTCAACCTAAAAAAAAAAAAAAAAAAAAAAAAAATTCAAGCACAATAAACAGAAAAGCAGGGAGAAGCAATCGATCTCTGTCTCAATCATCCAACATTTATGGAAGTAAATCTGTGACGTTGGATGATTGACACAGGGATTGCTGATCTATTTTTTGAGATGAATTTTTTGACGTTGAATTTTTTTTGAGGATGAATTTTTTTGAGGTAGAATTTTTTTATAGGCTGATTTTTTTTAGGTTGACGTTTTTGAGGATGAAATTTTTTTAAGGTTGAATTTTTTGAGGTTGATTTTTTTAGGTTGAAGTTTTTGAGGAGGAATATTTTGATGCTAATCAAATTCAGCCTTAGAAATTCAACTTCAAACTCTGATTTTGATGCTAAAAACATTCAACCTTAAAAATTCAAATTCAAACTCTGATGGCACAGATTTACTTCCATACACAAGTTGCTCTTTATTCTGTATGTGGAACTCACTTTTTAACAGCGTTTCCCTGGGGGCAAGTAAAAAAATGGACAGGAACACTGTAGCACATGTGCACACCACAGCATGTCCTGTTACTTAATATTAGGACTTTTAAATTCCCAAAATAAGCAAGATAGCTAAATAAATTTGCTTTGCGCAACATAATGGATGTTATTTGATGCAATGCTGGCTGACAGCTTTGGAAACACTACAAAAGAAATGCCCATTAAGTTTTTTTCTTGTTTGTTTTCAAAATCAGCACTATGCATTGTAACATATTTTATTTATTGGCATTTACTCTTTTAATATTGGAGGGTTTTTTTTTGTTGTTTAACCCCTTAACACCTATTGTCACATATATGCTACAATATTTGACTCAAATACGCAACATACCAAATTGACCAGTATGCCTGTTGTTGTAAATTTGCAACATACCATTATTATTATTATAACATTATAACATAAAGTCATTACCAAAATACCAAAATTACTATTTATTTTTTGTGCAACAGTGAAATTAATAATCTAACATTATTTACCATCTACTTAAAGGCAAAAACACACACAAAACATTTTTTATATACAGCTATATAAATTCAGGCATTAAGGGGTTAATATGTTGATTCCTGGGAAATGATTATTATTATTAAGCCTTAATTGGGGTAGCAAGTATGGACAATGAATGAATTATAATTAAAATACATGATTTTTCTGTATAAATCACACTGGATTAGTAAAAAACAAAACAAAACAAAACAAAACAAAAAACTAGTAAACAACAAAAACAAACTGATATTCTCTGGAAAATATGATACTTGTTGCATTTATCCCAACATGCAATAACATATCTGAGAAACAGATAAGCAATTATGCCTCAGTGATGAAAAATCAAAAGCAATACTTTTTGACAAATGCTGCTGTCGTTTGCACGGACGGGTGAACAATGGGTGGTTGGAGATAAGTCTTGGCTGAAATGACGCTTGGCACCAAAGGAGCTGCAAAAACGATCTCTGCAGAGACAATGATAACGGACACTCATTTCATTCTCATACATTTGCTGATTGCTATTCACACGGCGTCTCCGCTGAGCCGGCCAGGTGACACATTTCTTTTCCGGCACTTTTTTCCCCACCACCAAAAGCTACCTAGGGGTCCGGGCGGGGAGCGGTGAGCTTCCATTAGTGAGCGGAGGAGAGGTGCGTTCACCGCGTTGCCATCATTACACTTGGCCTCTCCACAGCCCGGATTAGGAAGGCAATTACAGTTGTCCACCTATTGGGTTTGGCAGCGCAAATACACACCATCAGCTGCCACCGCGTCTCTGCGCGCCTCACGGAAATGCAAACCGGCACACGTCCACACGGACGCGCGTTCTCCTCTCGCTAACTCACTCCATACATCATTCCTCACTCTGTCTTTCCAAGCGAACCTGCCGTCTCAGTACGCGAGACTGACCGCCGAGCACGCTGCTCGTCTTCACTGTGCTCTCATTGTGCCAAAACCATCCAAATGCCAGCTATGCCTGCGGGGCACGCCTGTCATGTGCGTATGCTTGTGTAACGGTGCAGCTATGTGGTTGCACGTGCTTGTTCTGCACGAGTTGTGTGCATTTGCCTGCCACCCGTGGAGCGATGCCACGCTGCGATCCTGTCCCAGTTGTTCGCTATTGTTGCACAAAAACACGCCGCGCGCCCAGATATTGGAGCCGGACCTCCTTGTTTGGCCTCGCAAACACGTCTCTGGGGTCTCAGCTGGAGTGATCCTCCAAGAGAGGGACTGGCGGAACCTTTCAGCGACATCCCGACGGGTGAAGCGGTGCAAAGTGAGCCGACTCGCGGATACACTTTGCATATTCTTACAGTTATGAGCCGGAGCGACGGGCACGGCCGTCATTAAGAATAAACAGCATCCCTGATGCTACCCACCTTCCCGGCCCCCGCCGCCCCTTCTTCATTTTTCAGTCAGCGCTGTGACATCACTTCCCGTCGCCATGGCAACACAGCTCTCACACTCGACTGTGCTGCAGCTCCCGCTGAGCGCCGATGCGCGAGTGTTCCGACAGCTGTGTGTGTGTTTACGCATCAAGTCTTTCCGGTGAGATTTTATGACTTATTTGGCGATCAGTCACACAGCGCCAGAGTGGATTCACACGGATGTGATGGTAGTGCGGCTGGCTTTCAGGTACATCAAACTCAAACTGCAGGCTCTGATTTTCTTTTTTGACATTTTCCATCATGTTGAGGAAGAGGACAACAAGTTTCCACGCTCGTGACACCAGTGAAGAAGACTTTTGTTGCCTTCGAAGTTTCATCATTAAGGTCATCCTGCACAAACCTGCCAGATGGTTCTATAACTCTGAATGCAACATCTATCGTTGTCATGTGGGAGATCTCTCGGGACAGCTGTTCGAGTTCACTTCACTGCTTTGCCCGGCCTGTTCCCAATCCTGGAATCTTCCACTTCCACGTGGGATTACTGTAGTCCTTCTGGAGCTCGTGATGCCAATTTTCTGTCATGCTTTGATGAGAGAAAAGTCACTTCAGAAAAATCACTTCAGCCTAAATGACTAAAATCCAAATCATCTTATCTACACCACAGGGTGTACCTGTCATGCAAGTATTAAGTTCTTCCCATGCGTTTTTACTGAGATATATCATGTTTCCCAGAGAAGTCACCTCTTCAGTATTAAAATATATGCTCTAAACCAGAAACTCTAATCAGCTCATCCACACCCTAGGATGGCGGTGTACCATCTTGTAAGTGTCAAGTGCCTCATGTATATTGTTACTGAAATATCTTGTTTCCCCAGAGAAATCATTGCATCAATAATATGTAAATATATGCTCTAAATAACACCAAAATCATATCAGCTCATCCACACCCTAGGATGTATACCTCTCTTGTAAGTGTCAAGTGCCTCCTGTATATTGTTACTGAAATATCATGTTTTTGCAGAGAAATCACTGCTTCATTAATATAGAAATATACGCACTGAATAATGCTAAAATATAATCAGCTCATCTACACCCCAGGATGTACCTCTCTTGTAAGTGTCAAGTGCCTCCTGTATATTGTTACTGAAATATCATGTTTCTCCAGAGAAATCACTGCTTCATTAATATAGAAATATATGCACTGAATAATGCTAAAATATAATCAGTTCATCTACACCCCAGGGTGTACCTACACTGCAAGTATCAACTGTGTGTACCTATGATGTAAATGTCAAGTGCCTCCATTATATTATTACTGAGCAATGTTTCCCAGTGAAATTACTTCTTCAGTAATATGCACAAAACAATGCTAAAATGTAAATCAGTTCATCTACATTACCACGGTGTACCTATGATATCAGTGTCAAGTGTTAACCATATATTGTTGAGCTATTATGTTCTCCAGAGAAATAACTTCTTCAGTAATATAGAAATATACACTAGACACTAAAGTATAATCAGTTCACCCACATCCCTATGGTGTACGTATGAGGTAAGTATCAATGGTGCACTGTCAGTTAAGGTGAGATAATGTTGCACAAACTCTGTACACAGTGGTAGACTATAGTAAAAAAAAAAAAAAAAACACAACCTAAAAATGAAGAAAACCATAAACCACAGTCTCCAGTTCCAGTTACCCAGCAACAATTAAACAGTTTCACCCCGAGGATGAGACGGGATGCAACAACCAGCTCTCTCTTTATTGGCATCAGTGAATTTTCCTGCTGAGACAAACACATCAGTGCTGTCAGCATCCATCAGGAACGATGGGAGAGTAACACACGGAACCATCGCTCAGATTACGGCGGCTCGTGTTGAGCCAGAGAGGGACAAACAGACAGGCTGGCGCATGAGGAGGAGGACAGGCAGGGACAAACCGGCACGCTGCACACTTCAGCTGACTCAGATGGGCTCCAGGACAACAACAGCAAAAACATTAACCATGCAAAATTGAATTGAGTGGTGTCAAACTGACAGCATGAGGGCCAGATACGGCCTGCTAGTGCAAAGATTACGGTCTGCGGCTTGACTCGTATATTGTGAGGGATTGAAGCGTGACGCTCTGATCGGTTGATATTATGTTCACCTCACAAGACACCCTCCTTTATGCCTACTGCCCACCTTTATGTTCAATTTATGTGCACTCTAGATAGCAATGACACATCGACGGTAGTTTTATGGGATAAGGAGGTGGGCTGCTAATATTTAAACCTTAGTTCGATTCCCGTCTACCGCTCTGTGGACTTGGCCAAGACACTTTCTCTGCACTGTCTCAGCACGCCTGGTTGTATATAGGCACCGGCCTTGACTGGGGAAGGAACTGCCTCCTGGTGTCCCACCCAGGAGGAAAATAGGATGCATCCGCTTCACGCTACGGTATCCGGGGCAGAGAACCAGCACCAACGGGCCTCAGAGTCTATTGGGGAATTATTTACTTTGGCATCCCCAAAGAGCATTTGTGCCAAGCTATAAGAAGTGACACAGCTCCAAATCTTGGTCTTTAAGGACCCTTAATCTGCCCAATTTTGTTGGGGGCTCGTGAAGACTAGAATTGGGAATCATTGATTTGGGATAATTATGAATAATTTCAGTTTTATAGAACAATTTTTCATTTTGTTGGGAATTTGTTGAAGAACATGATCTGGTTTCCACTGCTACACTGAATCAGTTACAAATGGGTTAAAATAAGGGCCTCATCTGGCCTGCAGGCCACCAGTTACCCAACCAAAAATTAGAGTATTTTGCTTAAATGCACTATGATTTAATTTTATTAGTGTGTAACTTTTGTTACTATTATTATACATACAACATACTAGAAGTGTCAAACCTTATTTTAGTCTTAAGCAGTGTTAAAATGACAATTAAACAAGTGATGCCTATTATACACACACACACACACACACACACACACACACACACACACACACACACACACACACACACACACACACACACACACACACACACACACACACACACACGTGCTAATGAGAGGATTAATCACCTGTTTTCTGACGGATGTTTACGGGATGTGTTTTGTTTCACACCACTAGCTTGTAACTCTCTGCAGCACTTAATCCTGACGGCGTCCAAAGGGAGCACGAGTGTTGTCTTTTCCAGTCCCCCCTCTCCCCAACACACACACACACACACACACACACACACACACACACACACACACACACACACACACACACACACACACACACACACACACACACACACACACACACACCAAAAAAAGAAGCAATTGCTTTGCCGTCACCAGAAGCCCCACTGAGAACCAAACACTCCTGATGTAACGAGCATGCACGATGGTAAATACTTGTGCAGAAGTGAAAAATCATGAAAGCTGCAATTTTCTTAAAAGCTAAAAGAGCGGCGGATAAACATTCGCTTTCATAAAGCTACAACTCAATGAGGCGTACTACGTGCACTAGAGGGAACATTTTTTATTGCGCAATAACTTCATTTTGTCTCATTTGTGTGTTGCCTGTTGTATGTCTTCAGGATGGTCCAACAATTCTGTCTATTTTTTCCACTGTGCAGTCACATGGAATCATGAGGTCACTAGATAAAGGTGTTTAGCAATGTAGACCCAAGTGTTTAAATCTATAATGTATGAATAACTGTTGTGAAAGTTTGATGTCCATTTTTGTCCTTTAAAAATCCTTCGCTCATTTGTTAAATGCGTTTCTTGTCAGCTGATGTTCAACAAGTCTGTCGGAAAGTTTTGTGCATGCTCAAAACTTTAAGTGGACATCAGATGGAGAGCTCCCCGGTGGTTGACCATTTGTTTGCCCCTTTGTCCTGTACTTATTGTTATGCTTGCCAGTGGTCATCCAGTAGATGCTAGTTTTAGTCGTGCATTATCAGTTTGCTTTCTGGTCATATCTGAAATTGCAGCACACCCACATTGGGTGGTGGTCCACTCATTCCAACAGAGCCCCAAATCCACTAGAGACCAATGTATTCTGCGATTTTTGCCACCAGACAAATCATTTTAGTCCATTACTAATCAGTTAACTCCAGTGGTGGTCAAGCAATTAATGCACTTGGTTCCAGTTTCCGGTTTGAGGCAACCCCTGCCCGTTCTCCATGGAATGTGGAGTTGCATTAGGAAGGAAATCTGGTGTACAACTTGTGCTAAGTTAACACACAGATCCACCTCGGACCCCAAGTGAAGCACAGGAGAAGCCGAATGGACTTACTTTACTAAACAGTTTACTCAATCCATTGGTTTAGGGCGCTCATGCTTCCTGGTTGCCTGGTTGTCTTTGGTACTCTGTCTCTTCAAAGCACCCTTGGGTACCACTGGAATGTTACTTTGGGGGACTTATCACTACGGTATTTTGGCCAAGTAACGCATTTCTCTGGGCATGATCCAGCAAGCAGGTTCCTCAGTGCTGATGACCCCAGCAGCTGGAGAAGGCAAAGGGGTCACCTACGTTCCACCTGGCTGTGACTGATAGACTGATAGAGGTGGTGATGGACTTGTCTGCCTGGGTAGTTGGTATCCAGGGCCAAAGACGGTTCCCTGGTATAGTGGACGAAGTGTTTCGTGGTACTAGTGTGTGGTCCCAGACCTGATCTGACCTCCTCTCTTCAGGTAGAGCAGGCGGAGGAACAAAAACCAAGTTTGAGTTAAAAATAACACAACAGCATTGCAGGCTTTCTTTAAGGAAACCGTTCTGTCACATCCAGCTCGAGCAGCAGGAAACATAACTGGCAGAAGCACTGTTCAGCATCTCATTTCTGGTGACAGAAACAGCCTGGTTTAAAATGCAACACTTTCACAATATTGCACGCGCGCACATCTGAGTGGAACAATGACATCTTAAGGAGCAATCACATCTGAGCCTTAAGAAAACCTTTCATTTCATGTGATCACAAAAAAGTCCCTCAATTTCTCATTTATTTCTTCTGTCAGACGGCAGCCTTTTTTTTTTTTTTGGAGACATTAAGGATGTGTGCTAATGCATTTGTATTGCTCTGACACTCCAAAGGACGATGCAGCACTACTTAAAAGACAATGAGGAACCAGTCCTGGCAGGTGCGATTGATCTCACTATTTCATAGCTCAGGGATTATCAAAGGATTACCTAACAATAATTACGTACCCAAGGCTGACACGCTGCTTTCGTGTTGGCACCAAGAGTCGCAGTGAGACTTGCGCTATTGTGGGGTGGGGGAGGCAGGTGGCTAGCCGAGCGGATCAAATGGCTGTTTGCTAGTATGTCAAAGGGAGAACAAACGTACTTGCAACCTCGAGATGACAAACATCACACAACCCAAAAAGCCACTTATCGCTTGCAAACACATGCAACTAAACCCCGAGCAAAAGCAGATAGTGCTCATGCCAGCAGCCTATGGGAATCCCAAAGGCGGGAATCTGGAAATCGGAGTATCACTGGAGATTGCTAATCATGGCGTCTCAGACGCAGAGTTGATCACACTACAACTCCGGTGGGATCAGTGGGTGAACAAGTATGGCGGAGCTTCAGCACATAATTTGTTGTTTGGTGTCACGTTGCAGATAAGAACTGGGGAAGTATAGAAATATAAACTCATGCCGTGTGTTTGGGTTTTATGATGTGGTTCACGTTAGACCAAAAAAGAAGATGTGGTGGTGGTGGTATCTTGCTAGTTAGGCGTTGGTGCATGCCCTGGTGCCATGTGCAAGTGTTATTCTAGCACTACTCAAAGGAACCCATTCGTGGTCTTAGATCACTGGTTAGTGCACAAGCCTCACAAACATACAGTACCACAGGAAGCAACAGCACCCCAAAGACTTGGACCATCCTTCTCCTGCAACGATATTGGTATCACCTAGCACCTTTGTCCAGCAATCTTCCTGACTCCATAAACTCTTCCCAGGTATTGTTCGATCTCCAAAGCCGAATGGATAGTCTGAAAGTCAGTTATGTTTTAATGCCATGCTTAAAAGAACTATGTAGACCAGGTAGCTCAGGCGGATATTTTGCTACCCATATGGAGACCTGGGTTCAATTCACGGTTACACTCCCTGTCTATGTCTTTGGAGATCCAATCCCAATAAAATGAAGGGAAAGGGCAATGTGGTAGGGTGAAAGGACAGTATTGGGATTGGGCCTTAACCTTCATTGTCCCACTCCACCCAGCTGGAAATGGGTAGCAGCCTTAGCGGAGGAAGTAACGTACATTTAAGTAGTTTCATGAGAGATTCAGGGCATAGAATCCTGGGATAAGCACAGGCATCAACGGGCCTCAAGGCCTATTACAGGACTTACCAGTTGTACTTCTAAAAACTGCAATCATGCAGTTTTGTTGAGACAGTGGGTTCAAAGGTTGTGTTATTAACATGTTATTACCATGCTGTGCACAAATGTTAGAACAGTGAGAGCAGCCCATTGAATGGATGGATGATGGATGGAGTCTGTTTGAGTTTCACATGAACCAGTCATTCTAGTGATTTGATAGCTGTGCTGCAATACAAATATAGAAAAAGTTAAATTTAAATGGAAGGAAAGACAGAAAATCCAAAATGTTTTTCAGCCTTTTGACCTAAAAAGTTTTCACATCAGTTATCTCATAACGATAAGGTAATTTATTGCGTTTTATGCTCTAAAATGAATCATTTGTGCACACAAATGACTTATGTGAGCCTGAAATATTAATCTGGGCACACAATTTAACAGCAAGTTATGTTCATTCCATGAGTTTAGTTCACTGTGGAACACTGATGTTAAACACAATTTTGTAGGATGACAATTTAGAACAAAGCAAAAGTGTAATAACTTATTATACCTGCATTATTAAAAATCAAATGAGACTTATTTTTGCACTTTCTTCCTTAACTTTCCAACTGATTGGACACACCAAAGTTGTTTTCCGCCCCCCACCAAGACAAGAGGCAGTAAATAATAAGTGTGCACGAATTATTAATTCAAGACCACAAATTATAATTTTAAGAGCAGACATTAAAGTCACATGTGATGTACTTCTACATAAAATGGGATATTTGCACAGGATTGTCATTGCCCTCCGATGACCTCAGTGATGTCAGACACAGAGGAATTGTCATCCAGGCGAAACGTAGGAGTACCATTGGCCATACGCAGCTGCAGGGGTCTTCACCACCCAGGCACCTGCGTTGGGTACCAGGAGTACCCGAGGATCTTCCAAAGAGACTAAGCACCAAGGACATTTAGTTATCGCCCACGATTCAAAATCATGCATTAAGACAAGAAGCACTAAGCCCTTAAAGATCTGGACCTTTGTTCTTCTGCAAGGATGCAGAAGAACCTAACGCAGCTGCCGGGGTCTTCAAAACCTAGGCACCTGCGTTGGGTACCAGGAGTACCCGAGGATCTTCCAAAGAGACTAAGCACCAAGGACTTTTAGTTATCGCCCATGATTCAAAATCATGCATTAAGACAAGAAGCACTAAGCCCCTAAAGATCTGGACCTTTGTTCTTCTGCAAGGACGCAGAAGAACCCAACACAGCTGCCGGGGTCTTCACCGCCCAGGCACCTGTGTTGGGTACCAGGAGTACCCAAGGATCTTCCAAAGAGACTAAGCACCAAGGACATTTAGTTGTTGCCCAAGATTCAAAATCATGCAGTAAGACAAGAAGCTCCAAGACCCTAAACATTTCGACCGTTGTTCTTCTGCAAGGACATCGGCATCACCAAACACCTCTGTCTAGTGATCTCATGATTCCATAAGGTCTTTCCAGGCATCTCCCCATCTCAAATGTCAAGGACCCAGAGACATAAATGTCACTGCTGAGAAGATTCTGCATAAATCACACCATCATCCACAAAGTCAGGCACCCAAGCTACTGTGTTGGAGCCATGCTGAAAAGTAAACACAAAAACTTTGGACTATTCTAGGGTAACTTAATTACAATGACAGCAAAATCTGGCCAATATTTTAGCTTACCATTAAAAATTTGCTCTGCATGTAATTACATCACCATAAAATTACCCATATTTGACACGTCAAAGTACAGCAGTACATGTTTCACCGTGACTTTAATTTGCAAGAAAAAAATCCATAATTTATGCCTTTTCTAAAAAAAATTTCCCAACAATACAGCTGTTTGTCTGGATCATCACTACCACTTATGGTAATATTTTAGTCAGTTAAGTTCATCGCTGAAATTTGGCGCCTTAATCACTGTCTAAAATCTGTTTGAGTCTTGTGTTGGGACCATGCGTGGGTGTATGTGCTGGGGGAGGTGTGTAGATGCTACACTGACACAAAGGGGTGTGAGGCTCACCAGTTGTGGAGGAGATATTGACGTCAATGCTGATCTCAGGTATGCCTCCACCTTTCAGTGCCGCCACACACGTATACGTGCCAAAGTCGGTGAACTTCAGGTCAATGATGTCCAGGTTGGTGGTCCCGGGGGAAATATCGGGGTCCGTCTGGGTGATGACCATGCGCTCTGAGCTCCGCAGCGCTCGTCCGTTCTTCAGCCAGCTGAATGTGAGCTCCTCTGGTGGTGTCGCCTCCACCTACGATGCAATGAACCCCGGTATTTGTGTTAAACTACTAAAATGTGACTCAGACCATTTACTCTGTCTACAGTCTTGATATACCTGACATGATATTTTGACTTCCCGACCAATCTGGATGTTGTCGTCATTGTGGTAGGGGTCGGGAGTGATCCAGAATCTGCCCTTTTTCAGTGCTGAGAAGAGAAAATGCATTTTAATAGATTACTATTTATGCAAATTCAAGATACAGTAAAAGCGACGAGCAACATGTGGTGGAAGGTGGCAACAACATGTTCACATTGGATGTTGCCCCACATGGGAAACACTAAAACCCTTTTCTATCTGGCTGATGCTGCTGCTCCACCAACATATATTTACAGTGTACAATACAAATCAAATGAATTACCAGCAGTAGCTTTACACATTGAACTTTACTACCTGCAGCAGTCATTATTTCAAGTGTAGATTCAGAAAATTATGGGCCCGACAGTCCCAAGCTTTGTGCAGGCAGTCCAATGGCACAACAGGTGGAAACCCTGAAAAGTCAAGTGCAAGAGGGCATGAAAGGCTGATAGTGATATTTGTTTGAATTACTGCCTTGCCATCAGGCAGAATACCTCAAAGGTAAAAATAAATAAATTAAAAAATATGTAATCAATGAGAGAGGAATGTATTTGGATTTGTTAGTCCAACTGATACAGTTAGGTGTCATCAGCATAACAGGAGATATTTAGTGTGCAATATCAGCAAACGACATAACTTAAATGGAACATATATCAACAGAAGAGAGGCTTTAGAATGTGACCCTGTGGAAATCTAAAAACACTAAGGTTCTGTTTGTTCACTGCAACAAAACAAAATGTGCCACATAAATATGGCAAAACCAGAAGATTACATTCACGAAGGGACAAACCCTCGTTTCAAGACGGAGACGGAGTCAGAATGGCTGAGCAATGCGCACAGAAGTTAATTATTTAAGGATTGCTGCAGAATGAGAGGAAAAACAGGAAATACATCAGACAATCTTGAGCCATGTATTTTGCTATGAAGAAAACTCCTGATTAAAGCAATACTTGCCTAATTCCAAGCGACATGTCAGGGGCGGATCTAGGTGGTGGTGGTGGGGTCGGGGGGTTGCCTCTAGGGCATGCTCCACTCTCAGAAAGTTTAAAAATAATACAGATTTATTCTTGCATTCTGAGGTAATCTGGGAAGATAAATACCGACTCGCTAGTCATCATTTTTAATGCACAATTTATATTTTAAACACTGGAAAACTTATTTTTGCATGCAGCAGCGTTCATCAGTGAGCCTTTGTTATGTGAGACCTTTCCCATAATTTACTCCACCTTGGGTTGGCAGTTCAAGGGGGGGTAGGAGGGGGTGCAGTCCCTTCAACCCCCCCCCAGATCTGCCACTGCAGGTAACTTCAACCACACCTGCTCCAAATTTTCATCATACATCCAGCAGATGGCAGTGTTTGCCAGGTGGCTTCAGATTCACAGAATATTAGCTAACAAAGCAAAATATAAGTTTGTTTTAATCCCAAAGTTCATCACAGTTTAATGAGTCTATGCCCTTTTAATTTAGACACATAAAAGATCACAGTGCTTATTGTTATCTTGTTAAACTGGAAGGGGGGGGGGGGCTCATTAATTCATCAATCTGTTCGTTCGCTGACTGCATTTTACAGGGTACATGGCGAGGATTTAGGAAATGATAGATGGGTTTGAACTGAAGGTTTTAGGATGCATGTGCACAAACTCACATATGTGAAATTGGAACGATATCTAAGCAAATATCCACAGTTTCTAATCTAGTTACATTTGCAAACTCCATTTCAGAGTGTATCTTCTTTGAAAGCAGGAAAGGAGATGATTTCATTACAAAAACATGCTGTATTGGTTCCAAACCCTCTGCCTATCATTTATTTATATCTTCTCAGCAAAAAAATCAAGAAGAAGAAGACAAAAACAGCTGACGGCACTGTAGAAATCTTTTCATCCAGCATTTCCCGAGCGACATCATCGCACTCAGCTTGGTACAGGTAAAATGAAAACAAAAAAAAACCTTGCGTGTCAGGATTAAACACAGGAAATTGAATGTGCACAAACATCAGGATGCCTGCAGAGCTGAGGGTTTTGGGGGGGAGGGGAGCAGCATGTGCTGCTTTGACACCCTCCCTCCACCTTGTGTTTGAAATCAGTGTCGACACGCGCAGGAACCTTTTTCCGAGACATGTCACAAACAAATATTAGCATCCCGTCAAATACCGGCGTGCATTTGCATCAGCGTGTGCACCTACTTGTTTTCTTATTTTTCTTCTCCAAGGCGGCACACATCAATCATTTTCTAATTCAATTGCACCTTAAAGGAAAATGACCATTAACATAATATGACATTCAGCATATCTGTGACCTTTACAGATGCGACGGTAACACAAGTTATTAAAAGATACCCATGTTCATTTCCCTTCTGCGTTCATGTCTGCATCACCTCTAGCACGCGTCGCATGTTTGGCAAAATTGAATTTTCTGCAGGGCCGACATACACGATGTGTCGTGCAGCCTGCAGAGCGACCCATTAAATGAGGGCGCATATTTCTCTCAATCAAAATGTCACAGAATGAAAACACTTCGGCGACAGAGTCGCGGCTGTATCTCGACAGTCTGAAAAGGCTTTTGTGTCTCAGCCGAGCCTGTCGCTGGGATCGCGGCCTATTATCTCAGCCGGTGTGTGCCGCAAACTCCTTCCCTGCATATCTGCGAGTGACCGCACTGTCACCGGTGACGACGGATAAATACTTGAATTCGCCACTTTGCTTGGCTGCACTATATTTTCCTCTCGACTTCCACTGCGCCGGGTACTTTATCATGGAGTTGCATCTGCGGCAATGTGAGGCCCGATTTCATAAAATGCCATGTGAGAATATGACCGCAGGTAATTACACTCAGATCACTTGCTTCTGCAAATTCTGCAAACAATGACACAAAGAGTGTAATGAAAGCAATAAAACACTCGCAGATACTCTGGAGGGGGAAAATGTACATAATTCAAGCCCGAAAAGATTGTTATTTGGAGCACTAATGACCCTTCATTTGGGGAAAAAAAATTATTTGCTACTGGTTTACATTAGTAGTTGCAATTTATGAAGTCATGGAAAGCAAGCGCTCAAACTCTAGCAAATTTTCAAGTGTAAATAAACGGGCAGACTTCAGCCAAGGTCAAACAATTATGCAATTTTATTTATGGATCAGATTAGGTTTGCATTTGTTTTTCTTACAATAAAGCACTTCATTAAAGCTACAGTGTGTAGGATTTAGTGTCCTCCATAGTGCAGTGGATAACTGAGAAAATCCACCAAATTTGGCACAAATACACCTTAGACATTACCCTTTTGAAAAGGCAGGGTGTCCACTTGAATATTCAATAGGCATTCAGGTAGGGGTCAATTAAAGAATTACACAGGGGTCAAAATTTAAAAATGCTCCAATCATATTTAAAACTATACCAGATTATTTGTCTGATCATAGAGATTCCAAAAAGGTATAGATTGGACTATCTGTGATTGAATTCTATGGCATTATGGGGTAAAAACTGCAAAAACTGTGACAAAAGCTAATTTCAGTTTGTACAGGGGTCAAAAGTTAAAAGATAAAGTTGCTCCAGTTTTTTTAAAAAGTGATGCAAATTATTGTTTGAGCTAAAGGGTTTCATAAATAGTATAGTTTTGACTGTGCTGAATGTTTGGTGTCCACAGTAAAAGGTGAAACAATGTGGACATCTTGGATTCAACGCATATAACATATGCTACCCTGTAACATGAAAACTAAGCATGACAGATGGTGCAAAATATTCCTTTTTAAAACTCTATTAACTCAACCAATCATTTGCATCACTTTTCACCAAAACTGGAGCAACTTTAACTTTGGACCCCTGTACAAAGTGAAATTGATCTTTCTCACCATGTTTGGTATTTTACCCCATAACGCCACAGAATTCACTCATGGATAGTCCAAACTATACCTTTTTGAAATCTTTATGATCAGACAAATAATATGGAATACCTTTCAATATGATTGGAGCATTATTAAATTTGGACCCCTGTGTAATTCTTCAATTGACCCTTACCTGACTGCCTGTTGAAAATTCAAGTGGACACTCTGCTTTTTCAAAAGAGTGATGTCTAAGGTGTATTTGTGCCAAATTTGGTGCTTGCATCACTATTTGAAGGATTCCTCTGTAAATATTCTCTTATTTGCTGCACTACGAGTGGTAAGGTTGTAAATTACATTATTCTGACATTTTCTCTTCATTGGTGACAGGGATTCATCCATTGGCTGATAAACAATATGTGCAATCCTCCCTTTCAGAAACAACAAAAAACAAACAAAAAAACAAGATGAAGTAGGTCCCTCTTGGGCTACTCTACCAACATGGCCGCCTTCGTGAGGTGGCCTACTACCATGTAGACATGAAGTGCTGATTCTGAGTTCATGGAAAACCTCCTTGTTGCAGGTATTATACACAAAGGAATAGATGGTTATAAATTCTATAAGCAATGTCTGCAAATAAACGGCCCTAAATCCTTTATCTCGTTCTCAAAGTGTAGTTCACTGTAATAGATTTGGATACTTATTTAGGTTCATATGAAATTTCACGAGTTCACTTAAAGCTATTTGTTTCTGTTGAGCATGTAGCTTCATGGGATAAGGAGTTGGGCTACCAGTGTACCCAGCTGTAAATGGGTACCGGCTTGAGAAGTAGCCTATATCGGACCACGCCCCAATCTAGGGGGAGTTGCAGACTCTCATCCACGTCATGCTGTGCAGTCTATGGTTATGCACAGGGCCAAATGGACCTCACAACCTGTATTGGTCTTATTTCCTTACTGCCCTCTAGTCTCAGCACCGCATAGCGGGTGATTTTATCTGTTTTTGGCTGTCACCATGGTAACACTTTGGTTTCTGACGGTCTTCCATTAGCACGTACAGAGTCTTGAATCCTGCAAACAGTTTGATGCAAACTGTTTCGTTCCTCAAGATATGTGGAGATTTGTCAAAAACCAAACAAATGCAAATAAACTTCTTGAGTATGGTGTTATACTGACACAACATTAATTGCATTGTAAATTTGCAATATCTGAAGTTGTGTCATTTCATAGTTTTGGTATTAGTTTTGACTTGACATGTATTTATTTTGCTGTTTTAATAATTCATTAGTTTTTCGTTGAGTGTTGTAGGAGCATTTTTATTTATTTGTTGAGGAATTTTTCCATATTTCTGTACTTGTCATACTTTTACATTTTTCATTTTTTAATAAGTCTTGGTGTCTGCTGCAAATCAAATTTCCTTCGGGGTGGAAATAAATGTGAAGTTACTGACAGTTTTAGTTCTTTGCGATGTATTTAATAGCCTAAATTGAATTGCCAAGAATCGTAAACATTTAGAAGAGCATTCTTATCACTTATCATGGTGAGGAACTTTTCCATCCATTACACCAATATGCAAAAAAAGGCTTCAGCCTTCTTTTACTCGCTTTCAAAACAAGTTGTCTGTGTATCTCATTTATCAGCTTCCCACTCACTATTCCAGCTTAGTCCCAACCGACTCCCAAAGTGTGCTGCTCATCACTTTCTGAGCGGGAGGTAAATACGGCAAGAAGACAAATCTGCTCATCTGGGAGGTCGCTGTTCCAGATATGAGTGAATTTTTAATTTCCCTCAATGCTAAATACAACCTTGCAATTTTATGTAACAACAAACCAATAGTATCAGCAGAAAACCTATACAGTGGCAAGGTTGCATCACTCCCCCTTCACTTACATATTTCAGAGTTTGTCCAGTTGAATTAAACTGTGAATCAAATATGTAATTGTTTTCAACAAACATGTAAAAGCCTTAATTAAATCCTGAGAAGATAAAGACCGCTCATTATGTAGGCTTTTAAATAGTGTTGCGTCGCTCTGCCTTGAACTGGACGGGTCTGAAATATACAGTCGAACGTTGCGTAATGGCTGAAATGCTTCCAACTCCATCAGAACCTGGTAGACTGCTTCCTCTGGGTTCGGAACAGGTTTGCACCCCAACTGATGGCATTCAGTTATCTTGAGATCTTGCTCCTGACTTAGGTTAAAACTGAGACAGATCCACAGTAATCTGGGGGTGTTGCTTTTGATTGATGTGGCAAAGGTCAGCTCAGGTAGCCTACACCTTGCTGCCCGTTGTTGGAGTTGATGCCCATCCTCTTAAACGTATCTATCTGCTGTAGCCAGGCAAAATGTGGGCGTCGCCTCAGCGGGGTCCTTAACCCTGAGGTCCCGTCGTGCTATATCATGCCCAGAGAAAGCACCATGTGGCCAAAATGTCATAGTTGATGGACCTTCACCCTGAAAGTAATGCTAGTCTTGTCAGATTCAAAGACATCCAAACACATCTTGTTGTTGCCTTACATCATTCTGGCAAGAAGGAGCTGAATCAGAAGGCAGTTCTTTTGATTTTCCAGTACATGTTTGGTTCCATCTCCACCTACAGTCAAGAACTTTGGAAAGAGCTTGAAAAGGCTCTTCATAGGATGGTGGGACTGACCTTACCAGTGGAGTGAGATGTTTTGATGTTTATGTCATGAGCTAGACCACCTATGGGTATCATAGGTAAATTCTTGTCATTGCTTTGGATGTGGTATACATGTCTAAAGTTGATGGTTTGGCATGAAAATCTTGGAGAATTTGTTACATAGAACTTGCCCACCATGATGATATCTGCTGTGGAATAGTGCTAGAAGAGCTGTTTCAGACATTTAATTGTCATGTCTCCAGAATGCCATACTTTGGATGTATTTCCAAGTATTTCCAGCCCAGAAATGATGACATTGTTGACCCAGAATCAATACTTGGGCTATCATTGGGTGCACCAAGTCCAGAAGGGATACATCAGCCAGGGATTGAAGGATATGGTGCCTCATATGCGTACTCATTATATTCCTTCTCTACATTTTACTGAGAAATCCTCCTCGCAAAGTGGTAAAACATCTTCAAGACTAAACAAGAATCCATCTTCTTTCAACAAAGCTTCGAGTATCATCTCAAAAGTCTAAAACAGACTTGTTAAGAACAAACTTTTGGATATATAGTAGTGGAGTTGGGGTCCTCTGGTTAAGTGGAATGTTGAGGACCCCAGCAGCTGAAGAAAGCCAGAAGGACTTCCATATTTCATCTGGCTGCAGCAGATAGATGTTAACCTTCGAGAGGTGTCTGTCTGGGCAGTTCTATGGTGGGGGGATGCGGTAACATGGCGCACCAAAGCATGCCCCGAGACACAACTTGAAGAGGATCAGGTCGATTACACACAATATCACCTGGATACTATACTGTCAACAAGATCGAGTTCCAAGTAAGCACTGACAAATACATGCATATTTTAAGCTTTTGCCCAGCACATTCAGAAATGATAAGGTCCAATAACCTTCAGGTACTATTTATAAACTCTCATGCTGAAAGTTTGGCAATGCATGATCACTTCTGTGTCAGTCCATGCTGAGTATACTACCCAATTACCATTTATATAGTGTTCTCCAGCCACTTGCATATTTATTATTAGCAAGTTCTAATCTGATTACTCATACAGGGGAAAAAAAGACAATTATGGTCTATGCTGACCTGTACGCTCACCCATCAGTTTTTAATATCTATGATAATAGCAGCATGGGTAGGAGAGTTACTGTATCATCATCCTGATCACTCTATGTGAAAATCAGCCAAAAAATAAAAAGTACCAGAGTGTCCCAGATATCCACATCCATCTCTGACAATTTGTGTTGAATTTAAAATCAGACAAGGCCGTAGTACCCATGGGGATGAAGATGTACAGTAAATACTGCGGCTATCTGACATTTAACCCAATGATCTTGACCTTCACGCAAATAACTGGGTAATTTTCTGCCACATTCAGTTGAAATCAGGTTCAATTCTCTCAGGGCAATTTTGGAATCAACCTTCACTGACATACCAAATTTGGCAAAACTCAGCAAAAGGATCCTAGAAAGAATAGGTCAGCAGTCAGAAATAACCTTGGCCTCAGTGTTTTGTCTTTGGTAGATTTGACATTGCCTGGACAATTTCAGAATCCAGCTGAATATGTGTGGCACATTTGGTGCCAATCAGAGTGAATAACTTAAATTTGCCCAGTTTGGTTGACATCAGAATATATATATATATATATATATATACACACACAAGAGGCAGTATGCATGGCAGAAAAAAGAACACATCATTCCAAGAAAAACACATGCTACCTACAGTAAAATTTGGAGGTAGTTCCATCATGCTGTGTGGCTGTGTGGCCAGTGCAAGTGCTGGGAATCTTGTTAAAGTTGGGGGTCACATGGATTCCAGTCAATATCAACAGTTTCTTGAGAACAGTGTTCAAGAATCAGTGACAAAGCTGAAGTTGCGCCGGGGCTGGATCTTTCAACAGGACAATGACCCTAAACACTGCTCAAAATCTACTCAGACATTCATGTAGAGAAACAAGTACAACGTTCTGAATGGCTATCTCAGTCCCAATGAATATTACTGAAAATCTGTGGTGTGATTTTAAGCAGGCTCTCCATGCTCGGAAACCAACAAACCTGAGATGTTTTTTAAAGCAGAATGGTCCAAAATACGTTCAATCAGAATCCAGACTCTCATTGGAAGCTATAGGAAGCATTTAGAGGCTGTTATTTCTGCAAAAGGAGGATCTATTAAATACTGATGTATTTTTTTTCTGTTGGGGTGCCCAAATTTATGCACCTGTCTAATTTTGTTTAAAGAATTATTGCACACTTTCTGTTCATCCTAGAAACTTCATTTCACTTCTCAAATATCACTGTGTTTGTCTGCTATATGATATATTTAACTGAAATTGCTGATCAAACAACCAATGATTTATAAAGGAAAATCATGGAAACCATCACACAACTGTGTGTGTGTGTGTGTGTGTGTATATATATATATATATATATATATATATATATATATATATATAATTTTGACCACTGTTGGAAATGACCAAACCCCCTACAGAGCAATTCTGGTGTTAAACCACAAACACACACCAACGTTTTTGGAACTTGGCCCAAGCTGCTTGTAGAAGTAGTGAAGGAAACAAACAAAAATGTTCCTCAAATTTTCATAGAATTTAGATGGAAACATTTTAGGTGCAGTGCAGGAACTCGTGTATATTAGTTTTTCCGTGCTTCATGGGGTGCAAAAGCAAATTGTGCCAGATGGAGTTTCACAGAGTGAAACCAACGATCCATAACTGACACACCAATTTAGATTCTGTAACCGCTTGCCGAAACTGTTAAACCTGGAGGACAAAATGTCTGATTACATCTCAGCAGTCATTTCCTTTCGCTACTCCCCCCGCCACCAAACATTTTGTCTTGGTGACTCAGCTTTCCTTCATTTCCACACAGCGCGCTCAGTGTAAAAAGGGGAAAAAACTAAAAAAAAAAAAAAAACAGCCATTGCTGCATATGTGCACTCATGCATTTTTCAAAATTGCTTTTCTCCCTGCCAAACCTGCTTTCCTGCCGTTTTATCCGACTATAAATATTGAATAGCCAATAGGCATTCCTGTAAATCAACTACATTTGTGTACATGAGAGATAAGTGGGCATTACCGCGCTCGGTAAATTGCTGGACAGGTGCAGCGACTAAAGTGGTGCCTACTCCGTTATGCACGGTGGAGAATTCAAGCTGGCGGTTTCTTAAAACTGCAGTTTGTGAGGTGACGAGTGCACAGTCTGGATACATTATAAGGCGACGGTGTGATGGAACTCATCCTTCCCTGTTTCTGATAACCAATTCCCAGTAAAGGAAACATGAATTTTTCAAGAGTGCTTGCTTGGAAACAGAATTTTTCCATTTGCTGTGGAGGAAAACTGTGCCACATGTGTCTCTAAATATGATTACATAATTCCCACAGCGTCATTAATATCTTAAAGAAGCTTTATTGGCTGGAGTTTGGAGTCTGGAAATGTATTCTTTGGATTGCAACCGAGTAATCCTGTAACTGCTGTGGTTGGACTTTTTTGTGAGACTGAAACACATAAATTCGATCATCGTGACAGAAAAGTAATGCAATCAATAATGTGTGTGTGTGTGTGTGTGTGTGTGTATATATATATATATATATATATATATATATATATATATATATATATATATATATAGTGCACCTGGAAAGTGTTCATAGCGCTATACTTTTTCCACAATTCCAAAATGAATGAAATTCATTCTTTTCCTCAAGGTTCTACACACAGAACCCCATAATGACAACACAAAAAATTGTTTTTTGAAATTTTTGCTAATTAATTAAAAATAGGAGTTCCTGCTTAAGTCCACTGTTCATTGCTTCATGTTGTGGGCCAGCAAACCTTCTTATATACAAGTTCTTTTGTCCATACTGAATCAAATAACATCTAATATTTTGTCCAAGGCATGTTTATTTGCCTATCTTTCTTACTTTTGGAATTTATACATCCTTATGTTAAGTAACAGCACAAGCTGTGGTGTGCAATTGTGCTAGACAGAGTTACTGTCTGTTGTTAGATTTGCTCCCAGGGAAATACTTTATTAGAAAGTGAGTTCCATGCACAGACTTTTGCAATGGGAAAGTCTGTCCAAACCTTTGACTGGTACTGTACAGAAAAAAAAGGTGTGGAACAATGACAGATTAAACATACTCCAGAAAATACAGTAAGTGCCTCCATGTCTCAACAATGTCTTAGCAGACTGTGTGGGTGTGTTGCACAGAGCAGACTGAGAAAGTGGACGAGTCTCACAGGGACAAGCAGAGATTCCCATCTGGACTCGTATGTTAGTTCTCATAGAAATACATAGAAAACAAACAGTTTCAGGCCTAAATCTGGGCGGATGAAGGACGTTTAACATGAAACTCCAACTATACTCATCTGTAAATTGATTTTACAGTAAGACATACAAAACAAAAGTGAGGTTTCTTTAGAGTAACATAAAATCACATGCTTATAAAATCAGTCTACACGTTAGATTCCATATTGGGTGTCAAACGAAGCAGGAAACCTTCAGGAACAAAAAGCAAAACTGAAACTCAGATCTCATCCTGTACTTGCAGTTAAACGAGCTTTATTTTTAAAAGCACTGCCAGCAACTCTGGGCACAAAACAGGCGTCAACATACACACAAACACATTCAGCATTAATTACGGTTACATTTCGGTAGCTGGTTTCCTTTAACCATCGTCATCAGAGCTTCCTGTCGGTACATCAGTGGCAGCAGGCCAAAGAGTAAAACATCCAACAATGGAAGAGTTACTGGAACAACTTTCTTCACGGTATTACCAAGAGAACAAATGATGCTTATGTTTTTATTCCCATTACGTGTTCATATGAACTGTATTGCGTTGTGTCTTCATCACGCCGAGCGGTTTGGATTAAGCTCATTAACGATACGTTGGCTGTCTGAGACCTTCTTCTGGATCATTACTTCACGTATTACAGTTTTCCTGTTTACCTCAGTAGTTGTGCCTGAAGCGACTTTGCACGAGTCCCGGTGGGTTTAACAGCCTGTGGGAATAATGGGCGGTCTGCACACGAATAGCACAGATAATCGCACAAAGAAGAAAACCTCGGTTGATGCCGCCTTCTGCACAAAGCTCGTGTCACACAGCAGGATTACAAAATCACCTCAGGAGAGCTTCTTAGCAGGACGAAAGTGCACATAACTCTGACACTCTGCCACGACACGTAGGCATACAAAGGCACACACACAATGGGTACGAGGCAGCCACTCTGAGAGCACACCCCCCTGCCGAGACCGAGGATTCTGGGAATTTTAAGAAAAAGACATTGTGGCCCTATTTTTTATAACCAAAAAATCAATATCTTTAGTCCCTTGCAACAGATCCAGATCTGTCAACTGATTTCGACATTGTCCATCACGGGCAATGAACAGATTTTTTCTGTCAGAAATTGAATGAAATAAATGATGCAGGATTACAATTCGCACTAGGCACATCTCTACAACCCTCAAAACTGTGCAAACTGAAGTAGCAAATTGAAAATGCGCTTAATGGAAATGCGTATTTTGAAAAAACTCACAAAACGTAAAACTTTTTTTTAGACTTGCATAAGATGGCTTTTCAGGTGTCGTATTTTCTGGAATGTCGTCCTTGTGGCTATCCCTCGGTGATGACGAAGTTCATCTCTTGATCGAGTATAAATCACACGTCAAACAATGCGTCTTGAAGAAGACAAACCATACATACGAGGTCTATTAGAAAAGAAACCGACCTTTTTATTTTTTCAAAAAACGATATGGATTTGAATCACGTGTGATTGCGTCAGACAAGCTTGAACCCTCGTGCGCATGTGTGAGTTTTTTCATGCCTGTCGGTTGCGTCATTAGCCTGTGGGCAGGCTTTAAGTGAGCACTGGTCCACCCCCCTCATCGGAATTCCTTTGTCTGACTTCTTCCTGAGAGACTGGCGCTTTGCTTGATCAAAATTTTTTCTGAAACTGTGAGGCAGATCCAAGTGAACACCATTCGAGAAATTCAGATGGTTTTCGGTGAAACTTTTAACAGCTGATGAGAGATTATGGAGTGTTACTGTCGCTTTAAGGACTGCCCACGGAGCCGGACGGCACTCCGTGCCCCGAGCCGCCATCGTCAGCCTGTTTCGAGGTGAAAACTTCCAAATTTAAGCCTCTGTTGACCCAGGACGTCGTGAGAGAGCAGAGAAGTTTCAGAAGAGGTCGGGATCAGCAGTTTATCCAGACATTCCACTGTTAAAGGAGATTTTGTAATGAAAGACGTGCGGACAGATTCGCGCGTCGCCACCCAGCCGCTCATCGCGCGGCGCCACAGCAAAACACCTCCGTTGGAAGCATTACAGGACAAGTTTGAACATGCCCAGCTGTTAAACAATTTCTCGGATACTCACTCGACTGAAAGCCATCGAAAACCACCTGAATCTTACGAATGGTTATCAACACGGAGGTGTTTTGCTGTGGCGCCACGCGATGAGCGGCTGGGTGCCGACGCGCGAATCCGTCCGCACGTCTTTCATTACAAAATCTCCTTTAACAGTGGAATGTCCGGATAAACTGCTGATCCCGAGCTCTTCTGAAACTTCTCTGTTCTCTCACAACGTCCTGGGTCAACAGAGGCTTAAATTTGGAAGTTTTCAGCTCAAAACAGGCTGACGACTGCAGCTCGGGGCGCTGCGCGCCGTCCGGCTCCATGGGCAGTCCTTAAAGCGACAGTAACACTCCATAATCTCTCATCAGCCGTTAAAATTTTCACCGAAAACCGTCTGAATTTCTCGAATGGTGTCCACTTGGATGTGTCTCACAGTTTCAGAAAAAATTTTGATCAAGCAAAGCGCCAGTCTCTCAGGAAGAAATCAGACAAAGGAATTCTGACGAGGGGGGTGGACCAGTGCTCACTCAAAGCCTGCTTACAGGCGAATGACGCAACCGACAGGTGTGAAAAAACTCACACGTGCATGAGGGTTCAAGCTTGTCTGACGTAATCGCACGTGATTCAAATCCATATAGTTTTAAAAAAAAATAAAAAGGTCGGTTTCTTTTCTAATAGACCTCGTAAGTTGCACCTTTTTCTGTGTTGTGCTCTTTAACTTGGGTTTTTTTGTGCATTGTTCTTGTGTACTTTTTATTATTTGCATTTGTTCTTTCTGTTTTGTGCTTTAACTATTGGGAAAGTCCAATTTAAATAGTTATTATAATTACTATTATTAATAACAAACTTGTGATTTTTCGGTGTATATAAGTTGCACCGGAGTATAAATCGCAGGGCTTCCAAAACTAGTAAAACAAAGTGATATACTTTGGAAAATACGCAATTAAAAATGCAATGGAAACACTTTGGCTGCTATTATAGGTCACATGGGGTGTACAAGAAGTGTCACATGCTCTAAAATGCACGGTACAGTACGTGTAGACGGAAGAAGAGACAGAGAGCTCGAGACGATGTTATGGCAATATTCATTAAAAAACAAACAGCGAAATGGAAATATTTAGAGGGACTTACCCATCCGTTACTCTAGCTAGAGCTTCGCTAGAATGACAGTTATCACAAGAGGACAAAACCCAGTAGTCACATTCACTCATTCAAAAGAACCGCTTTCATTTTTTTAAAATTCTGAAAACACTCAACTTTTGTGAAAACCTTTAATAGAAACCCAACTACTGAGGCAATTCTTTCTCGTGATTATTCCAAAAAAATCAAGATCATTCCCTGCAACAAACCCTGACATGACCACCAGGTGGCAGACAAGCTGCAAGTAAGTTCAAACACACCTGCTCCAGTTCCCAGCATCCACCACAGGGAGTGGGCACATCTACGGGACATTAGTGAAGCAGAACCACCAGCAAACTTTCCGAATTTGAATGACTTCCCCACATGATGTCAACGATGTCCCATTTACTCGGACAGCAGAGGTCTGTGCATTAAGACGGGTTTCAATGTCTCATCTAGTTCCTGACAGCATGCCCCTGGATACCCCTAGCAGGAAGTCACAAAATTTGAGTTGAAATGTTTTTACTCTTGGTGTATGTAAAGTTGTGATTTGTATTTGAAGACATATTGTGGACCACTAGTGTCACGCTGAGACGCCAGTAAGCTGTTGAAGCCGCTGTGAGTGTGGCACAGCCCTGGAAGGCAGCCTGGCTGGTGGAGACAGCATGGCCACACAAACTACCATCTGCTGGGAACCGATGTGTGTTTTCATATGCGCAACGCCCCGCCGGCAACCGCAGTTTGACAGAACTACAAACAGGCTCCGAGCAAGCTGTGGTGGGCAACAAGCCGGCTGACCCTGCAACACCAAAAATGGGCTCGGCGCAGCGTCCAAAAGAGGTGGCACTTTGTGTACACTTCCAGTAAAAAAAAAAACGCGTTTGTGTGCACACCGATGCACAGACAGATAGACAACATTTAGATTCTTTATCTTTACCAGCTGCCTGAGCTTTTTTGAGGAATTGTTACAGAAAAGAAGTCCTAGTTTCACAACCATACAGCAAGACAAGAAGCACCAGGACCTTAAAGACTTGGACCTTCATTTGCCTGCAAAGATTTCGCCATCGTCAAAATCCTGTCTTTTGACCTCATGACTCCATAAGCTCTTCCCAGGTGCCTCTCAGATAAATGAGATAAGTGAATGTCTCTACAAGTTCAACACTTTCACCACAAACACATGTAGCGATTTCATCAGGTGCAAAGAAATTGACCAAAAGTCAATGATTGAGGTCAAGGTCATTGGCTTTTCACTCTGATTTGCACCCAACGTGGCACATTTTGAGGTAGGTTATGGAATTCTCCAACAAGGACAATTTTGCCAAAAGTCAATGATCGAGGCAAAGGTCATGCCCGCATGTTTGTTGGTCTACCCCTCCCAGGTCCTTTTGCTGGTTTCTATCAAACTGGGTCTGCCAATGAAAGTTGACCCCAAAATTGCCCTGAAAGAGTTTATTTTAACAAAAAGTCAAGGTATTTGATTTTCAGCTCAATTTGAACCAAATGTGGCGCACACTCATCTGGATTCCAGAATCATCCTGGTCAGGTCAATCTAAATAAAAGCACCTGATTCGAAAAGTAAAAACACTAGAAAGTCTCTCAGAGGCAACGACGACACCACGCCAACAAGCCGAAGTACTAATCATGTTGAGAAAATGAGTCCTTTGACTTTGATCAGTGACTGATTCCAACCAAAACCCAATCACCTCTCCCCATCTGTAGAAGCAATGCACCTGCAAAAAGAAATGCATTTTTAAAAATCACTTACTGGCGTATTTCCTCTTTCCCCTGTCCAACACCTGCTGTCGCAGTCACACTTCATTAAGTCACTGCTTACATCAAATTAATGCATCAAGAGTTTAACATCTCTAACCATGTTACACAGTTCAGTGGTCAGAATTTAAAGATTTTAATGTAGCAGCTGTTTCCCATATCTCCATATGGCTGAATTTTGCGCAACACTTAAAGTGAGGAATTTAAAATTAAACTTTATAAAAACTCCTGTAATATATGAAACACAGAAAGAAATATTTGGTTCAAATAGAAATTAAATTTATGTAATCAAGTACAAGTACACATTAGGGATGGTTTTGTGCAATGAAATATGATGTCATGGAATAAGTAAGTGATGTAACAAAGCTTTTATGACATAAACCATTTTGTATACTAATACCCCTCATATGACTGTATCTGATTTTTGTATTTTATGGCCAATGCAACTTTTTTTGACTATGTTTAAGAGTTTTTGGTCGTATTTTCTTATGACCATTACTTGCAAATGCACCTAAATGCATGAACCATAACAGTTCTTCACCATCTTCACCAAGGTGGTGCAGTTTTACATGCCATTTTTTATTTTCATGATTTTTGTTCCATGCTTTAGTTGTGCAATATTAAAATTAACGTTATGTTGTTCATTTCTTATGTGCATATTATGCTTGCAGGGATTATACAGTATATCCCAGTTGCTTTAGGAATGCCTCAGAAATGCTGGAAGAGTTAGAGAACTTGGCAGAAGATAGGGAAATGTGGCACAAGTTGCTTGGTCTACTGTCACCATGACGTGGTGTCACGGTCTGATTGGTCCCCCTGCTTTCAGTGCACATGCGTCATTTCAGAGCATCAGCAGTGACTGACAGATCATCACCTTGTTTCTGCCTAAAATGGACTTTAGAATGATTTAAGAGGGTTTACTTTGTCATCTGATGGTTAATAATCACATTATTCCCTTTGATCGAGAGTCAGACTCAGTCAGTTTCAGATGTGCTGGTGTCGCGCTCTGATCGCCCTCCCCACCCGTGTCTTTTATTATTAATTAATCCTGAATTGATTGTTTTACAAAAGCTTCAGAGATTTGTCGCTGAGATAGATGATGACTAGCGTGAAGTTTTAAGCAGAAACAAGGCGATAATCGGTGAATCGCTGCTAACGCGCCAAAATGACGCATGCGCAGTGAAGGCAGGGGGGACCGATCAGATGGTGGGACTGATCAGACTACGACACCGGACCCAAATAGGTGGGCAGAAATGAATAAATGAATGAACTATTATTATTACTACACTCACACAGAGTGAAGACACTCAAGCGCTGCTACGTAAGCACTCTGTAGACTGTAGCGTGCGAGCGCTCCTTTCTCTGAAGGCACTTCAGTTGTCTCTAACCGAATGAGTTACTGCTCTTAATTGTAGAAGCTGCAGCATTTCTCAATCGAACAGCACGTAAATATACTCCACTATTCAACAACGGAAAAAAGCATCAAACCATTATTAGACTGCTGCACAAAACCCCAACCAAAATGACATGTACAGTTCCTTCCTTTTCTTTCATTTTTACCAACCACTCAGTAGCTGTCGTTGTTATCAGGTGCATTTCTAACCATTTCCACACTGCATAGAAATGCTCAATCATATGGACTCATCATATGGACATTTAAAGATGCCCAAGAAATATTAACGTGACATCAACAGCTTGAGATCGATATATGCCAGGCCCCGATTCTTTATCATTATCTGCCTTATGAACCTGAAAAATCACTGTATATAATTTAATAAATGTGAGATTAAGTCATCAGTATGATGGTCAGATTTCATCACAAAAGACATCCTTGTTTGCTTGAGAAAGCATCAAAAACCACTTGCATATCCTCAGTAACACTTAGCAATGCAAAAATAATAAAATTTAAATTTTTTTTTGCAATGAAATCTGCTTTGCCGCCTTGATGATGATGCATTACGACATCATTATCAAACAACAATTACATATTTAAAGATGTTAAACAGGCTTGATGGCGGCTGCCTCTGTCAAAATGAGACACATCAATAAGAAGATATTTATTAACGTGTTTGGCTGCGGCGAGCGCGCTCTGACTGATTTGTTCTCCTGACACCTTTTCTGATGGAAGCCTCTCAGTTCTTAAGTTGTCAACTACACGGGCACTTTCACAACACGGAGACGGTGTTTGTCTGTCAGGGAGACCATCTACAATGATTTGTTGATGATTGTATTTCCGTGTACGGTCATGTAAATAAAGACTTTCACATGAGTTCGACCTGATGATGGAGTTGTGGCTTAATCTCTGTGATGGAAACAGAGGAACCTCCATGCTTTCGGCCAAGACACACGGCTCAGTTTTGAGTTAAATGTTTCAAATGTGCTGCTGCTGTCTTATGCAGCTGTAAATATGTGTCGTGCATTTAAGTCATCACTGTCATTTTATTCCTTAATACAGGATATACAAACTTACATCATAATATACTCAAAATTAGTATTTTCTCCAACCGACTAGCCTGCTTCGCGAGCCTGCCCTTTGAGGCTAAAATTTGCACTTCTATGCGACATATGCTCATGGTACTCATAACTTTACTGGATGTATTTTTTGTGGTTGTAGGTCACAATCTCTGAGTTCCCAGGTTCCATTGAATGCAGCATGAATTTCAAACCTCGCAACGCACTTCTTCCTTCTACATTCACATGTAATTTTATGACTGCCACAGAAATAAATGTATTTTATTAAAACTAGTTTTCAGTAAGTAAAAAATCCAAAAGGAAGTACACCTTTAAATATGGTTGGGGTTGCATGTTCAACATCTTCCAATTGCCTCAGTTATACCCTGATATCCGCACATTTTAGATTTCTGAGACATATGTCACAGAGATTTGTAATGGACACATGTCCACTCAGCACTTCTGCCCTGTTTGACCTCCCTCCACATATCACACCCATTCTGGCATCTTTGCACTGGCTTCCTGTCTCTGTAAGAGCAGATTTTAAGGTCTTGCTGCTAACCTATAGAACTGTTCATGGACTAGCGCCTTCTTACCCGGCCAATTCGGTGAAACCCTATGTACCGGCCCAGGTTTTGCGGTCGCGGGATGTGGGACTACTGTGTGTTCCTAGGATGAAGAAGAAGTCAGCGGGTCAAAGAGCCTTCTCTTATCGTGCACCCACTCTATGGAACAGTCTCTCTGCGACTGTGAGTCCGTGGACATTTTTAAGTCAAGACTAAAAACGTGTTTTGACTCCCTTTCTTAGCAATAGCTTTTATTTATTTTTAATCTGTTTTATTCTTTTACTTGTGTCTTTTAATTGTGTATTTGAATCTTTTAATTTACTCACTCATTTTAATTTTGATTTTAAACTGTTGTGTGTGAGGCACCTTGAGGGAACTTTTGGAGAATTATAAATTGAATAAATTAAATTAAATCCATTCATTCATTCCAGTTTCAGCTACGACATGGAAAACGTCTTACCAACGCACCGCCCAGCCTCTGTGATCGCACCGAGCTCCCTCACCTCGCACGATGATGGTGGTGGACTTCTTCGCCGGATTGCCCACGTTGTTGCTAGCCACGCAACTGTACACCCCCGCCTCATCCGAGGTGATGGCGGGCAGGGTTAGCGTGCCCCCCTTAATGACACTCCGTAGCGGCAGGGTGTCATTTGTGGTGGTCCAGGTGAGGATGGGTGGCGGCTCCCCACCTGTGGTGATGCACACTAAGGACACCGTCTCGCCGGGGTTCGCCACGATCGGATCATCCACCAACAGCTTAATGGACGGAGAAGCTTGTGGAAGAAGAAGAGTTCAGATCAGCTTGGGAGCAAATTGATCAGATTGTCACAGAGGATGCTCAGCTTACCTGTCTTATTGGTGAGCCGGAAGATGATGCTGCGATCGGGGATGCCGCAGACGTTCCTGACGGAGGCGATGCAGCTGTAGTTGGCGTAGTCTTGAGGGCGCAGGTTCTTCAGTTTCAGAATCTTTGTTTCCCCCTGCAGCTCAGACCAAACCCACACCGGTATGCAAATGTGTGCAAAAATGTAAACATCATCAACCACATAAAGCAAGAAGAGTAGGTGATGGCACAGCCATGATTAAAGGCGAAACCGCTCAGAATAAAAGGTTGAAAATGAATATGTATGTAGAATTAATGAAGCCAGGAATATTGAGAAAGGGACTGTCCCATAAAAGTACAAGTAGTTGAGTTACCCTGCAATATTTCCACTATTACATTCTCCAATACGGACTAGTGTCCAACTGATATATCACTTGGCCAAAAACATCGGCCAATGTGAGTCTTTCACAAACATTTGCCTCAGCTTTATTTGTGCCCGTATGAAAACTTTTATTTGACCAAATTAACGATGCAAGAAAAACACTGCCTGTTGGAAATGGTCTGTTTTCAAGCATGGCTGGGACCTAATCACCCCTTGGTCACATTAGCTACAAAAAAACACATGCCACACCATTTTCAATAAGACACCAGTGAGAGACAAGTTGTTGCTACACCATGAGCTTGGCAAGGTCAAAATAGAAGACGTCTATTTTATGCAAATGCAAATCTAAGTGAAGTAAGTGTGTTGGTTACATTTACAGTTACTGATCACAAAGTTCATGTTTAAACTGTAAAAATCAAGCGTCAGTTACATTTATTTGTCATAAGGGTTTGATGAAGAAATGTTATGACTGATTGCTATTTTTCTTGTATATATCAGCAGATATATCTGTATCGCAAATGTTTTAAAGCCCTAACATCAGTATCGCGTTAGTAGCCATAAAATCCATATTGGTCAAGCTCTAATATGGATATGCTCAGTATGTGATCGGTTGACAGAAATAACTTTCAGGAAGAATTTTCTTGACCACAACAATAAAGTTAAGTCATTGTGGTTCAGGAGCTGGACTACCCATATGTAGACCTGGGTCTGATTGCCACTCACACTAGCTGTCTGTGTCCTTGGGCAAGACATTTAATCACACCTTATCCAGCTGTAGGGCTGGGGAAGTAACCTGTGTCAGACTGGAGTTCAGTCCAGGAAAAGTCATAGAATCTCATCGGTTTCACATTATGGAATCCAGAGTTAAGCACCAGCACCAATGGGCCTCAGGGCCTACGTAGGACTTAGTTTTTCTTCTAGCATGGCCTGCCAAATAAGAACCCAATTCTGATGTGGATTGTTAAGGTGGTGCGGGACTCAATTAAAACATTAATCAGCCAAACGCGGGGCCGGCCCGCATGACGTGACAGACACGCATGTTTTTCATATTCAGTAGTGCTCATTGAAGTCTTAATTGTGTCAGATTAAGTGTGGAAGCCTCACACCACCTTTATCTATCTTCCAACCTCCAAGTCTTGGCCACTATCTGAATATCTGACGATGAGGCCTGCTGTGATGAAAGTGTATGTTGTGCTCACAGCAGGGGCACAGATTGGAATTTGGGGGGGAAGAAGCCCAGCACATTTAAAGAGAACTGGCTGGAGGGATTGATAGAAAGATTGAACAGCAAAGTACACAAGCACTTTGGAAAATCTGTTTGCCAGTAAAAAGGCAAAGAAATTATGCCATGTACCGTGTCCTCATCTTATCCAATTTTCATGTTCTAACTTCATTTGAGGGATTAAATGAGTTGTTATGCAGAATATTTGAAAAGCAAGACAGATGAACCTAAAAATGGAGGTGGTCGAGAAAGAAAAACCTGAGCTTGATCGCTGGTAGCAATAAAAAAAAAAATCAACCAATACAATAAGCGAGGCCACGGAGAGAAAGAACTGTACATATAACGATAGCAATCGGTGCCTCGAGTGTGTGATAAGTAATTCTCTGCTCACTCTGCGACGCACTCCACCACAGCCTCACACCTCGAGAAAACATCAAACCCCGTAACAGCCATTGAAACGTATCGACCGCTATTAGGAGGAGAGAATTTCAGGAAAGCTGTGAAATAGCTCCATTATTCCTCCGTGTAATTATGCTATTCCCTGACAGTTTGGGGCGAGCGGCGGAGAACATAACGGACTGCAAAAAGGACAGGGTCCCTACGATAAAAGCACACTGTAGCTTTGAGTCTCACTTAATTATCCAACTGTTCGCTATACAAGCTTTTAAATGCCACCTTGGCATTTGTGCGCATTTCTATGTGGGGGCCAAAAAATGTGCTTGAGCCCACCGGAGAGTAGGAGAGGATGGTAGACGTCCAAAGTGGTCGAGGAGCAGGGGGTAGACAGAACTAACAATTCCGCTTGGATTAACTGGGCTCAAGTAAACACTGGTTGGCCCTAACTCTGGGTTGTGATTGGTCAGCGATTTGACGCCTTATTATCTGCAAGCCAATTTGGACAAGAAGCTGGAATACACAAAGTTGTTTGGTACAACACAAGGCTAAATCTCAAATTTCGAGTTTTAACTTCAGACCCAATTAAGGCATTAACTGAGGGCAGGAAGAAGCAAGCAGGATGAAAAAGATAATTCCGAAGAGCGTTCGGCGGGTTCGTTGATGGTTGTGTTGGAACAAAGCGTCTCAATTTTTAAACAGTTGCAAAATCCCACTTGCACAAATGAGGGACGTGAATATGAAGGGAATCTTCTTTATGTGGCTGCACATAGGTCTCACTGCACACGCAACTCAAACTGTGAAGACACTGATATAATCTACACCCATTATTAAAGTTACATTTAAATATTCAAGGTCAAAAAGTAACCAGTGATATTCTGTCGAACGTTGACGCTGAACTTGAACTTTTTTTGTTGATCGTTGACTTAAGAAGTTGACCTAAGTCTTTCATCTGTTAAATAAATGCTGATATTCCATCATGTGATAAAATAATAAAAACAGAAATGGTCATCAAGATAGCAAAATGAAACAATGTGCTTGGAAAGAAGTCGGCGGCAGTCGATTTGTTCTGTCATGGTATAACGTAGGTTACGGTATGGTGTAGTTTAATATGCGGTTGCTATGGAAATTTGATATTATGGCTGCCTCCGGATAGTCAGAAGACGATTGAAGGCGCAGCAATTTTTGAGCGCCAATATGCAAACACAGCTTAAAAATGACAGTATGATAGTTAGTCATCTCTGCAGGGGAGCGAGGAAATACGCTATTAAAGACCAACTGCTGGCAGTTTTCATTTAAACTGAGTACTGCAGTATTATCACCTATGAGGCATTCATCTGGAATCAAAGCTTTAAAATCCCATTTGCCATTTAACCACAACAGGACAGAACAGAAGGTGGCTGTCTTTAATATTTCGACCATATCGTTATTTTTAAGGTACCTGTGTCTTACCTGTGTGAAAAATGGCTCGTAGATCTCCACACCCTTGTCGGAGCCCTGCGTCAGAACCTCTCTGCCTCGATGCCAGCTGTAGTGGACTGGCGGGTTGGAATTGGCAACGCAGCGCAGGAACACCGTCCTCTCATAGTAGAACTGTTCCTTTGCTTCTCCTATACTCTGGTGCACCGTCACCACTGGGTCATCAAGGTCTGTGGAACGACAAGCCCAAAGTTTCTTGACAAAATATTAATTTACTACAAAAAATGTACAGATCGGTCAAATATATGTATATTGACAGTCTTTATTGTAGAGTTCTTAGTGCAGAATTTAGCTTAAACTTTAGGTTAATTACATTCAGTCAGGGAGCTTTGGGGGATAGAGAGTAGACCTGGGTGTGATTCCCTGTTTGTGTCCTTGGGGAAGTCATTTGCACTGTCCAACTACACCCAGCTGGAAAAGGATAAAAGATTTGGTGAAGAATTAACCTGTGATGGACTAGTGTCCCATCCAGGGGGCGTTAATGGACTCTCAGTCATGTCACGAGACAAAATCCGGTAATAAGGACTACCACCAACAGATCTCAGGATCTATAGAAGACTTACTTTACTGTGACATCCAAATTGGGTGAATGGTACAGAAATTGCGTGGATCCCATTTCTTGAGGGACAAGTCTTCATTGGAAAAATCGCAGCTGACCTATTTCATAACCAAGTTTGTGTTACGTTGTCGTTATTTCATCAGCAAGACTGCAGGTAAAAGGACTAGAGCCAATTTCAAGTGTTGCATATCCCTTGAACTAAGAAGTACTACCATATATTGCAGAATATATCTTTTCTATGTTATCAACTCTTCAATATGAGATTTTTGTGCATTGTTTTGAGCATTGCTTTTGTGTACATTTATTACTACTATTATATTTATTATTATTTTGTGCTTTGATTCATGGGAAAGCTCTATAAAAATTGTTATTATAAACAAATGCATGGTGTTTTTGGTAGATGCTGTATGTCACAGCAACATGCATTCCAGAAAATATGGGCTTACCCCAAATATGGGACACCAGTCCATTGCATGTAATGTCCCCAACGAAGACTGGTACCCATTTCTAGCTGAGTGGACTTGGACAATGCAGATGAAGCATCTTGCCCAAGGACATCTGGGTAGTGTGAATAGCAACTGAACCAAGGTGCAGATGTATTGGTAGCCCAACTCCTATTGCATATAACCAAGTTCTTTTAAACGTACCATTGAGAAATGGAAACTATGGAGCACTGTACTGTAAATGTTCTCTTGTTAAGTAAATTATGCACGTCAGTGATAGCCATATTGACCAACAAATATAATCTCCCAAGATACCTACACTTCTTGATTGTGGTTAAAGAGAGAACTTGAAGCTCTAAACTCCCGTTGCCTTCAGAGAGCCGGTTATTGGCATGCAGGCAGTGGTCGATATGTGAAAGGAGGTGAGAAGCCCGCTGCTTGAACTGCTTAAGTCAATAGGATGCAGCCTCAGGGCACATTGACTTCCCGGTCAATGAGCAAGCTACTATATGTTCTCTTCAGAGTCACACTCCATTGTTTGATTCGAATATGAGGTTGAGCAGAAATGACAAACCCATGTTTCACGTTTGTCATTACAAATAATGTCTGATTGGCCTTTCTGGTTCTGACACTGTGTGATTTGACACATCTGTTACTCCACATGTTTCCCAACTGGATCTGAGCAAAGTTATGACCGGCATTAGACAGTTGGTTATTTGAGAAAGCACTTGTGGTTGATTAAATGGATTCAAAGTTAATCATCTTACCCAGCTATCGCATTAAGCCGCGGCAAATGGTGTTCATCATAGCGCTGGTGTATTTTAGCATGCTAATACTCGCCTTTTAGATTATGTCCATTTGCACGCTCAGAGAGCGATGGGAGCTAGCTATCACCCCCCCCCCCCCCCATTTCATCTCCGCCACAGATGCAATCAGTTTTTTAACACCAGCAAAAAAAAAGCAATTTAAGAGAGAGGATGAGACAGGCTGATACAAGTTATCCCTCATGCTAAAACTCCAGCTGATAAAGGCCGACCTTTTGCATATGAAGGAGAAAGCGACTGAGCGACTTGGCGTGGGAGTGTGTAAAACAAGCAAACGGCCTTGTGTCAGTAAGTGAATACAGCAATTTTTTAATCATTGTAAGCCTCCAGAGAAAAGCTCTATAGGTCCAAGGTATTATTAATGGATGAATTCATCCCTTTTATTCCGTAGCTGGGGGCCACTCCTGGATTTGCTGCAAATCAGATCCTAATCAAGGTGCCTGTGGGCTAAAGCATCCTGCCACTACGCACCACCTCGAGAATGCTGATTCCTTAGTTTCATTAAAGACATGTTCTGCCCTACAGCCCCTTAATCAAAATCTAGAAGCGGTCAATACTTCACCCAGGATCCATTACAGTGTCTCAGGTAAGAGCAATTACCTTTTTTGGGGGTGCATTTGGGGGGAGGGGGGCACGGGGTGCCAGTGCTCCAGAGAAGACGGAGTGATTGTGGAGCCGGTTTAGAAGAGCAAATTGCTCTAATACACTGATTCATTACAGCGAGGAGGGGTATGAATCCTGCATCTTATCTACGACGCTAACCTCCATGCCGCTTCACTCAATTTACCAAACTCAGAGTGACTCATCGACAGCCACATCGAGCTCGGGACTCGTGAGGTTGTCTGTTGTTGTTGTTTTTTTCTGAACATTTCTCATCGCGATATGTGCACGTGTGTGTGTATTAGGTAAGGCGATGCTGGAGCTATTAATAGGGTCAAAATGAGATGCTGGGAGGAAGTGGAAGCTTGAAGCCCAAAGAGATGAATATGAAAATATGGAAATGTACACAGTGGATTAAAATTTGATGAATTTCAAACAAAATTCCACATCTGCCATCAGTCTTCCACCCCTCTGCTCCCATAAGGATGCTGTGTGTGTGTCAACCGTGGTGCAATTAGCTTCAGGAGTCACACATGGATGATTGCGAACCTTAAATCCCTGAGGAAAATGGCGGTGTATATTCCGCCCGCGACACACTTGTTAAGGATTGTAATTGCAGGTTTATGTCTGATATGCATCCCATGATGCACTGTTTCTTTCTCTTTTTGCTCTATATGCACCACTCTGCATTTAATCATTAGTGATCGATCTCTGCTCCCCTCCACAGCATGTCTTTTTCCTGGTTCTCTCCCTCAGCCCCAACCAGTCCCAGCAGAAGACTGCCCCTCCCTGAGCCTGGTTCTGCTGGAGGTTTCTTCCTGTTAAAAGGGAGTTTTTCCTTCCCACTGTAGCCAAGTGCTTGCTCACAGGGGGTCGTTTTGACCGTTGGGGTTTTACATAATTATTGTATGGCCTTGCCTTACAATATAAAGCGCCTTGGGGCAACTGTTTGTTGTGATTTGGCGCTATATAAAAAATTGATTGATTGATTGATTGATTGATAAATCTGCACATGTACAACTAAACGCTCCAGCAAGCTAACCTTAGCATCTCTCCCGTGCAATCCAAGTGAGAATGAGATGTGTCAGTGCGCCGAAGTATCTGATACACACGCCAGCGGACAATGTACAAAGATATGAAGCATCGTAAACTCTGTCAAATCATCTAAAATGCCTCTCATGTGACTTTAATAAAATATAAGAAAAAAGTGTCACATAAGGGGTCACTGGTTCAAAACGCTCAAAAAGGGGTAAATCTAATTGCTTCAGAAAATGTTTTGCAGTTCCATAGTGGTGAAAACATGCTGATGCGTTTCCTTGAGAAAATTAATCCAAATCCATTCAAACAGTCAGAATGCTGATTGACAGTTTCAGAAAAATGATAAAATGTATAAAAAAAAGCTATGAAACAAAATCAGAAAATACTTTCCTCATAAAAAAAAACACAATAAATGAATAAACCTGAGCCGTAATAACATTGGTGGCTCGAGAAAAAAAGGTTCTCAAATAACTGAAGGAACAAAGACCAAGATTTTATTCTGTTCATCTTGTGTTTCCAAAGTTCTTTTTTGGGAGCTGAATAAATTGACTTTGCTCATAAAGTCCAAAATTTAATCCCATACGTATGTCAGATCTGAGTCAGTTATATTCAAACTAAAAAAAAAAAAGAAATATCTAAACTTTTTTCTGTACAAAATCAAAGCTTAAACTTTCCCTGCCTGTTTAAAAACTTGGACTTTCAGGTAATTTTTTTTTCTACCAAACAAACTTAAAGAAGTAAATGTAATCCCATATTTTTTTTGTTTTAGTTGTATTCTTTATTCATTACAATTCATGTTTTTCCATGTAAGTGAGAAATTGGAGCGTCTCCGTTCATGGTATCTGTATGCGATAAAAGTGTTGAAGTTGAGAGAGACATTCACTTATCTCAGCAGTGATCTTCATGTCTCTGGGTCCTCTGTAATTGAGATCGAGAGTTGCTTGGGAAGAGCTTTTGCAGTCATGAGGTCACGGACTGGACAGAGGTGTTTGGCGATGCCGATATCTCTTCAGATGTCCTTGGGGTGCTGGTGCTTTCTGTCCTATTATATACTTATGAGACTTGAATGCTAACCAGTGACCAAAGGCTACCATTTGATGGAGTCGGTACTTTATCTCTTTAGAGGATCCTTGTGCACTGGTGTAGTAACTTTATGTCAAATATGCGATTACTTAGGGGGACCCAGATGAGGTGGCTTACTTGCATTGTGAGCTATAACATTGCTGCCATGTGGTGCATTTGAGAACCCCAGCAGTTGGAGAATGTCAACGGGATGCTCGTGTTTCACCTGGCTGTGGCAGACAGATGGTTTCTTTCAAGATCTAAGGATGCATCAGATGTCAGCATGGGTAGTTTTCATCCAGAACCCAAAGGGGTTCCATTGTGTGAAGAATGAGGCAACGTGTGGCACCAGCACATTGGGGACTTCTTGCGACCCCCTCTGTAGAACCAACCGCCTTCCAAAGCCAGACCCACTGAGTGATGTGACAACAGTCCTACAATGTCTTACTGAAATAAAGAAAGCAAGACAGAAGAATGAGTTGAAAAGCTGCCGTTGGACTCTGAGTGGCACAGAGCAGATTTGTACTCTGCAGACCTACTCGAACATTTGTTGAAAAAATAGGCACAAGTGAGTGGTTTGGATAAAAGAGAAGACTAAAGCAGGTGCTTCATTATCACATCAAACCTTCGCTCCTTCCTTTCATGTCTGCCCCCCTCCCTTCAAAAAACCGACATCTGCACGAAAACCATCTTTACCCAATGACACCCATCTACAAACAGGAACACAAAGATCCTCGTAGACGTCTTTCTTGGGGGGGAGTGTTTTGTGGGCTTTAATCTGATGCACTTCTTCTGAATAGGCTTTGATCTCTTTCATTCTCTCCCCGTTCTGCTGAATTCACTCGGGAGAACGCCGCCAATCATGCTCCCAGGCTGCCGGCGTGCCGACTGACACTGGGTTGCCCATTAATTTCACCTAATCACCATCCCAGTTTGATTAGGAGCATGGGTTGCTGACCCGAATGACAGCTCGGTTGTGTCAAAAACAAAGTGCTATCTTTTATTTGGTACCAAGCAACGGCGTGAGAGAGAGAACCAGCTGTGATGAGGAAAATGAGAGAATGATAACAAACAAGGTGTGAAGAGCTGCTGTGGACGCGGAATTAACCGGGTGATTATAGTGGTGCAGCTTAGCTAAAATTTCCATAAAAATTGCTCATTTTGTGATAAAAGCATGGAATTTGACACACATATTCTAAATTAGCTAATGTTTATTTTCAGATATGGAGCTGTCCTGGAGCTGACCTCTAATGAGCTACAGGGGTCAATAAGGAATTACACAGGGGTCAAAATTAAAAAATGCTCCAATCATGTTGAAAACTATACCACATTATTTGTCTGATCATAATGATTCCATAAAGGTATAGCTTGGACTATCTATGACTGAATTCCATGGAGTTATGGGGTGAAAACAACAAAAATGGTGAGAAAGGTCAGTTTCAGTTTGTACAGGGGTCAAAAGTTAAATGCTTCAATTCTGCTAAAAATTAAGCAAATTATTGGTTGAGTTAATAGCATTTTAAAAAGGAATAGTTTGCACCATCAGTCATGCTTAGTTATCATGTTACGGGGTAACATGTGTCATATACGTCATAGAATCCAATGGACGTCGCATTGTTTGACCTTTACTTTGGAGACCAAGCATTCAACACAGTCAAAACTATTCCATTTATTAATCCTCCAATAATATGAATCACTTTTTACCAAAACTGGAGCAACTTAACTTTTGACCCCTGTACAAACTGAAACTGATCTTTGGCATAATTTTTGCTGTTTTTACCCCATAACTCCAGAACATTCAGTCAAAACTATCTGGAACTTTTTGGAATTGTTATGATCAGACAAATAATGTGGTATAGTTTTCAACATGAATGGAACATTTTCAAATTTTGACCCCTGTGTAATTCTTTATTAATCCCTGTAGCTCATTAGAGGTCAGCTCCAGCATGACTCCTTATCTGTAAATAAACATTAGTTAATTTAGAATATGTGTGCCAAATTCAATGCTTTCACAAAATGAACAATTGTTTTGCTATGCCGCCCCACTATTATACTGTATAAGTCGTCTCCTACACTCATTGCCAATGAGGACAGATTGCTGTCTTTGCAGAAGATGATTAAAAAAAAAAAAAATAGAAATAGAAGCATGACACTGTTAGGGGAGTTGGCAGTCTGCCTATTTGAACGACTCCGTTCAGCCTCCATTTTAGAGAAGAGTGAGTTGAAAAAAAGCTATTCCTAAAATGTTGAGCCACCTTGACATGCATGTTCTGTCGCAGCTTGACACATCACATTTGGCAGCTGAAAATGTCTCTTCGTCCAAATTAAAGGTGTCCCGGTTGCTACTTTTTCCAAGTTTATCCATATGATACACAATTAAGGACAACTTTTCTGAACAAATTTCAGTTAATTTCCATGTAATCTGCCACATTACCCAGAGGTGGCGATATAGTCACTTGAAGAACTGCATGCAAATTTTGCTCAAGTTTCTTTTTGATGAGCTTTGACAAGAAAATTAATTGATGGCAATCCAAAGCCATTTTGGCATTGTTGATCTGTGAAGGAGCTCGGCAAACAAAGTCGAAAATAATGGCTCTCATATTAGCTTACTTATATCATGTCATACAATAAACAATAGAACCTACTTTTATTAATATAAACGGTTCCCAAAAGCAAATCTGTTCAGTTTGTGTTTAGGTCCAGACAATTTAGAACATGGGCATTCAAATAGTCTTCTTATTACTTGGTTGTCAGCTATTCCAGTTAGTCAGTCCAACAGAGCTATTGGCTTATGTAGATATTTAACTGAGCTTATTAACATGTAGCTGACAGTATAAGCATATTCATTTACTAAAGGTTATAAAGTAAAAAAAAAACAAAAACATGATAAATGGATGATTATGAAAAACGCAGCAAAATCATCAAGCAACTTTTAAGCAGCAAATAAATATGCCATCTTAAAAATGCTAACAATTAAAAAAAAGCTTAGAGTGGTCCTAAAAACAGCAGTGGTTGAAAAGAAATGAGGAGCTACAAATAAAACGTGCTTATATTAACCATTTATTAACCATTTTCTTGGTTTGGTCTTGAGAATGTACTATTCTAAAAATATGTCTTGATAAAATAAAGGGGGGGGGGGGGGTTATAATCAGGCTTTTCTTATATTATGAACGAAAAGGTAATATAACAGTCAGGTTACTTATCTTGGCTAATTACTGAACAGACCTGAAACCAGATTTGTGAGCAAATGTATTATAATACATTAATCTTTTAACTCAGGGATCCCAGTAAATAAATAAACCTTGCAATTGTGAAGCTAAATATTTGTACTGGATGATTTGGTGCCACACTGGTAAAACTACGAGGAGTCATTCCATCACCAATCATCTCCCAAATCAGCTACAATTTGTATTGCCAGTTCTAAAATGCAAGTGTGGCATCAAGGAGCTCTTTATATGGATGGATTTAGTCAAATAAAACAGATTTTTTTCACACCATTTCATTTATGAAGGTCATAAGTTGAGTAAGTCATATCAGTGGAATAGCACATTCACTCTGATATTGCAGCTTCTGATGAAATACATCCAGCATGTAATTTAGTGCCAGAACATTTCTTTTCCCTCCATCTCTCAACCCCTTAGCAACACTGACCTCCATCTCATGGTTCCGCTACACAATAACTAGCTCCTGCTAGCTGTATCTATTTGTGTCAGCTGTTACTTCATACCAATATGTGATTGTGGTGGCGGATGGATGTATTTGGAGAGTAGGCGAGGGCAGAATGCATCTATTTCTGCAGGAAGGCCACTCAGATGATGGTGCCTGCATAGCAGAGATAGCTCAGTAAACTGAATATCATTCTGCGAGACATGATAGGAGTCGAAGAAGCTTCATACTGCACCACTCTCCATGCTGCCGTTGGGGATAAATGGAGAGAGAGAAAGTGCGAGAGGGGAGAATTCAGGGAGGAGTTCAGTCAGTCTGACATCTCGATGTCGACGTGTGACATGTCATCACTGAGACTCATAATCCGTGAATGAGCACATCGGAGGGGAAGAAAAGCCAACAAATTCAAGCAGATAATTACTGGTCTTTGTAGTGTTGACGGCACCGCATGCTACATGTATTAATATGAAGCACCGTCTGTGAGCAAGGAGTGGGTGCCGTGTTTGACATGCACATGCACAGGAGCTGTTACCCAACACACTCATGTAGAGGGAAAGATGTGTCAAAGCCTGGAATCACCAGGATATCTGGAGGTTGGATCACAAAGGGCATCTGGAGTTCAACTTGGGTCAAATCCATGCTGGATCCTCAGGAGTCACCCCAAGCAGAAATGTGAGCATCCAAAAGAATTAGTTATAAATTAATATACATAACAATGGCTTGCGTTCCAAACTCTGTCAAGACCACTGATGTTCTCAGGAGATCTCTCTCTCTCCCTCACTATATACCATTTATACAAGATATGCTGAATGTATCATATTTGAGAGTATGTAGATATATATAAAATACATTCATTAGTTCATACTGTATATATGATATTTGAGCCTATATACATGAGATACATTATTTCATACTGTATATGGTATTTCAGATTGTATACATCCTCAGAAATATGATCTCATACTGTATATATGGTATTTGAGATGTAGCGACATACCATTTGAGATATATATATATATATATATATATATAACATTCATTAGTTCATACTGTATATATCATATTTGAGCCTATATATATGAGATACATTATTTCATACTGTATATGGCATTTCAGATTGTATACATCCTGAGAAATATGATCTCATACTGTATATATGGTATTTGAGAGTGTACTTATACTGAGATTTACATTTTGTCATACTTTCTATATGGCATTTGAGATGTAGCGACATACCATTTGATATATATATATATATATATATATATATATATATATATATATATATATATATATATATATATATGAGATATACTTTATGCATCATTTGAGATACATTGTATATATCTTGTTTGAGGTATACATTGTATATATCTTGGTGGAGATATACAGTTCATAAAATACTGTATCATATTCAAGATATATTGTCTATCTCAGATTTGAAATAATGACATTTTATACTGTATATGATATTTAAGAGTGTGTATATATAATGAAATATACAATATCTCATACTGTATATATGGTATTTGGGGGTGTGCATAAGATATTTGGTGTCGCCTATTGTATATATGGTATTTGAGATGTAGTACATACCATATTTGAGATATACTTTATATACTCTATTGGAGATATAATTACAGACTACAGACTATACATAAGTGTGTGCCCTCTGGAGATTTACAAAAACTTTTTTTTATTCTGGAACACTAAAATGAAAGGATAAAAAAGAAGAAACAACAGCACCGGCTGCTGACCACACATCAATCTTTCTTTCTGTGATTAATTCTACAACCAAGTGTTTCTCACATTTTGAGTGTTGTTTGTAATATTTCTAAAAGATTCGTTTGAAATATACAACATGACTGACGGCCAATTAAATGCTTCCCCAGATAGAAACACATGTTCCGTGTTTGTTCAGCACCATGGACAGCTCACCTTAAGAAGCTCTTCACAGCTTGTTTGTGGATTTTCTCTTCCAAGCAGCTGCAGGAAACACTCTTAAAACCAAAATTAATCTGTATTACATACAGTATTACGCCAACCTGCATTTATTATTATTTTAAACTGCAGTGTTCCTTTTCATTGATTCCTTCTCTGTGCACAGTCTTAATTGTGTCACATCCATACAATGTTAAATGCAAACATTGCATAATCGGGGTCACGATATTTGACCTCACATTGAACTACAGCTGCAGAATGTAAAAAGGTCAACTTGTGTGACACATTTTGTAGCTAGATTCCACTCACCCCGAGTTACAATGAGCACAGGCGTCTGCATGAGGGTTAATGCATCATTGCTGTCATGAAAAATTGCTCAAAGCTTGATTCATGTATAGACATTCAAATTAAATACTTCTGCAAAGCCTGAAAACACCTTATTTTCATACATCCTTGTGCACCAGGGAAACGGCGAAAGCAGGGGTTTGTTTTCACTGAGGTTTGTATTTGTCTCTGTGGACAAGATAACTTAAAAATAGCTGGACAGATTTTCATCAAACTTGGTAGGAATATTACTTGGATAATTACTTAGATTTGATTAGATTTTGGATTGTTTGGTTCAAGTTAAAAGGTCAAGATAAAGGGAAACATCTTCCAAAAAAAAAACAAAATTCTTGTATATCTCAATAACCAAGAAGCTTAGGTGGATGAGATCTGGTAGGAATATTAACTGGATAAATATTTAGAGGTGATTAGATTTTGGAGTAGTTAGTTAGCTAGTTATTTACAAGGCAGATTTCAGTATGTTCAATTCAATAATACAAATTCTGAACTCAGGGATGTCACATGTGGGGTGCCGCAGGGCTCAGTGCTGGGTCCTTTGTTGTTTATAATCTATATAAATGATATAAATTGGGTGTCGAGTTCACTGAGATGTGTCCTTTTTGCGGATGATACAACTGTGTTCTGTAGCGGTGAAAATCTTGAACAGCTTCTGGACATAGTGGAGAAAGAACTGGAAAAATTTAAGGTTTGGTTTGACGCTAATAAGTTGTCACTCAACCTTGGGAAAACTAAATGTATTATATTTGGAAATAAACAGGCACCCAAATGTAAAAAATTAATTATAAACAATAAGGAAATTGAGTTAGTAACAGAGAATACATTTTTAGGTGTTATAATTGATAATAAACTTAGCTGGAAACCACATATAAATTATGTGAAATCAAAATTGTCAAAAACTATAGCCATTTTGTATAAAGCCAAAGACCTACTGCCGCAAGAAGGGTTACTTACTTTATATCATTCTCTGATGGTACCATATATGACATATTGTGTTGAGTCATGGGGAAACACTTACAAATCAAATACCAATCCAATATTCCTTTTGCAAAAACGAGCCATACGAATCATCTGCAATAAACAATATCGTGAACCAACTCATTCTCTATTTGTGTCTTTAAATTTATTAAAATTCATTGCTTTGGTCGATTACGTTACAATTCAAACTTTATTTCGAGCGAAAAACCAAGCCTTACCGAGACATGTCCAGAGTCTGTTCCGATTGAGGGAATCCAGATATAGTTTAAGAGGTTGTGCAATTTTATGAAACCACCAGTAAGAACAAATGTAAAGGGTTTTTGTGTGTCTGTGGTTGGGGTGAGGAAATGGAACAAATGTTCAACAGAGGTTAGAATGAGTAGTACCTTAGTGAGATTTAAGAAACTACTCAAAAAGAACATTATGTCTAAGTATCAAAAAGAAGCAAATATAATTTGATTTATATGGAATGTTCAATTTATAAGTGGGACTTATTGTATATTTGAATGTGTGGTTATGTATATGCGTATGTAGATATATAGATATGGGTAGGTGTATATGTATATAAGTGACTGTGTATATGTATGTCTATATTTATGTTTGTAAAGTATATACGTATGTATATAGGTATATGTGGCACAGCCCAAGCAGAGGGTCACCCCCAAGAGCCTGGTCTGCTTGAGGTTTCTTCCTTATAGGGAGTTTTTCCTCACCACAGTTGCCTAGTGCTTGCTCTGGGGGTTGGTAAGGTTAGTCCTTACTGGCGTAAAGTGCCTTGATTCGACTTTCTTATGATCTGGTACTATATAAATATAATTATAAGTGAATAATATATTGATGTGTATGTCTGTGTGTCGACATGTAGTACTGAATTTATATTTATGTAAATATGACTGATTAGAATTGTTGGACTTGTACTAGCAGGGGTGGGCGCTAATAAGCTTTGCTTCAGCCCACACCCTTTCGGACTCACTAGTTTTGTCTGTGTTTGTTTGTGGAATTGTTCATTTTTTTCTATTTGAATATTTTGTGTGCCGAATTAAAAAACTTTGTCACTTTGTCACTTTGTCACTAGTTTGGTCAAAGGTCAAGCATAACATGGTACGGAAAGCCTAGATGGATGAGATAGCACATTGGTCAGCAAAATATATGTCATTGATTGGTATGAATGACTTCATAATGAAGTCATGTGATGAGGTCATGCATGGTCAAAAACACCATTACGGACATATGTACACTCACGGGCCACTTTATTAGGTACACTCGCTCAATTGCTTGTTAACACCAACAGCTAATTAGCCAATCACATGGCAACAGCTCAATGCATTTAGGCATCTAGATGTGGTGAAGATGACTTTCTGAAGTTCAAACCACTCTGATGGCAAAAGTGGGTCCAACTCGGTACTAGCAAGGTGTACCTAATAAAATGGCCAAGTGAGTGTGCAGAAAACCATCAGCCCTCTGATGCTTTTCATTTCTATTCATGCAATTTGCTCATGCACTGTAGCTCCAATCTACAATGTTAAAATAGCATTTTCAAACAGCGATTTCTGTTACACTTGCATCAGAACAACCCACACTGACAGTACGACTTCCCGCGTTGTTCAGCCCCTCCAGGTTTGTTAACTTAGGTGGCTGTTGGAGTGTGCACAGTATGTTTGTGCATCTTGGGTACAATTCATTACATGACTCCACATCCATGCTTTAATATTTGAAGTTCGGGAATTGGAATTTAATTAGCAGATTGGTTGCCGGGGGGCTGAAACAACTGTTCTCGTGCACTCTGAAGGGCCTCGCTGTTGAGACTGAGGTTTCATTCCGCCGTCTCTGCCAGGAGCACAGCGGGGAGGTTTGGACAAGGCTGGTTAAGGTTGTTTTTTTTTTTTAAGGGCAACACTCACCCTCTGCCACAGCTGCTGCTGCTTGGCATGCGTCTGTAGTACACCGCATAACGAGCCCTGAATTATTCATTAAGCCTTTCTGCATCCCTGTATTAAATTGAACTGAAATTTTCTTTTTTTAGAAGCGGTGAAAAAAGGAATGACTGCCCCCCCACCCCCCACCCCCAACTACAACATCTCCATCTTTGGAAATCGTCATTCATGCTGCGTCTCCTCACTGTTTCGCCATAGCCAAATAGGCTACACATGAAATATTCCAGTAATGGCATTTCAGTCCCTCTCTGAGACCACAGTCATCAGGTTTGGTTAAGCGTAATTACCACCAATTAAAGGTGCAATGCAGAATAGAGTCAATGGGGCGACATGAAAGCGACAGTGCGCTATATTATTAGTAATACAGCAGCTTAAATGGCCTTTGAAGAGTGCCGTCTTGTTAGTATTCTGCTAAGATGCATTTGTGTAAAGTGGGCTTGTCCCCTAGAGTCACTCATTGACTTCTAATGAGCGCCAAATCAAAAATGACTTGGATAATGCACCATATGGATCTTATGATGGATTATGTTTGTTCTGCAAACAAACATACTGAACTTGAATATAGACTTTTGATTGCTCTTTTTTTCCCCTTAAGTAAAAACATGCAAATAGCTAATGTTTAAGCTGAGTAATGACGTCTCCCTCAAGCCCAACGAACCGATTGTGCAGTTGGTGGAGTTGTTTAAATTGGTGGAGCTGCAGTCTCTTTCTTTCTTCGGTGGGGCACAGAATTTATAGTAAATATGTATGTTAAAGTCAATTTTAAGTGGCGATTAGAAACATTTTATTTCACACATTCAATACAGAAGAATTAGTCCTAAAATAACTGTCAGAAAAAATAAAATAATAATAATAATAATGATAACCGCCCTGACTTGTGGCAGAAGAAGACAGATGTCTTGCCTCAATTTGAAGTCTTTATTACCATGGGAAAACCTATGGAAAACCTACCATTTCTGAAACCTCAGAATATATCCAGCCTGGATCAGGTGGGGGTGGGGGGGTGTTTACTAGCAACAATTTTGCCAGTCACAGTCACAGTCTGAAACAGCCCCCCCCCCCAAGAATGTCAGGTATCTGTCCGAGGCTAAAACCTTGAGGAGAGACTTCTGGCCTTATCTTATTCCCTGATGAGAGCAGTAAGAATTAATACAAATATGCAACATTTCCTGTCATTATAATAATAAAAATTAATAAAACAAGATCTTTTAGAAAAATAACATTTAAAAAATGTACAAGTAGATATAAATACATGTGTCTGCAATGGTGTGTTTGACTGTCTGACTGAATTCATCATATGAAGTCATTCATACCAATATAATATAAATATTTTGCTGATCGATATGTTTTAGATCATCCATCTAGGCATCTTGGTTGTTTCGATATATATATATCAAAAAAGATGTTTTTCAGACCAGGTTTTCCTCTACTTTGACCAACTACTACAAAATCTAATTATGTCTAGACATCTATCCATGTAATATTCCCACCAATGTTCTTCCATTTACACTTCTTGGGTCTTAGATATACTAAAAAAGGTGTTTTTTTTGGGTGATGTTTCTCTTGACCTTTCACCAAACTACTCCAAACTCTAATCACATGTAGACACCTTTCCAAGCAATATGCCCACCAAGATTCAAGGAAATCCACAGACACACGATGGTGAAAACAATGCCCTGTTATCACCACTTTACAGGCTGAAAAGCAACATTCTTAAAGCCTGCCCCCTCTCCTGGGCAGCCTACAACTGCTGCACCTCCATCTTGCAAGATGTAGCTATGGATCACTCAGAGTTTGTGTACACCACCTTGATAAACGGAAGGTCAGGTGTCCAGTTGGCCAGCAGCAAACTCTCCAACACTTCGTACACCCAGCGATGCCAGTGAGGAAATAATGAGGTCTGGTTCGACTGTCGATTGTGTGCGTAGCGCGTGTTTGGGGAGATGGGTTAAGGAATAATGAATCTGTTAGTCTTCGTCTACCGGAGACAACCACATCTGCCTCAACCCATCTCCTCACTAATTCATCTTGCTGGAAAACAAGCAGGTCACAAACCACGGCTTTAAGCAACAACACCAACAGACATGCACCATTAGGGTTGGAAGGAAATCGCCGGTGACATGACAGAGTTACTTTTAGGTTTTGGTTTATTGACCTGCCTTGTTGTTTGCTTTGGACAAAAGGGAAGCCGCAACATCTGTAGCTTCTACTAAATGATGCAATTTTAAGACAAAGTTTAATTTAATGTTGGGATTAGTTTGGGATTTCATGCTATTTTTGATGGCGGCGCTTCAGTCGCCTCCACTCGCACTAGGATGGTGTTTCATGCCACTGCATGTTGGCGCCAACTTGATTGATGTGCGCAAACAGCGGCTGTGTCTCACCTCAGGGGCCGCATCCTTTGAAGGCTGCGTTCTACAAACATCTGGCCTTCCAAGACCCTGGAACCCAAACCAACCGTTCTGAACTACGACAGTCAAACCCATGGAGACTTTTGCAGTTGCGTCATTAAGTTATCCTGCACCTTCTGCCTGACCAACCCAGTCTCATGCCATGTCGTCATTCAGCAACACGAAATACATTAATCTACTGGTTCGTTATATTGTCACGAAAAGTGCAAAATTTTAACTTTAATTTTAATGAGTTAAAAAAAAAAAAAAACCCCGTCATGAAAATTTAAATAATTTTGTGCCTTAGTTATTGGTTTTCAGTACTTATTTATACTTTATTTATCAACATAATGTATTTATAATTGTACACATGGAGCGCAAAATGTTTTTTTTTCCCATGTACCAACCACTTTGTCCTGGAAAAAAAAGAGAGAAAAAAGATCAACTAATCACTCTCGGGAATGTTTGGGCTTTGATTCCATCGAGTCTTCGAAATGAGCATCCATAACAGGTGCAGTTGACAAATGCAGCCTTTGAAGGGTGCGGCACAGCAACAGTCTACTGACCTTTATAGTTCACCACAGGGGGGCAGCGCATATGCCGTAACAGAAAGCATAACGTAAACAAAGCCCAGAATTCTTGACCTTCGGCAACGATGTATTGAATATTTTATTTACCCATTCTGACTTTGCCAGCTTGTCTTTCATGCAGTATTTATCAAGTCTTGATAGTTTTTAGGCAGTTGGAACGAACATGTGGGGGTATTTTAGCAATATGTGGCTCAAATAATTCCAACTACCTGACATGTTGTTTGTCTGGTTGCATCTAAAAATAATAGGTTTTTGTAGATTAATGAGCTTCCTTCCAGTATAGGGCAGGCCAGCATCCAGCCGGGAAATACCAGCTTGAGCGCCGCTCGACTGTCTGTGCACAGACACGGTGTATTTATTAATACAGAACCTCATGGCACACACAGTCTTTCTCCTGGAAGATGTTTTTTTGACTCCCCCAACCATCTTCTCATAGCACCCTGCAGAATCTACCAGTCAGCTCCATATATGTTTGAGCACTTTTGGGGCGGTTGTTTTCACTTTCTATCGTGGTGTATTGAATATGAGCTCATTGTGCAGCTTGTTGCCCTGAACTGGAGATATTTGCACTCAAATTAGGAGAAAGTGCAGAAATTCCAGAAAATACACTGGGGTATGTGTCTACTGAGCAATTTTATAGCCAGGTGATTTCATTGACAAATCAGATAAAAGTCAACAGCTGATATGAGGTGTTGCATAACCCTCAGTGAAATTGATTGTGAATACATGGAAAGTATATGGGACAGTATAGCAAGATGTAGGTTTTTTTTATTGAGACACTGTACAATAAAGAGATAAGTGAGGGAAGCCACCAAGGTATACACCACCAAGATATGCAACAAGTGTCACATGGCCACCCAATAATAGCTAGTGGCAGAGGTGGGAGTAAGTCACCATCAAGCCACTCTCAAGTCATGAATCAGCAAATCCCAAGTCAAGTCTCAAGTCATAATGGCCACCAATTGTTTGCAAGTTCACTTGAGACTTGACTTGGGACTTGCAGATTGATGACTTGAGAATGACTTGACAGTGACTTACTCCCATCTCTGCCACTAACTATTATTGGGTGACCATGTGGCACTTGTTGCATGGTCATGAGTTAGTAAGACATGGCCAGAAGACCTTATGAATTATTAATGTGTAGCCATGACATTCTTATTGTGCTAACAAAGGATCTTTGTTGATTTGTCACAATTTACTAGTGCATGGCCAGGAGCATTTAACAGTACCCACAGGATCATTAGCGGATGGCCACAAGATCATTAATGCATGGTCAACAGTCACTAAGGCATCGTCATAACAATCTGATTGCATTGCCAGGGGATCCTTATTGCGTTGTCAAGAGTTCGGTCTGAAAGCACACACTGGTATTACGCATCACTTCAGCTACTACACCAGGGAACAGTCTTTGGTTCTGGATGTCAACCAGCCAAGCAGACAATTGGTCTATCTCCATCTTATGAAAGTACCCCTCTGTCTGCTGTAGTCAGGTGAACCAATGGGCAACCCCTTGGCTTTTTCAATTCGTTGGGGTACTCAATCCAAAACTACCTGCAAGCTGGATCATGCACCACATGGCCAAAATATCATAGCTCCATCAGCCTGCAACTGATACCTCAGAGTCTCCATAAGTAACCATTTGTTGGAGACCAACCTATTCCAACAGTACCCAAGGATCTTACAAAGGTGTTGAAAAACACCAGGATCCAAAAAACTTGTGTCTGCATTCTCCTGACAAGTAATGGGAATCTAACCCTTCTTTTATTTAGTCCAAGTGTGACAAATTGATGGACCTCTATAACATAATGCCTGAAGCATTACGAACATCAAACTCAACTTGCAAAGAAAGACAAGGAGATGAAAACCCATTAAGAGGAAATTCAGCGCAAGATAATCATAATTGCACACACAACTCAGAACTATTATGTTTTCTGATGCAGGATGCAAAAGGAGAGGTTGACTCTGATTAAGAGCCCCGACCCACAGTGAGTCCTCGAGAGAGTAATGGGCAGTCGTGAACATGCTCTACCTCCATTAACTACACCGGCAAACATTTACATAATGTACACATAATGTGCCGATTCATTCAGTCCCATTTCAAACAAAGCTCGGATAACTCACCCTAGCTATATCACACCATTCATCACGGCACATTGTTTATATCCAAAAACACTTACGAGTCGCCATAGATAGATCTTTGTCTAGATACATTCTGGGATCCTTCTCAGAAGGTTCTCTAATGCGTCAACTCATATTAGAAGAATTTGGCTTCTGTATCTACCTGATAAACCTGACATCCGAAGAAGTAATGTTTGATTTTTTTAACAAGCAATGGTACCCTTGGTTCCCACCAGACCTCAACTGTGGACAAAAGAGCTAATTATATCCTACATGTAACTTATGAAGCATATTTTACTTTCCAGATTTAGTACATTTTTGTGCAGAGACAGTCTGTCCCTCACTCACTATATTCAGGTATTTAGTTCAATGATGGAGGATTTGGCAGAATTCTGATGCTGCTCAGAATCTTTCTGAGACCTTACAAAGAGTAGACCCCTCAAATCTACTTGCAATATCATTTGCAATGCCAGTACTGTGGTCATAACTTGACGAATGTGTCTTTGGATGACTTGATGAATTGTAGACTTACTGTGCCCCCTGCTGGCATGAAGGTCTTGTTTTAATCTTGTGTCTATTTGCAGAGCAGGTAGATCAATGGGATAAGGTGTTGGTGGGCTACCAATAAGTACATTTTGATTTCATTCCTAGTTGTGCCACCTGCCTTGTCCATGATGCACTGTTTCTTTCTCTTTTTGCTCCGTATGCATCACTCTGCATTTAATCATTAGTGATCGATCTCTGCCCCCCTTCACAGCATGTCTTTTTCCTGGTTCTTTCCCTCAGCCCCAACCAGTCTCAGCAGAAGACTGCCCCTCCCTGAGCCTGGTTCTGCTGGAGGTTTCTTCCTGTTAAAAGGGAGTTTTTCCTTCCCACTGTAGCCAAGTGCTTGCTCATAGGGGGTCGTTTTGACCGTTGGGGTTTTTCATAATTATTGTATGGCCTTGCCTTACAATATAGAGCGCCTTGGGGCAACTGTTTGTTGTGATTTGGTGCTATATAAGAAAAAAGTTGATTGAAGTTGATTGATTGATTGTACTGTTTCAGTCCAGCTAGTTGTAAATGGGTACTAGCCTTGGCATCTCGTCAACTGGGAGTTGTAGACTCTCATTCACTTCTTACCAACCAGAACCAGGTATAGGCACCAGTGCCTACATTGGTGGGTCTCAGAACCTGTATAGGACTCCAACCTTTTGACACATACAGGTGCCCTAACAGGAACCTGTGGAAATCCTACATTTGTCTCAATTTGTATGATTGAATTTCCCTCTGAGATCAATAAAGTATCTATCTATCTATCTATCTATCTATCTATCTATCTATCTATCTATCTATCTATCTATCTATCTATCTATCTATCTATCTATCTATCTATCTATCTATCTATCTATCTATCTATCTATCTATCTATCTATCTATCTATCTATCTATCTATCTATCTAGTGAAATTCATGTAAAATCCTTTCAGAATTGTATGAATATATGACTGTGTGAACCGAGTTTTACAGTGTAACCCATGTAAAACAATCAGAAAATAACTGACTACTTCTTTGATCAAGTAATATTCCGACACAGAAACACTCTCTCTCTGACGGATCCCATTCATTACGTACCAAGCTCGACCATCACATTCTCTCTTTCACAGTGAAATTCATGTAAAATCCTTTCAGAATTGTGTGAATATATGACTGTGTGAACCGAGTTTTACAGTGTAACCCATGTAAAACAATCAGAAAATAACTGACTACTTCTTTGATCAAGTAATATTCCGACACAGAAACACTCTCTCTCTGATGGATCCCATTCATTACGTACCAAGTTTGACCATCACATTCTCTCTTTCACAGTGAAATTCATGTAAAATCCTTTCAGAATTGTATGAATATATGACTGTGTGAACCGAGTTTTACAGTGTAACCCATGTAAAACAATCAGAAAATAACTGACTACTTCTTTCATCAAGTAATATTCCGACACAGAAACACTCTCTCTCTGATGGATCCCATTCATTATGTACCAAGTTCGACCATCACATTCTCTCTTTCACAGTGAAATTCATGTAAAATCCTTTCTACATTGTTGTGTGAAAATATGACTGTGAGTTTTACAGTGTAACCCATGTAAAACAATCAGAAAATAATACTTTAATTCTCTGATTTAGGACACATCTGTGAGGAAACAAAACCCCTCTGTCCCACTGACAACCCCACCTGCTCATAATCCATCATCATTCCAGCATCTACCAACCATCCAGCCAATGGTGGAAACATCTACGGCACACTACTTTTTTAGATTGATCGAGTGCATCATTTCAAGATATCATCCTCATTATCTGCCCTTGCTGCCATTTATTGTGTTTTTAAGTGTTGTAATGGTGAAAAAACAGGTTTTTTTTTTTTGTTTTGTTTAAACAGCTTAAGCCAGGTAAAAATTCTAACAATTTTGCATTTGGGTAATTCTATGATAACATAATTACAATCCCAGCAATTTTTAAAAAATGGTAAGTTAAAACATGGCCATATTTTGCTTCTGTTTTATTTCCGTTACCGTAGAATTGGCCATTTCCAATGTGATGCTCCTACACAAAACAGGTTACACAACTATGTCCAAGATATTTGCTGCACATCACATTCACTTTAAAGTTGAAAGTGTGCAAAAATGTAATTATACAGCAACAACGTGGCTACACTGGATGTGGTTCCCCTCCTTCTGGGTGCGAGCGTTACAGTGATCGTACATTTACTCAGCGTCCTGGCAGCAGTGCACGAACTGGACACTTGACGAGACAGGAAGTGGCGAATATACTGAACAAGTGCATAAAACCGGCGCATCTACTGAACAAGCGCCATCAGGTGCTGTTTGGACTCAGCGTTCCATCACAGACCTCATCCATAGAAGACAAATGTAAAGCGGACAGACTTTCTCGTGTCGGACAGTACACCGTACGCTGCTGCACGACCAACCGTCGCGCCCGTCAACACAAATTTAATGTTTGATGTGTAGGTGTGAGTCCCATTCTGGCTGGAGAAGCGGGGAGTTTATGTACATGCTTCGACTTGGGGCCCCGACGGGTAGCAGCTATTTTTGTTTCCAGTCACATGCATGAGAGCACGAGGGCATGCACGTTCACACATCGCAAATCAAGATAAACACTGCAAAGCGTGATTGAAGCTCAAACCGTATCCCATCTGCTGAGAAGCAAACACACTCAGCAGTGTCCTCGTTAACAAATATCTGGCAACTTGCACTGGCAGCGTGGACCGAGGACCGTGTTAAGTCCTGAAACAGAGAAATGCTGCTGATGACAGATTATATTTCTATTTATTTTTGATCATTATAGCCAGACTTATCAAGAATGTGCAAGTACTGACCTCACACGAGCTTATCGACAAACTTTAAAAAGGTTTTTTTAACTATGGGTGCATTTTGCCTTCAATAAATCTGTGTATTTTCAATGTATTCCAAAGTCGTTCTTTATCCAACCGTGTACAGTAATTGCTGATGTGGTCAGAGTAGTTTCAAGACGGAATATTACATTTTTCCCTTTCTGCTGAAGCCATTCTTTTTGAGACTCCAAGTTAACTTAAGAAAATATACCATGTGTGCAGCATCAGCAATCACAGTTTTTTCATCAGTATAACATACTACAGGGAATCAGGAGGATAAAAACTAAATAATAGTTTGACTTGGGTGATAATTTTCAATTTTGTGCTTGCTACTTGAAATGGAAAGGAGGTGGTGCCACAGGACAAATGCATTGCTTGATTGGGACTTTGTGGGCGTGTCTCACAGTGCTGGCAACACTTCATATTCAGATGCGTCATAGAGGTACAAAATGAGCCTAAATTTTGCATATGCTGGGGAAATATCTACATGCACATCTACATGAATTGTGGTTGAGAAATGAATGAATTATTTTGAGATGACTTTGTTGAACCTTATGTACCTACCCATTCAAAAAATGCAAGTTTTATCAGTGTAGCAAAGCTCGTTTTGAAAGTGTTATACAATTACTATTATTGTTATTATTATTGTAAGTCATAAAACTGATATGCACTTAAAAGGCTTATTTCTCTTGCATTTTGTTCATAAATTTGGGAATATCTGGGTCAATGAGCAGCACTTCACTGTTACTATAATCATCCATGCACCCAAATGGTGTGTCAGGTACAGAGAATCTGGTATAAAGTATCTCAAAGTGATACTTGAGTGAAAGTACAAGTATCTTACCATAAAATGACTTTGGTAAAAGTTAAAGTCTCCTTTAAAATATTACTTGAGTAAAAGTCTTAAAGTATCTAAGATTTACTGAAAGAAATCCAGTGTGGTGTCTGGAGGAACCAGGAGGGGGCCTCAGCCTCTATAAAAGGCTGGATCCACCTCTGGCAGAGCAGATAGTGTTAGGATGAGTCCTGTTCTTTTTCTGAAGACCACGCAGTTTTTTCCTGGAAGACTCACACACACTTTTCTGTTAAGCACAGCAGCAAGGCTCTTGTGAAACAGAACAGTCATTTATAGCTACACAGTTGTGCCAAATTTAAGGAAAAGTAAAAAAACTTTCCAAGCATCACCACCACCAACCACTGCAAAGCAACTAAATGCAGCGATCTTCGCATTCTTGAATTTAAAAGGCAGAGCTGCTTTTACAGTAAGATAAGTAAAATGATAGACACATCAGCTCATTTTGTCTGAAATTTTCCCCTTACGTGTGTTAACTCCGATCATGCACTGTACTCCAGTGTATGTGTGTGCGCTTCAGTGTGTGCGCTTTTGGTGTTGAAAGCGCATATGGTTTTCACCCTCCACCCTCTACAGTCTCTACAGTCACAGAACTGCCTTGGGTCTTGGGCAGACCACCGGTTTGTCCCCACATCTGCAGCCAGGTGAAGCGTGGGTGTCCCCTTGGCCTTCTCCAATCAATGAAGTCCTCAACTCTCAGGCACCTATGTATGTGCTGGATCACACACACAGAATCACGCTACATGGCCAAAGTGTCAAATGTGATGCCTTCTTGCAATGCAAGTGACACTCCACATCTTAGTCTCTCTAAGTAACATCTAGTTTGATACAAAGTCATTTCAGTGGTACGTCCAAAGAAGAGTTGTCACCTTAGGTTAGTCTCACAACCATACACCAAGACAGGAAGAACCAGGACCAAAAAACAAACACCCCTGTACAGTGACCTCATGACTCATGAGTCACTTCCGTGGTGTCTCGCAATCTCAAAGACTGAGACCAGAAACATGAATGACACTGCAGAGATAAGTGAATGTCTCTACAAGTTGGACACTTTCATCACATACAGATACACTTCTGATTGCCGAGTCTAGAAAGTCGTTAAATACCTGGATCTTAGTCCTGATCCAGTCCAATCACAAATCCACATGCTTTGATCCCTCATTCTCCAGCTTCAGTTGGGGCAGCCATGGATTCAGGAGGTGTTAGCGGGTGAGAGTAGTCCTCCATATCCCCACCTAGTCCTCTCGCTACATTCTGACTACACATACTTTTGGCACTTACCACATTCCTGCTGGTATTACACTCTTAGCACACACCAGTCTTCAATTATAAATTACTCGAGCCACTGAATCCGAAGATGGAGTAACTTTTGCTTTAACTTGTTGCCTTTTCCGGGGGATATCTCCCCTTGCTCACTTTGTTGCCGAATCTGTTTTAGATATATTGTGCTGGTGACGGTCAATGAACTGTTTAAGCCTGCAATAAAGTGCCCCAACAGAACTCTTAAGCCCTTCCCAATCAGTCACTCAGTGAAACATTAGACGGTGCAGCAAAATTAATGCAGCTGAAATTAAATGAAAGCACTGAAAAGGCTGCCCGTTGGAAAAAGGAGGGAGCGTCTTAAGCTCAAAATCGATCAGTGTAGGAGTTGGGCTAGGTTCTTTATTAACTTTGCAGAGCAGCTTCCCTACAGGCCTCACTGCAGACAAACACAACTGAGGTGTCAGCAGGTATAAAATGTGCTTAGATGGACTTCTGAGCTTTGTAAATACGTTAGCGTTGAGTTGGCTATATAGCCAATATCAGCTCCTGTGGGCTGGACAGGTCAGTTATTACCTTTAATTACCCTCCTCTGCTGTCGTCTGCCGCTCACGGTCAGCTTGGAGGAAAGTAAACTTTTCTGCTTTGTATGTCTGTGTTATTGAATCTCAAATTCCTTAATGTAGCTGTCAATTACAAAACATCAGTAAAATCATGAATGGACAACAAAGGACAAATGTGTGTCCATTTGTCCTTTGTTGTCCATTGATGAATTGGCACAGTAAGAATGGGCGCAGTGGTCTTAAATCTGGACCCTTCTGCTTTAGAAACCACCATGCTGCCCCCCTGAGTCCTGTTGGTGCTGACGTTCATGGATGGATTCTGTAGTATCCCTCCCTGGATACACCAGACTGACTCGAGCTACTTCCCCAGCCAAAAGTGGTTCCCATTTACAGCTGGGTAGGCTTGGACAAAGTAGATTAAATCTCTTGTCTAAGGGCACAGTTAAGTAGCATGAGTAAGATTCTGACTTAAGTCGACATATTGGCAGGCCAGCTCCTTATCCACTGAGCTGCTAACTCAAAATCTTCGACATGCCCTCTATGTTATAGGAAATATTGAAAAATAAAAGATAAAAGAAAGATTACTTCAATTTCTACAGTATTTGAATGTCTAATCCTACACTTATATTTATCTGCATATTGTAGCAATAGGCCAAAATGTCCTAGGGCTAAAATGACAGAGGCCTAAACGTCCTAGGGCTGAAATGGCTGAGGCCAAAATGTCGTAGAGCCAAACTGACTGAGGCCAGAACATCATATGGGTGAAATGACCAAAGTCAAAATGTCCTAGGGCCAAAATGACTGAGGCCAAAATGTCCTAGGGCTGAAATGGCTGAGGCCAAAACTTCCTATAGCCAAACTCACTGAGGCCAGAACATCCTATGGGTGAAATGACCAAAGCCAAAAAGTCCTAGGGCTGAAATGGCTGAGGCCAAAACATCCTAGAGCCAAACTGAATGAGGCCAGAACATCCTATGGGTGAAATGACCAAAGCCAAAATATCCTAGGGCCAAAATGCCTAAGGCCAAAAGGTCCTAGGGCTGAAATGGCTGAAGCCAAAACATCCTAGAGCCAAACTGACTGAGGCCAGAACATCTTATGGGTGAAATGACCAAAGCCTAAATATCCTAGGGCCAAAATAACTGAGGCCAAAATGTCTTATGGCCAAAATGGCTGAAGCCAAAACACCTTAGGGCCAAAGTGTCTAAAGCCAAGATGCCCCAGGACTGAAATGACAAGGCCAAAACATGCTAGGGCCAAAATGTCCGGCCACTCCACCCAAGTGTGTATTGCCTGAAAATGAAAAGAGGCATGCCCAACCCCATGGAACAGAGAGACAGCTATTACCTAAAATACTATTCAGATTTTTGAAATTGTAGTATGATCACAGACAGGTAGACAACACCTGGAATTATCAGCAAACATAGCTCAAATACCATTTTTGTTGTTGTTGTTCTTCTTCTTCTTATTGGGCTGTCCAGCTCCAAAACACCATTTGAATGTGAATTAGAAACCCTAGTTGCAAACCTCTTTAAAATAAAATGTACTGCAGACGAGGGCCATCAATTAAACCGGCCCCTCTGGGAAAACTATAACACTGCTCAGGAGAAATAATGTGCTTCTGCTGCATGCGCAATGTAACATAATGCTATCTCAGGAAGAAAAGACATATTGTGGTGCAAGGCCAGATGCAAGGACACCACACACTTAGAATTTGAAATGCAACGGTGTGATAAACATCTAAATTCTCCTCTTTATTCTATTCAGGGAGGTTATTTTCCATGCAACCTCTTTTGCTTTCATTATCTCACCTTTACTGATTCAAACATCCCCAAAACAATTATGATTTATTTAACGGAACTCCAGAAACTCTCAACTGTATTTGATTAGTGCATAATGATGCACAGAGCGTGTAATCATTAGCTTTGTGTGGCACAGCTTGAAACATTTTAACCTCAAAATGCCAGTTGATGAAGCTCACTGAAAAATTGTGCACTGATTATTCTCAGGTTTGTCTCCAGCATGGTGTCTGGCTTCATTCCCGCAGCAAGTCTTCCAACTCTTTAGTGCAGCCAAGGAGAAACTGTGCACGGAGGGAGTGCGCATCAGCCCATCAGTCCTCCGGTAAGACCTTCACAAGCTTCCGAACAAGTTTCAATTCCACAGCCTCTGCCTGTGTCAGTCCAAATAAGCAGCTACAAGGATGTGGCTCACACTCGGAGAGGTGAGAATGAGACAGCGAGGGGGTTGGTGCAGACCTTCCTTTAACACACCTGCTCAGGCTGTGACAGGCTGACAGCTGAGATTGGCAAATTGCAATTGAATTTTTCAGACTCCTGAATCAAAAAGGGTTTCTCTTCCTTTGCAATTCCTGCTGCGTCTGCCTGCATGTCAGCCAGTGTTTGGAAGAGTATTACTGATAAAACTCAAGGCTGAAGGGTTAACATTAAATTTAAAAAAATGACATTTACAATTGTATGTAAAATGTGCATCTGAAGTATGCACATACTAGTATCAGTTGCTTTGTGAAGGATTTCTGGAACAGGTGACATACCCAAGACGCTTTGTACAAATGTTGATGAGCTGACCATTGACGATTTTTCTGCAGAAGGCTTCTACAAAATACAGTTCATCGATTTTAACCGTTGAACTTTGAAGCCCAAGATCAATAGGGCATCTTGGGGTCATCACGCCTAACATGCTACTCAAGCTTGGTGACTATCAGGCAACTGGGAAAGAAGTTATCAGGCTTCCAAAATACACTCCAGTGACCTAGACCTTTGACCTTTTAACTCAAACATGAATATGCATCTTGGAATCAATGCACATAACACAAATACCAAGTTTGGTGACAATCAGGCAACTGGGAAAGAAGTTATTGGGCTATCAAAATACGCTCCAGTGGCCTAGACCTTTGAACCTTTAACTCAAATGTGAATAGGCTTCTTGGAGTCAAAGTACATAACACAAATATCAAGTGTCGTGACAATCTGGCAACTGGGAAAGAAGTTATTGGGCTTCCAAAATATGCTCCAGTGGCCTAGACCTTTGACCTTTTAACTCAAATGTGAATAGGCTTCTTGGAGTCAAAGTACATAACACAAATATCAAGTGTCGTGACAATCTGGCAACTGGGAAAGAAGTTATTGGGCTTCCAAAATATGCTCCAGTGGCCTAGACCTTTGACCTTTTAACTCAAATGTGAATAGGCTTCTTGGAGTCAAAGTACATAACACAAATACCAAGTCTGGGGACAATAAGACTGTTAAAATAGAAGATATTGCACTTGAGATTTTTACAAAGTACGTTCTAGTGATTGTGGCCTTTGACCTTTTTACCCCAAAATCAATACATATCCTTGGGTCAGTATGCATAATGCATATAACAAGCATGGTGACAATCGGCTGGTGCAGCTGATGTAAATTGGCTCACAAGGGAAATGTTGCATGAATGAGTGGCTCCCCAACAAATAGTGACAGTGGTCCCAATGGGGGAGTGGATTTATTGTGATAAAAGCAACATTCAAAGAAAAAAAAAAAATTCCAAACCCTATATTTTCAGACTGCTACCACATTTCCACTGCTTGTTTCTGATTATCTGAATGATTAAATTACAATGTAGAGTTTGTGAGGAACTCAACGGACCCTTTAGTGTTCAGTGTCACTGAATAACAAATTAGAGACCAGAACATGTCATCTTCTCAACACTGGAAATTATTTATCCATCAATCATCCATGCGCCTGAATCATTTTCTCTGACGTCAGAACAGAAATGAACCATTATTTATTCCTTCACATTGATAACTGAGCCTTTTCTTTAATGATTAGCATTAACGATGGGTCAATCTGCTTTTTAAAATCATCTCCAAACACACAATAAAGCCACATCGGCATGAGGTGCTGCTGAAAAATCACAACTGTGGATAGAAATTTGACACAGAGAAACAAAATGAACATTTTAGCATCATTTTCCAGACAGGTCTGAAGGTGGATTTGCTCCAAATGATTGACAGCCTGTTATGGATGTTTTGGATGTGCAGAAGAATGCAGAACATTAACTAACATTTGATCCTGACTGATCCTATCCTGATATTTTGTGTAATACTTTGATTGATGGGAAAGCTCCAAATAAATAGCTATTATACTGTAGTTGTTATTATTAATAATAACACGAGAAACCCATGAGAAATTCTCCCTGAAGAGGGGGCGGGCCGATACACGAGCATGGCCAATATCATGTGTATATCAGAATGTCAATTTCAATAAAATGTCTATTTTCATCACAAATAAAAAAATATATCACAAATACAACTGTACAACTCCTCACTCAGGATTTAATGAGCTGAAAATGTTAATCAAAAATTATGTCATTCTTCTTCTTCTTTGTCTTTCGGCTGTTCCCGTTAGGGGTCGCCACAGCAGATCAATCGTTTCCATCTCACCCTGTCCTCTGTATCTTCCTCTGTCACACCAACCACCTGCATGTCCTCTCTCAGCACATCCATGAACCTCCTCTTTGGTCTCCCTCTTTTCCTCCTGCCTGCTGAATCCATCCTCAGCATCCTTCTCCCTATATACCCTGGGTCCCTCCTCTGCACATGTACAAACCATCTCAATCTCGCCTCTCTGACTTTGTCTCCAAAGCGTCCCACCTGAGCTGTCCCTCTGATATGTTCATTCCTAATCTTGTCCATTCTTGTCACTCCCAAAGAGAATCTCAACATCTTCAGCTCTGCCACCTCCAGCTCTGCCTCCTGTCTTTTGTTAGTGCCACTGTCTCTAAACCATACAACATAGCTGGTCTCACTACTGTTTTGTAAACTTTCCCCTTCACTCTTGCTGATATTCTTCGGTCACAAATCACTCCTGCCACCTTTCTCCACCCACTCCACCCTGCCTGCACTCTCTTCTTCACCTCTCTACCGCACTCTCCATTACTTTGAACAGTTGACCCCAAATATTTAAACTCATCTACTTTCACCACTTCTGCTCCTTGTAACTGCACTATTCCACTGGGCTCCCTCTCATTCACACACATGTACTCAGTCTTGCTTCTACTGACTTTCATTCCCCTTCTCTCCAAAGCTTATCTCCACTTCTCCAGACTAGACTCAACTTGCTCTCTACTCTCACTACAGATCACAATGTCATCTGCAAACATCATAGTCCATGGGGACTCCTGTCTGATCTCATCTGTCAACCTGTCCATCACCACTGCAAACAAGAAAGGACTCAGAGCTGATCCTTGGTGTAATCCCACCTCCACCTTGAATGAGTCTGTCATTCCGACTGCGCATCTCACCGCTGTCACACTATTCTTGTACATGTCCTGCACTACCCTAATATACTTCTCTGCCACTCCAGACTTCCTCATACAATGCCACAACTCTTCTCTTGGCACCCTATCATAAGCTTTTTATAAGTCCACAAACACACAATGTAACTCTTTCTGTCCTTCTCTGTACTTTTCCAACAGTATTCTCAGAGCAAACATTGCATCTGTAGTGCTCTTTGAAACCATATTGCTGCTCACAGATCTTCACCTGTTTTCTAAGCCTAGCTTCTACTACTCTTTCCCATAACTTCATGCTGTGGCTGATCAGCTTTATGCCTCTGTAGTTACTGCAGCTCTGCACATCACCCTTGTTCTTGAAAATAGGAACCAGCACACTTCGTCTCCACTCCTCAGGCATCCTCTCACTTTCCAAGATTTTATTAAACAATCTGGTTAGAAACTCTACTGCCATCTCTCCTAGACATTTCCATGCCTCCATTGGAATGTCATCTGGACCAACTGCCTTTCCACTCTTCATCCTCTTCATAGCAGCCCTCACTTCATCCTTGCTAATCTCTTTTACTTCCTGATTTACTCTCACTACATCATCCAGCCTTTTCTCTCGCTCATTTTCTTTATTCATCAACTCTTCAAAATATTCCCTCCACCTTCTCAGCACACACTCCTCACTTGCCAGCACATTACCATGTGCATCTTTTAGCACCCTAACCTGCTGCACATCCTTTCCAGCTCTGTCCCTTTGTCTGGCCAATCGGTACAAGTGCTTTTCTCCTTCCTTACTATTCATCTTCTTGTACAGCTCGCAATATGCCTTTTCCTTTGCTTTTGCCACTTCTCTTCTCGCCTTACGCCGCATCTCCTTGTACTCCTGTCTACTTTCTTCATCTCTCCGACTATCCCAAAACGTTTTCGCCAACCTCTTTCTCCTTATGCTTTCCTGGACCTCTTCATTCCACCACCAAGTCTCCTTGTCTTCCTTCCACTGTCCAGATGTCATACCCAGGACTGCCCTAGCTGTCTCCCTCACCACATCTGCAGTACTTTTCCAGTTGTCCAAAATTGCTTCCCCTCCAACTAGTGCTTCTCTCACCTGCTCGCTAAATTTCACACAACAGTCTTCCTCCTTCAGCTTCCACCATCTGATCCTTTGTTGAGCTCTCACTCTCTTCTTCTTCTTTACCTCTAAAGTCATCCTACAAACAACCATCCTATGCTGTCTAGTGACACTCTCTCCTGCTACCACCTTACAGTCTGTGATTTCTTTTAGCTTGCATCTCCTATAAAGAATGTAGTCCACCTGTGTGCACCTTCCTCCACTCTTATATGTTACCCTGTGCTCCTCCCTTTTCTTAAAGTAGGTATTCACCACAGCCATTTCCATCCTTTTTGCAAAACCAACTACCATCTGTCCTTCCCCATTCCTATCCTTGATTGTTGTGTGTTGGTGGGTGTGGCTGGACATTTTGGTGTTCTTTTCTTTTCTTTGCTCTCCAGGTGGTATGAAAACTGATTTGTCTGTGGAGAAGGTGCTGGCTGAAGAGTCCTTCACCCTCATCAACATCATGTGCAGCACCTGTGGATGGTGCTCACACCCTCATCAACATCATGTGCAGCACCTCTGGATGGTGCTCACATGCAACCTTAAAGACTTTCAGCTGAAGCAGATAATTAGATGGCGTTCTGCATTTAAGCCATGTGTGATTCAAGCAGAATTGCCGGGAACTCGACCTTGTGATGTTCGTTTGTGAGACGCTGAGGACCGTGCCTGGGTTTGACACATCGAGCCTGTGAAGCAGGAAGGGTGAGGGACACATGCTGTCAGCACACATCAGAGGTGATTAATTGTTTGACTACTTGTTGATAGTAACGGTATTTTGTTACACAGTAGATTTGAATTGTGATGACAATTGTGCAGCTCGCTTCTCACTGCTGTGGCGTGCGGACAAGTGATCCTCCACCTGTTGTGAGAAGCTGCTCATTTGCATAAAGCTTAAAATACAGACCTGAATGTGTTGCTGATGGTGTGTGTCTTTTGAAGGATATTGGTTGTAACTGCTGACTTACCTCACCTCTTCTATCCTTCGCAGAGAGTCGGTTTGTCGTGTCCACCTGGGGGGTGTTTGGCGGTAACAGTGAGTCCAGAAGCGCCGGGCTTCGATCCTTTTGGGCGCTGGAGAGCGTGCCAGCCTTCACTCCACCAGAATGACGCTGTTTTAGTTTCTACACTTTGTTTAGCACCAGAGGGTGACACAATAAATTGTTTTTGTTATTGGAACCGCTTTCTGGTTATTTTAGCGCTGGGTTCCGTCAGACGCAGGTCCGCTCCTCAACCCGCGTAGACACATAACACTTGATACCATATTCTACCCATTACTTCCTCATCACCTCTGTTCCCTTCACCAACATGCCCATTGAAGTCTGCTCCTATCACCACTCTTTCATGCTTGGGCACACTCTCCACCACCTCATCTAACACACTCCAGAAATCTTCTTTCTCCTTCATCTCACAACCAACCTGTGGGGCATATGCACTGATGATATTCATCATCACCCCTTCAATTTCACCCTGTCAGACACTCGCTTAACCTCCAACACACTTTTAACATACTCTTCCTTTAAAATGACCCCAACACCATTTCTCTTCCTGTCCTCACCATGGTACAACAACTTGTACCCACCGCCGATGCTCCTGCTCTTACTTCCCTTCCACTTGGTCTCTTGCACACACAATATGTCTACCTTTCTCCTCTCCATCATATCAGCCAGCTCTCTCCCTTTACCAGTCATACTACCAACATTCAAAGTCCCCACTCTCATTTCCACCCTTCTAATTTTCTTCTTCTCCTGCTGTTTGTGGCAACGTTTTCCTCCTCTTCTTCGCTGTGAAATATTGACATTGCAGTGTGCACGCTCCGACATATTACTCATAGGTTGAAGATTACTGGCTGCATCTACACAAACAGTTACATGACGATGGCCTGGATGCTCTCTGCAGGTTCAGCTGTGATGAAAATCAATAAAAACATTAACACTAAATCATTATTTTCTGCGATGAATGCGAATGAGCATCCTTCTTCAGGCATGCAGATATCTTAAAAATAGAGAGGGCGTGCTTGTTGTCGATGGCAACGTTGGAATAATAAATGGGTTTTAGGGCAATTGACATTCTCAGGAGAGCGCCGTGGTTGCTTTGGATGCTGTACCTTTGAATAACTGCAGTTTCATTTACAGCAAACATATGGCACAGTGCACAACTGGGTTGTAACATTTTATGTTTTTACATTAATTAGCACTAATTGTCCGTTTTGCACCTGTTATGTTTGACGGCTTTCCGACACCGAAAAGTGAAGTTTGACTTGAAGAAAAACTATAGACATTTAGAAATTACATCTTTGACATTCTTTAATTTGGTAAAATTTGCTTAGATTAGATAGAACTTTATTGATCCCTTGGGAAGACTCCCTCAGGGAAATTGAGATTCCAGCAGCATTGTATAGCAGCACACAGGGTAAGAAGCACACAGAGTATCAAAAGTGAAAGTGTAAAAAATAAATAAATTAATTAATTAAAATTTAAAAATAAGATTGTTGTGGGGTATATGGATAGAGTTTATATTGTTAAAGTATATTTTACTAAAATTCCTGAGGGTCACTCATCTGTATTATCAGTGATTTGCACAAATGGACACTTACAGTAGACGTCCACCCTGATAGACTTGATGGCAGGGGAACCGAGGCCGTTCTCCGCTTTGCAGTAATAGCGACCTCCTTGCGTCCTTAGGATCTTTGCAATGTGCAAAGTCTCGTTGAACACGCTGGAGTCCTGGAACCGGTCCGACACACTTCCGGCTGTTTTGGTCCATCGAATCTGGGGATCGGGGAGAACAGATCAATGCAATTTTTAGAATTCTGCTTAATTTCAATTCTTAAGACTAACCTCAAATGTGCAAAATGTAAGCATGCAGCCACAGCTTTCAAAATAGTACATTTTAAAAGAATTCATACCCATTGAACACCTTTGTAGTACAGAGGGGGGTTAAAGCAGATCACGACGATGCTAAGACAAATCATTCCTCTTCATGAGGGGTTGATCTCTTTTTTTAATGCTGTAAATTATGATCTGGTGAAAGGTGATATAATTATATCCTTCTGGGCTACTGTGCAGAGCAAGTAGACCTGGAATTGAATTTGACTTGTGCTAAATTGCCATGTTATTGCACAAGGTGCTTAATCTACATTGTTTTAGTTCACCCAGCTGTAAAATGGGTACCACCTTTGGATGGTAAATTTACTTGTGATGCACTGGGGTCCCATCTCGGGGGTGTGATGGACTCTTGCCCACTTCATGCCATGGAAATTGGACATGAACAGGGTCTATAAGGGCTTACCTAAAATACTATGTACTTTTGGGCTACTGTGAAACACGAGGAGGCCCACTCCCACGAAGATATTAAAGCCTCATTCTAAGCTCATGAATGCAGAACAGAGGATTATAAATGCTGCCATCCATTTCTGCTAATAAACACATGACCTCATCCCTAATAGGAACCAACCCATTTTGGCATCAGACAGCCTGAAAAACATTCAGAATGCCAAATAACAATGGCATTGATGACTGATTGAGTCCAACGTGCATAAAGAAAGTATTACTTTAAAAACAACAGTTGTATCCAGTTTTGACATTGACATTGCACACCATAAATTGTATACCATCAGAAATAAAATAAAATCTCTAACATTCTGATCTACATAGGATTGACCTCGTTGTAACCTGCTCATCCTGAATACTGCTCACAAACTGATGAGACCCAGTTAGCCTGTGGCATTGAGGGGTAATGAAAGGTGAAATAGCGTTACTCTCCAGCATGAGGTTGTAATTGACTCTCCATCATCTGCCTCTCCTGTCCTCATTAAAGCATGCAGCATGAGCAGGTACTGTGACAACTGTGGCCCCGGAGCCACACAAGCAGAACCACAGAGCAAAAAGCGAAGCTCCATCCGTCATCTATGGTAAGCCACAGATGGACTGGTTTTGCCTGCAGACCCTAAAACATTTTCTGTCCTGGCAGGGGGAGCAGTGAATTAGAATCTAATATCTCCACACTGTACAGTGATAGCATCATTGCAGAAACTGATAACATCCCATTATATAGATATAGCATCAAATGGAACAGGGGCAGCGTTGCATAGTGGGATTGGAAGATAGCAGGCATGGTGTTGTAGCTGTGGGGTTTTAGCCATGACAACGCCAGCTTTAAGCCTGAAGTTTGGTCTTTTTTAAACAGAAGGGCTGGAGGAAAATTAAAGAATGGGTGGCTCAAAACTTGATAATGGTGATCTAGTCCAGAGGCCTTTCTGAAGGCTTAGAAATCCAAGTTAAAGTTTATTTACAGTAGTGTTCAGAATAATAGTAGTGCTATGTGACTAAAAAGATTAATCCTGGTTTTGAGTATATTTCTTATTGTTACATGGGAAACAAGGTACCAGTAGATTCAGTAGATTCTCACAAATCCAACAAGACCAAGCATTCATGATATGCACACTCTTAAGGCTATGAAATTGGGCTATTAGTAAAAAACAGTAGAAAAGGGGGTGTTCACAATAATAGTAGTGTGGCATTCAGTCAGTGAGTTCGTCAATTTTGTGGAACAAACAGGTGTGAATCAGGTGTCCCCTATTTAAGGATGAAGCCAGCACCTGCTGAACATGCTTTTCTCTTTGAAAGCCTGAGGAAAATAGGACATTCAAGACATTGTTCAGAAGAACAGCGTAGTTTGATTAAAAAGTTGATTGGAGAGGGGAAAACTTATACGCAGGTGCAAAAATTATAAGCTGTTCATCTACAATGATCTCCAATGCTTTAAAATGGAAAAAAAACAAAACAAAACAGAGATGCGTGGAAGAAAACAGAAAACGACCATCAAAATGGATAGAAGAACAACCAGAATAGCAAAGCCTCACCCATTGATCAGCTCCAGGATGATCAAAGACAGTCTGGAGTTACCTGTTAGTGCTGTGACAGTTAGAAGATGCCTGTGTGAAGCTAATTTATTTGCAAGAATCCCCCGCAAAGTCCCTCTGTTAAACAAAAGACGTGCAAAAGAGGTTACAATTTGCCAAAGAACACATCAACTGGCCTAAAGAGAAATGGAGGTATATTTTGTGGACTGATGAGAGTAAAATTGTTCTTTTTGGTTCCAAGGGCTGCAGACAGTTTGTGAGACGACCCCCAAACTCTGAATTCAAGCCACAGTTCACAATGAAGACAGTGAAGCATGGTGGTGCAAGCATCATGATATGGGCATGTTTCTCCTACTATGGTGTTGGGCCTATATATCACATACCAGGTATCATGGATTGGATATGTCAAAATACTTGAAGAGGTCATGTTGCCTTATGCTGAAGAGGACATGCCCTTGAAATGGGTGTTTCAACAAGACAATGACCCCAAGCCCACTAGTAAACAAGCAAAATCTTGGTTCCAAACCAACAAAATTAATGCCTCGCAGATGTGAAGAAATCATGAAAAACTACGGTTATACAACTAAATACTAGTTTAGTGATTCACAGGATTGCTAAAAAAGCAGTTTGAACATAATATTTTTGAGTTTGTAGCGTCAACAGCAGATGCTACTATTGTTGTGAACACGCCCTTTTCTACATTTTTTTTTACTAATAGCCCAATTTCATAGCCTTAAGAGTGTGCATATCATGAATGCTTGGTCTTGTTGGATTTGTAAGAATCTACTGAATCTACTGGTACCTTCTTTCCCATGTAACAATAAGAAATATACTCAAAACCTGGATTAATCTTTTTAGTCACATAGCACTACTATTATTCTGAACACTACTGTATCTCTGCTCAGAGCTGCAACAAGAAATAAGCACTCTGAAAGGCAGCATCACACTTTCATCAGCCTTTTCCTCCCTCTATTTTATAGGATTAGGGAAGCTAATGTACATGAGATATTTTTGAATGAGTTATCAAGATGTTGGCCTCTATGTTCCACATGGTTCAAAAGTGTAAATACAGAGTATAATTAAGCTTATTTTTGCACCCGTGGTCTAAAAAGGTGTGATTGGACAAAGTGCATGTGCTGTGCCATCGTGTGGCAGCTTTGTCAAAAATCACAAGTAGAGTTGTTGAAGCAATCAGATGTGCCTTACACAAGTGGGTTCATAATACACGTGTACTCTAATGGTATAAACAACATAATCAAGATGAAAACAACCTTTATGAAACTTGACATTATTGCTTCACCTCGGGGAGCTTTGGTTGCACACTTTGAGGTATAGCACAGATCTGTTAAACCGACAGAAAACCTTACTTACATCTGCATTCTAACTCCGGTTCTTAACTGGGATAACAGAAGAGAGTCTGATTGGTTTATTGTATGTCATGCCCAAAGCAGCCCTAAAACTATTTAAGAGAATAAATGTGCCCAATTTTGTACTCTAATTACACATCATGTAAATTCTAAAAGTCCACATGTGCATTGGGCCTTTGCACCATATACTGTCAAGCTAAGCTGCTTGAGTTCAGTGAAACAAGGCTTGAAGTTTTACAAGTTATGGGCATAGATTAGATGGAACAAAGTTTATGAATTATGGCTCAGTCTCCTATAGTGCTCCAGATCCCCTGATAGAAATACAAAGTAAGGTACTTTATTGCAAACTCAGCAAAATTCACTTTCCTTCTATCCTATATCCCCAGTTATCTCCTTTTTTCCCTTTTGGTAAAGTGCTTTGAGCTTAAGGCGAGCGATTTATGAATACGCACATTGTTAGAATGACACTAAGAAGATGGTATTCAAACAGCTGGCTGGACTTTCAAAAGTAATACACTCCTGTTTGTTTCATGGGGCAGCAGACCACATTATTAGAGAGCTTTCAACTCTTCCTTTACCCTTTAGCTATTCTCACTCCCCAACTCATCTGAGTTTTGAAATCCGAGCACCTCTATCCACAGGAGGAGTCCTGAAGAGTGACTGCTGAGAACAGTTTGACCCTCCTCACTTGCCTTAGTTCAATGCAAATACTCTTGATCTGAGAGGAGTTTGGGGATTTTGAGCAGTATGGTAATTGGTCTTTCCAGCCCACTGACAGCTTGGTTGCAGGATTTCTTGGCTATTTTTACTATTCCCATCTCATTTTTTTGCTGAAACTCATACTATACCTGCAGGTATGTGCTGGAGAAGTCAAACTGGCCAATATGTATATAGAAAATGCTGCTATGTCAGACATATCTTAGTTTCATCTATACCTTTTAATTGTCTGGTAGTTCTGTGCCTGCATGGTTCCCATTCAAGGCTCATGGTGATTCCGCGGTGCGGTGGATGTGGTGGTGAGTCACACCACTGGATGGTCCCAGATGTGTCTTGACTCTTGTAATTGAATTTCTTTACTTTTGTCAAGAAGGTAAAGAATCAGACTGATTGATTTGTTTGGTTGTCAGCAATGTTACATAAAAACCTCTGGACTAATTCTGAATGAACCTTGGTCTTGCATGGTTGTGCGACTCCAGATCCAGAAGTGAATCCAGAATTTTATTTATGCACATTCAGCAAAACTGCAAGGAAGGTTGGCTGTTTAGTTGAAAGGAAAGCAAACAAACCAACAAAAAAACCACTCAATTTATTTCAATTTCAATTTATTTTCATTTATATAGCGCCAAATCACAATCACAGAGTTGCCTCAAAGTGCTTCACACAGGTAAGGTCTAACCTTACCAACTCCCAGAGCAACAGTGGTAAGGAAAAACTCCCTCTGAGGAAGAAACCTCAAGCAGACCAGACTCAAAGGGGTGACCCTCTGCTTGGGCCATGCTACAAACATAAATTACAGAACAATTCACGGACAAATATACAAGAAATGCTATTGGTGCACAGGACAGGAGGATCGCCAACACGAATACAACTCCCATGTCTGGATGGAGCTGCACCTTAAACAGAGAGAAAAAACAGAATCAGGCATCAGAAAGACAAAAAATACTATATAATTTGTCAGCATTAAACAACAAGAAAAACAGAGAAATACTAAGGTGATCGCCGGCCACTAGCCCTAAACTTCACTAAAAGACCCAGAATTTAGGTAAAGTTGAGGCCGCAGCCCGCTCCAATTACTAATAAATGAATTAAAAGAGTAAAAAGCATAAAACAAAACTGTACCAGTATGCTGCCATATGAAAGGGAAAACAAGTGCATCTTAACTCTGGACTTGAAAATCTCCACAGAATCTGACTGTTTTATTGACGCAGGGAGATCATTCCACAGAACAGGGGCACGATAAGAGAAAGCTCTGTGACCCACAGACTTCTTATTCACCTTAGGGACACAAAGTAGTCCTGCACCCTGAGAACGTAAAGCCCGGGGCGGTACGTAAGGTTTAATTAGGTCAGCTAGGTAGGGAGGTGCCAGTCCATGAATAATTTTATAGGTTAGTAGCAGAACCTTAAAATCTGATCTCACTGGGACAGGAAGCCAGTGAAGGGATGCCAAAATGGGTGTAATGTGGTTGTACTTTCTGCTTCATGTCAAAAGTCTGGCTGCAGCATTTTGAACCAACTGGAGACCCTTAATGCTAGACTGCGGTAAACCAGAAAATAGAACATTGCAGTTTAGAACATTGCACTTTATTGAAGCAGACTACACTACGTAAATTTGAAATATACCAAAATTGTTACCGTAAGCAACTGAAATTACAACCTTGTTTAGTTGTTAGTGGTGAAAGCAAGATTAATGTGTACTATAAGTAGGCTTTAAGATGTTTCATCAAAAGTAACTAGACTTCTTTTGTCTTAATACTCAACACACTCTCACGGCCGCTTTAGTATTTTGCATTTGTTGACGAAGTACAAAATGACATTCAATCAAGCACTTATAGGTGCAAGCAACACAAGACAAAGACACATTATAACTGAAAGTTATTTACTGAACATTTACCAAAACAAAAATGATTGTGGCTTGAAAACAGTTTGTCACAGGAGGTTCACAGTGTTTGGCACAAGGCAAACTTCAAATGCAGATTTCCATGATGGGGTGCATTTCACTCTGGTGTTAATATACTTTCACTTTTGTATAATCGTAGAGGATTTAATTTACAGAACCGTATTGCATTCACTGGATAAAAACAATTCCACTGCTTATCTGGTAATTACGAGATCAGGCTATTTTTTTTCTTTTTTTTAATAACTTCCATACAATGTGCTTCCGTCCTTCCAGTTCCTCAGTAAAGACAAGCGTGAGAATTCCTGAGTTATAATTGAAAATCGGCCAATTTGTAACCGCCGGCACTGTGTGAATTTTCCCCTAATGTGTTCTTGGATGAATGAAACTCCTCCAGGGAGGTGGAGCACCCAGACTGACACGCGCACACGGCAGGGGTACTGAATTCAGTACAACACCAGCTGGGAGTGGGCACCTATTTGTCCGTCAGTGGGGCTGCATGAGTGAAAGCTGGAAGTCTGGGGGGGAGCGAGACATGTCTCATTTTGGAGAGACGCTCCGTGCTCCTCCCTGGGCATTGATCCAGGGCCACTTTAGGAGGAGTCAATTTGTTTTTTTTAATCCAGTGAATGTAATAGTACGACAGCGTTCTAGGGCCACATAGAATTATTATTTTTTTTTTAGACTTCGAGAATAAAGTCATAATATTACGAGAATAAAGCTGTAATTTTAAGACTTTGAGAATAAAGTCGTAATATTACGAGAACAAAGTCGTAATTGTATGAGAAAAAAGTCGTAATATTATGAAAATAAAGTTGTAATTTTATGAGAATAAAGTCGTAATATTACAAGAACAAATTCATAATTTTATGAGAATAAAGTCATAATATTACAAGAATAAATTCATAATTTTATGAGAATAAAGTCATAATATTACAAGAATAAAGTCATAATATAATATTTCAACTTTTTTCTTGTAATATTATGACTTTTTTCTCATAAAATTATGACTTTATTCTTGTAATATTACGACTTTATTCTTGTAATATTATGACTTTTTTCTCATAATATTATGACTTTATTCTCGAAGTCCAAAAAAAAAAAAAGAAGAAGAAATTCAATGTGGCCCTAAAACTCTGTCATAAATACGCTTCCATAGGACAATGAATGAGAATCATTTGTGTATATTTTATAGAATTGTGACTTTCCACAGAGCTGTCCGTGGTGCTGACCAAACAATGTGCCGACAGCTCCTATGCACGCTTGCATTACAGGGAGCTGTGCAGGACATACGCACAGAGGACGTTCGACCTATATTTGTATTACATAAAGGGTGGCACGGTGGCTAGTTGATGCTGGCTAACAGGACAGGGGACACCCCAAAGCAATTATGCTGAGGGCACCCAAATGGTCAGCAGCTCTGGACTCTTTTAGCACATATCAATTTCTCATGAAATAACATATAAACATATGACATATGAAGAATTCTTAGTATAACGTATAGGTTCACGCATACGTGAATGAGTTAGTCAGGTGGTTATCTGTAGTTTGTAGGTTTAGACATCAAATGGTTGATGATGGATTTATGTTAATATGGTTGAAGCCCTTTTTTTTATTTTATTTTATTTTTTTTTTGAAGCTACACTGCAATTTTTTTATTGTACAATATTCAAGGATTCAAGGAACTTTGTCATGCCAACTCACATTTCCATGTTGGTAGTACGAAATTAGTACTCAGGTCCCAGTTATTAAAAAAAAGAAAGCCAAAATTAGCCATATTTAATACCAAATATAAGAGTGAACAGCAAGTAGACTATAATATTGCACTGGGAATTAAGTGAAAACCAATATTGCACATATATTGCACACGGGAGGTTTTTGCACATGGGCAATTAAAATCTCCATCTTTTTCTGTGACAACAACACAACACAATTTTGTTCCTGGTGGGGAAATAAAGTCAACATGATGATCTTGTCATTCCCAATGAAAGAGCTCCACTTGCTTATCAGAAAAGCAGAACCTCATCCAGATAAGCATACAACTGTAACTCCCAGCAGTGTTTGAGCCCATACATGCTGCGATGTCACCGCTCGAGCTAATTAAAATGCTCCCGATGTCTGTTGTTATGCAGGGATCATATGCTGAAGCACGCTTCCACAGCAAATCGCCCAAAATGCCTGCTGTGACACTTCCTTCTCCAAACTACAGACTGGTTTCTAATTGTTTGCCATCTTTTCTTCTCAGTGCCGATGGCACTTTGTGTCACTCAGTGGTGCAGCTAAGTGTGGTTGAGCATGACAATCAAGTGATCACAAGACGTAACAGGGGGTCCAAAATCACAAGCTGTGACTCTACAGGTCTGTATCAGAAAATAATATTTCATCTTTGGGGTAAGAAAAAAAGTAAAAAAAACCCACTAACCAACACACATCTATCAATATAGGTGGTACTGTATATGGTAGGAGTCTGGAAAACCATATACAGACTTGGATTTGATTCCTGGTCATGCTACATAGACAAGACACTCCATCTGCCTTCACAATTTTACAAATACTGACAGCTGCCAGGGGTACCAGTCAGCGTCCATGACAGTGAAATCCATGGGTGGTAGAATTCCTATTATGTTAGCAAGAACCTCTGGCCTGTGATCTTGACTTCAAGGTTATCCATTGTCCACCTTGTCCAAGGTCTTGACCTGATACACCTTTCCTATAAATCTGGTGACCCTAGGGTTCTCCATTCCTGAGCAATCTCACTAAAGAGAAAATACAAGAACCTTTGCCCTGTGATCTTGACTTCAAGGTTATCCATTGTCCACCTTGACCAAGGTCTTGACCTGATACACCTTTCCTATAAGTTTGGTGACCCTAGGGTTCTCCATTCCTGAGCAATCTCACTAAAGAGAAAATCCAAGAACTTGGCCTGTGACTTTGATCTGAAGGCCATCAACTTTCAAACTTTACCAAGGTTGTGACCATATGTAGATCTTTCCAAACCTAACAAGCCAATTGTTGATGCCACCCACCTGCTGGGGTGACAACAATATCTCATCAGTCTATTAGTGGCTGGAGGGGTATTGTCACCCCAATGGGTAGGTGGCATGAACAGTTGGCTTTTTATTGATCACAGCAATTTCAAAAATTTATATTTTTCACTATATATGATGGAATGTTATGGGGTAAAAATATAAAAGGGTAAAAAGGAATCTGTAATGCTTAGTTTTCATGTTATAGGCAACATATGTCATATGTCAGAGCCCAGTGGATGTTGGCCTTGTTTGAGCATTACTTTGGAAACTAAACACAAAAATACTGCATTTTTTCAAATCAAATTAGCTCAACCAATGTTTTGCACCATGTTTTTACCAATATTGGAACAACGTTAACTCTGACCCTATACAAACTGAAAGTGACCAGAGTTTTTATGCCATAACATTTCATTATATATAGTCCAAACTATACCTTTTTGGAACCCCTATGACCTGACAAAGAATGTGTTATACTTTTCAATATGACTGGAACATTCATTCCTGGCTATAGCTGCCACCCTGGGTTGGCATACATTTTTCAAGCCCCTATAGATAGGTGACCAATATGCCATATTAAAATTTTTAACACCCTGGGTGCTAGTGACCAGCCTATCTGGCCCACAGACTATGCTGCAAGCTGAAATAAAACACAATCCTTAGTTGGTTTCTATAAAACAACATGTCCCAGAGCCTATGATCAGCTTATTTGTATCGACTGACCCATATCTCTGCGAGTTGAACTTGGCCAGACAATAATGGCGGAAAAAAAAAGTGTTTGTCATATGGTGTTGGTGGCTTTGGTGTATATCGTCAAACAAAGTAGTGTGGACATAATGGATGGAGGCCAAGCATGAAGGGGGGACAGGTGCAGATGGCTTCATCATCAGGTGCCCTTTGAAGCCATTCACGGCATGAAATACAACAAATTAAGCTAGGGAACGATAAACATGAAGGTCTGAACAGATAGTACTGTATATATGAGATAAAACCAACATTTGAAGTTTTAATCCAAATGTGCATATTCCCAACAATAATTAGAGTTAAAAATAGAATGCAAGTGAGTTAATGAGCATGCTAATTGATTCACAAGGTGGAGAACAAAGTAACGTTTGCAAAAGCAATGTTTGTATTGTTTGACTCAAAACGCCTCGAAGATTTATTTTCTTTTTTCTTTCCTCCCTTTTCAGTATAACCTCTGCACTTTGCATCAGTGGGAATATGACTTCGCCGCCCTGGAGCCTGCCTGATGCCAACAACTCCTGTTCTTCTTACAGTGTCCATTGTAGCACCCTGAAATGTCAACCTGGGGAAAAGATGCGGAAAAAAAGGACATATCACTCAATGTCTCGATGACTGACAGGAACATGTATTTGTTTGACAATTAAATGGGAAGTCTGTGCCATTGCGCCACAGAGTGCAGGCATTTGTGCGCACAGTAGATTTTTATTATTAGCAAGCCTCTTGTTTTTCATCTCAAAGGTGGGCGGATGAATGTACGTAGGCTGACACAGAGCACCCGCTGTGAGAAAGCTGCGGCTGCTGGACTGGACAGGATCCAGTGACTCCATCAGCGGCGAGGCCTGAGGGGGCACCTATGTAATTTAAGGAGTGTGCATATCGATAGACGTGTGAAGAATTAAAAGGTGGCAAAATTGCCAACCGTGGCCCCGTTTACTCTGTCATTGGTCCTTTGTGGCGTCAGTGTTACAGTTGGCTCGACACCCCTCAGTTGATGTGTCATCACGGGAGCTGAAGTATCTCAGAGTCAGGGGATGAGAGGAAAATCTGGACAGCAAAAACCACAGCGCAAAAGCTAATTTATGATTTGTTATTGCAGAACTAATTACATTCGTTTACAGTGAATGGACTGTGCAACTTCAACCAACCCCTTGTGATATCACGGCCCAGTTGATGTTTTAAGCTACTGTTTGCGTACTGAATTCATACACGCACACACACACACACACACACACACACACACACACACACACACACACACACACACACACACACACACACACACACACACACACACACACACACACACACACACACACACTTATTATTCATTTATCAATTTATTTATTTTTATTTGTGACCCACAACTGATCTGAGGACAAAATTGTAACACTAGAAATACTTGTGCAAATGATATTTTTTTTAAAATAATGATTAAAAACTGTAAGACTTTTGGACAAAATATATGAAATATTTAATATAAAGCATGTGGCTTCAGAGTAGCTTATTCATCCCCCCCCCCCCCCCACACACACACACACCTGTGTAAAGGGTAATTAATACAAAAAAAGAATGAAATCATATACATATACAGTCATTAAAGTGTTGCAATTTATTGCTAAAGCAAAAATACATTCTATGGGCTGTGTGTATGTGTGTGTGTATGGGGGGGAATATTAATGTCTGTCTGTACGTGTGTGAGTGGGGGGGTTGTATTTGTGTTGGGGCTTTGCTGCAATTACTGTTACGAGGCAAAAGGTGAGTCGTAGGCAGACATACATACATACACACATACATATACACTTGATTTGTGTTTCTGTGTGTATATGTGCGAGAGTTGGGGTGGTATTGGTGTTGCATACATACACTAATATGAGCGGAGTGCCACGGAACGGTGCAAAGCTCGCTCTATGGTAGACGGAGGCACAAACTGGAAATGGCACAAAAATTCAGCCACTGTGGAGAAAAGGCCACAAACTGGTGGACAACATTGTCGTAAAAAGCCACAAACCAATGGTAGACAAACATAGACATGATAAAGAGGAGCAGACGCGGCGTTGGTTGGTGAGCTGCAAAAAATGCGCCCGCCATCTTGGATGAACATAGACATTGTAAAGAGGAGCAGACACGGCGTTGGTTGGTGAGCTGCAAAAAATGCACCCGCCATCTTGGTGAACATAGGCATTATAAAGAGGGTTGGATGCCGCATTGGTTGCTGAGCAGCAAGAAATGCGGCCGCCATCTTGGACGAACATAGACATTATAAAGAGGCATGGACGCCGCGTTGGTTGCTGAGCAGCAAGAAATGCAGCCGCCATCTTGGAGCGGTCATCGTAGTGATTCTATCACAAGGCACAGTGATGGTTTGATTTTATAATCCTATTTTCTTTTTTAATCTTTCTAACATAACAATTGAAAGCTTTTAGCCATGTTAATGCTCCACCGAAGCATTTACTAAAAATAGTAACCTATATGTTTTGTGGCAGCATCAAGATTTTGATAGATGTACTTTTGACAAGGTCCCACAGGTTGTCCATGCGTAGAAACAAAAGACACCTGGGAGCTCATGAGTGATTGCAATGAGAAGGTTTTGACTGTGACCTATGTAAACAGGCCACAAGGGTCACAAAGCGTTCACATGCAATCCCATCCAAGATATTTAATATGGAATAGATGCCTGGAAGTGTTGAGTTGCTCCTCTGACAAGGGTTTGACTTATGATCTACTTTTAAATGGTGACTCACGCTCACATATAAAACTTGCCCAAGATTTTGTGCAGGTGATGATGTGTCTAGTATTATATGCATCTAGTAGAGTTTAAGTATGTAGTATGAACGAGATATCTGGAAGAGTTGATTAATTATCATACCATCAAGGTTTTAATAGTAACAGCTGAAAGTGGTGAGTTGTCATGGTGGCAAAGTTTTGGCTCCAACCTAATTCCTAAAATCTGACTTTACTTTCCACTTTCTTTACAGATTTTGCCCTGCATTTTCACACATAGTGGGCATCTTGGCTTTTTTTACCCCCTGTGGTTGTATAATTTATGAGCCTACTCTCACGTGAAGATGCAGGCCCGAAGGCGGAATGCACCAACAAACACACAACATATCCAATGTTCCCCAACGGTGCCGGTGGCAGACAAACTACATGCACGATCAACCACAGTCCATCAGGCAACCACATCTATGAGATATTACAAAGGAAACTCAAAGCTTTTCCAATCGATGTGGCGCATCAAGACCTTTTAATGACTTAATCCGCATTATCAATCAATCAATCAATTTATTTTTATATAGCGCCAAATCACAACAAACAGTTGCCCCAAGGCGCTTTATATTGTAAGGCAAGGCCATACAATAATTATGTAAAACCCCAACAGTCAAAACGACCCCCTGTGAGCAAGCACTTGGCTACAGTGGGAAGGAAAAACTCCCTTTTAACAGGAAGAAACCTCCAGCAGAACCAGGCTCAGGGAGGGGCAGTCTTCTGCTGGGACTGATTGGGGCTGAGGGAGAGAACCAGGAAAAAGACATGCTGTGGAGGGGAGCAAAGATCGATCACTAATAATTAAATGCAGAGTGGTGCATTATGTACTGTTTAAGCTGGTGATTTACTAGACAGGAGCATTTATTGTTGTTGAGATACTGCCCACACAAACTAGCCAGGATGGATCTCCATTTCTGATGTACAAGTGCTAGAATTCTGAAAAAAAATGGCCCGACATTAATTAATCAGTTGTCAGCCAAGTTAGATCGCAAAAGCACCTCCTTCACAGGTTTGTCAAGTTGTTAAGTGTAGTATGACCATACTATGTGCAAGCCAGCTGAGCCCAATCTCAATGTTTCACTAGGGTAGCTTGCTTGGCTAGTTAGCATGTAGTTGGCCTGAAAACAAACTTAAAATCAGAGTTGCGATGGCTAATTGTGACAATAAATAAGATCAGATGTAAGCAGCAAAATTCCAAATTTACTTATTAAAAAACTATAAAACTATACAGCATGACTAGTGGAAAACATGGCAGTAACAATGTTTGTGGTACTACTAGATGCAAGAGTTTTATTAAAAAAAAAAAAAAAAACCTTAATTGAAGGGAATGTTTGCTGCTGGTGGATGTTGCCCTTTGCTAGTTAATTGTCAGTGAGAATTTTGCCAAAAATTTACACTTACGTTGTAAGAAAATCTTGCTATACTAAGTACCTGACTAGTTGACTATTTGTTGGAACAACTGTACTAGTTGTTCCAACCCTACTTTTTAAAATTCTATTTTCCTTGAGGTGCTTTATACTAATTTAATTTATATATAACTTTATAGTTGTTGATGAGTTGGATTTCTTGCAACAACATCGTGAAGCTTCGACCTTTGCCTATTTTCCTGGATAAAAATCACATGGTTGAATTTTTGTGTGAACGTAGCATAAAGTCCGCTGCCTCCCCAAGTATATCGCCTCCGGTCTCGTGCCAGTACTGAAAATTTCCTAAATTGTCTGACACATGCCAAAGTGTAGAGAAAGAGAGATCGGAAGAGACGAGTTCTGGCTGATTCTCACAATGACTGTTTCAAAGGGCATCCTGCGACTCCTGCCACAGCCTAGCGGGGCTTTTGATCTCCCATTCATCGCTACCCTCATTCCACCCCGGTTTTGTAGAATTTCTAATCAAGAGGAAAGATGGAGATGATGAGTGCCGTGTTGCCTCCTCTGAAGGCATAAAGAGATGAACCTCTCAGCCTCTTGATAATTTTGAAAGCCTCGCCCCAGCAACTGGAATAGAAGATGTACTTTTACATCCCAAAGGGTAAAACATTAATGAGCATTATCCCTGTGTTAACTGCATAGTTTTGTTTCATCCAAGCCATAACCATTATTCAACAATTTTTCCTCTTTATGTTTATATATATATATATATATATATATGTGTGTAAAGAGTTCAAGTACCTTGGGGTATTGTTCATGAGTGAAGGACAGCGGAGCGTGAGATTGCCCGGCGAATCGGCGCAGCAGGGGCGGTGTTGCATTCGCTCTACTGTACTGTTGTGATGAAAATGGAACTGAGCCACAAGGCGAAGCTTTCGATCTACTGGTCAATCTTCATTTCTACTCTCACCTATGGTCGTGAGGGTTGGGTTATGACCAAAAAAACGAGATTGCGGGTACAAGCGGCTGAAATGGACTTCCTCAGGACAGTGGCTGGTTTCTCTCTTAGAGGTAGGGTGAGAAACTTGGTCATCCTTGGGGAGCTCGGGGTAGAGTCGCTGCTCCTTCACGTCGAAAGGAACCAAGTGAGGTGTTTTGGGTATCTGGTAAGGAATTCCCCTTGGGCGCCTGCATGGGGAGGTGTCCTTGAGAAGACCCAGGACTAGGTGGAGAGATTATATCTCCACACTGGCCTGGGAGCGCCTCGGCATCCCCCAGTCAGAGATGGTCAGTGTGGCATGGGAAAGGGAAGTCTGGGGTCTCCTACTGAACCTGTTGCCCCATGACCCAATCCTGGATAAGCGGTTGCAGATAAGTGATTTATATATATATATATGTCAAAGAAGAGTCTGTGATTTGGTAGAATCTCTGATTCTAACAGTAGAGACTGCAATCGGAATCTCTACTAGTAGGGACTCCAATCGGACAATCTACAAGTAGAGTTTCCGATTACAAGTTCTTACTGTCTTACTGTGATCACTTCAGCATGGTGTGGCTCTAATGTGAAGTTGATATGACAGATATTTTTCTAATTTCCACAATAAGGTATTGCTGTCATTCTATGTCTAGATATCATCTTGTCATGATAATGAATGATTTGGTGGAATCGAAATCTCTACTAGTAGAGACTCCGATCGGACAGTCTATCAATCAACTCAATCAACTTTTTTCTTATATAGCGCCAAATCACAACAAACAGTTGCCCCAAGGCGCTCCAGGCGTGTACTGGTAGAGTCTTTGATTCTGCCAGTAGATTCTCCAATTGGAGACTCTACTTTGACATATACTGTACATACATACATATCAACATATCAAATTTGAAATAGTATTGTATGAATATGTTCAACACATAAAGCACCTGGACATCATGACAGACCTCGTACTGTTTCAAGGATCCGTTCTGAGAAACCTGCAATCCCCCCCAAAAAGCAGGACCCTTCTAGCATTGCGGCTTGTGTAGCTGTACAATCTTGGCCCACCGGGATCAAGAGTCAAAATGCTTGTTTTTCAAGTGGAGAAATTATCACATTACAAGGGACAGCCAGACAGATAGTCTAGTTTACACACACAGAGCCAGACTCCTGTTACGTGCATGAAATATGAAGCTTGGTGGTGTTCAACAGACATCACAAGCATAAGCAAGTTTATATGTGAAAAGTAAATAAGTTTTAGCGAATACCTTCACAGAGCCTGTGGATCCACATTGTTCTCCCCTGCCTGATCGGGAGTCTTTTTTTTTTTTTCTTCTTCTGGCCTGTTTCTTTTGCGCTGATTATATTTTGCGTTGGCAGATGTTCTGGTTGTTTGTTTCTGTATTCTCATTGGACTCCAAAGCTTTTGTTATCAGTATGCAGGTGCACAATGCAACCTAACCCATCAATAATTAAAGGTAAGTAAGTAAGTAAGTAAATTTTATTTATATAGCACCTTTCACAGACAAGAGCCACAAGGTGCTTCACAACATAAAAGCACAGTACACCACACAAAACATCAGACAATGGCCGAGACATAAAAACATAAAACATAACATAGGATAGCAGAGCAGCCTAAAAGCTAAGCAAACACTTGAGTAAAAAAGAAAGTCTTAAGTTGGCTTTTAAAAGTATCGACAGAGTCCAGTGAGCGCAGAGAGAGCGGGAGACCATTCCAAAGCCTGGGAGCAACAGCCTGGAAGGATCGCTCTCCTCTGGTTGCAAAATGGGTGCGAGGAACCATCAACAGATTTTGGTCCACAGACCTCAAAGCCCTGGCAGGGGCATAAGGCTGGATAAGGTCACAGATATAGGGAGGTGCCTGGCCATGTAGAGCTCTAAAAGTTAAAACCAAAATTTTAAAATTGATCCTGAAGGACACTGGCAGCCAATGAAGCTCCTTTAAAATTGGGGAAATATGAGTCCTTCTGTTAGCTTGTGTCAGAATTCTTGCTGCAGAGTTCTGTACCAACTGCAGTCGACGCAACTCCTTCTTGTTTAGACATGAAAACAAACTGTTACAATAGTCTAAACGTGTTGACACAAAAGCATGAATAATAAGCTCTAAATCATTTTGAGACACCATTTTCCTGAGCTTAGAGATGTTTCTTAATTGAAAGAAGCAATTCCTCGTCAGCTGTTTACAATGCTGTACCAACGACATGTCTTTGTCAAAAATGACACCCAGGTTTCGAAGACATGATTTAACAGACTGGCCCAGGTCTCCCAAGTACTGCTGAATACCTGGAATATGGGCATCAGGGGCAATAACCAATGTCTCTGTTTTGTCTGCGTTAAGATGAAGAAAGTTATTCGTTAGCCATTGTTTAATTTCCACCAAACAATGGAGGAGGGAATCAAGCCTCTTAATCTCAGATGGCTTAATGGAGCAGTAAAGCTGTATGTCATCTGCAAATAACTGGTAAGAGACATCAGTAAATCTTTGAATGATCCTACCTAAAGGGATCAAGTACAATAAAAACAAAATGGGGCCCAATACAGAACCCTGAGGGACTCCACATAACAGGTCCGCAGACTCTGACCTTATCTGGTTAGCAAAAACGCTAAGGCTACGCCCAGACAGATATGAAAAAAAACCACCGAAGAACTGACCCCGACAGTCTGACATGATCCCTCAGTCTATTCAGCAGGACCTGGTGGTCAACAGTATCAAAGGCAGAGGACAAATCCAAAAGAACCAACACGGTGGATTTCCCAGCATCAGTAGACATCATAATGTCGCTGGACACTTTCAAAAGAGCCGTTTCCGTAGAGTGTTGTCTACGAAAACCGGATTGAAACCTGTCATGAATGTTATTCTGATCCAGGAAGAGTGTCAGTTGGTCTGAAACCACCCTCTCGAGGATCTTAGACAGGAATGGAAGCTTAGACATAGGTCTAAAACTACTTAGCTCCATTTGATTTAAACCTGGTTTTTTCAGTAGAGGCAACACTATGGCATGCTTAAAAGCACTGGGAAACACACCGGTGGACAAAGAAAGATTTACCATTCTAGTAACGCACGGACCAATTACCTCAAATACTTTAATAAAGAGCCTGTAGGGAAGGATGTCCAGTGAGCAAGAGGAAGGTTTCATCTTGCTCACCAATGCCGAAATATCAGCGTCACAGCCCTAAATGAAGACCAAATGCTGGGAGCAGGCTCAATAACAGTAGAAGTACCACACAGAGAGGGTGGAATTTTATCCTTAATCAACTTGATTTTGTCAGTGAAAAAACTCAAAAAAGCATTGCTGTCAGCTTCAGAAAACACAGGAGTAACTGAAGCAGCAGGACATACAAGAGAGTTGATTGTATCAAACAACACTCTGGGATTCTTCTTATTCACAGACACCAGCTGACGTATGTAGACAGAGCGGGCACTCTCAGCCATTTTGTTATATGATAGAACCAGCTCCCTGAGATGAAGCCTGTGAACCTCAAGTTTAGAGGATTTCCACAGGCGTTCAGTCCTTCGACACAGTCTCTTAAAACTTAAGAGCTCTTCATTTATCCAAGGGCACTCATTTTCTGTAAAGACACGTTGTATTTAACAGGAGCCAACTGATCAAGAATAGTATCACAGTGTTGGTTAAAACACTGGATAAAATTGTCCACATCAAGAAAATCAGTGAACAAACAAGGATTAAACATAGAAAAAAATCTTTCTGCAGTTTCAGCAGTGATGATACGCCTCCGAGACTTATCTTCTAAGGGCTTCTGATCAGAGCTGGAATGCAGGTCAAACGAAACAAGACTATGGTCGCTCAAGTGGACATCTTTTATAGACATATTTAAAATGTCTAGGCCAAGTGTAAAAACTAAATCTAAAATGTGACCCTTTTGGTGAGTGGGCTCAGAAACATGTTGCACAAAATTAAAAGCTTCAGTCAACGATAAAAGCTCCATAGCAGAGCAAGATAACTTGTCATCAACATGAAGGTTAAAATCTCCAAGAATTAAAACAGATTCCAACGTTATAATAGAGGATAAAAAGTCACTAAAATCCTTAAGAAAGGCAGTAGCAGGGCCTGGGGGGCGATAAACCAACACACAGAAAAATGGATTTGAGAAACCCACCTTGACCAACTGTGATTGGCTTCCCAAGGACACAGAACCCCGCAGGGCAGAGCTCATTTAAATGAAGAAATTCCTCTTCTCTCTGCCAAGTCTCCGAAAGGCACATTACGTCCAACATTTCCGTTGATATAAGATCATTCAGGGAAAATGATTTATTGGCGATTGAACGCACGTTCAATAAACAAAGGCGCAAGGTGGACGATGTCATGTAGGCGCTGTCTGAGGCTCGCAATGGGATAGGACGAAGACAGCGGTCACGTGGACTCCAGCTGATCCGTGCAGGCGGAGGCGTAAACACGGAAGTGCACAGTAGCGATGGAACTACGCCACCAGGATACCAGCGCTGAGAAAAGTCTAGAACACCCGTACCTAACCGAACAGGTGTCGATGCAGATGTGCCATCGCACACATCAAAGAGAGGAAGTGATAGAGGAAGCGAGCCCGTCCTCGGCCACCGGCGCTGGCGCCCAAACGCGCCGCTGTACGCCTTCTCTTCACCTGGACACCAGCCCGCAAGCCTCTTCTCCTCTTATCCAAAAAGCCTTTTTTCCTCAGTCTCCTGCGGATCTTACACGGCGCCCTCAACAGCAGCGGATAATCAGGTGAGTCGGAGCCGACAGTTAGGGGCAGAGGAAACGCCTGGTTGTACCTGTCTCGTGTAGCAAATAGGCTCTCCATCGTCTCCTTGATATGAAACAAAGAGTCCCGATCGTAAGTCCGTAAAGCCAAGACACCTCCATCTGCTAGTCGGGCTGCTAAAATAACAAATGTTGTAAAAGTGGCCATTAAGTAACCAACACAACAGGAGCCGAGCGACGGCCACGCCAGTCACAGGCGCCATCTTGAAAATATCCCTGACTGAAGGATTAAACTTTTAAGATGATTTAGTGCAGCAGTACGCGGTGTGCCGCTTAGCAGTGCTAATAAAGAATTAAAAGAGAGCTGAGAGGACACAGATGGAGAAAGCGAGAAGGTGAGACAAGATGCATCCTGAGTCTCTATTCCGCCACATGCCTGGGTGTGGTTTAGGTCTCAATATTGAGATAAAGGTGGATGAATTGGTACACGTGCACCTCGTGGTCCTTCATCGTACCTGTGGTCGAGGATGCCCCGTCACCAGACAGGTGAGCTCGAGGATCTCTCCTTCTCTGATGGTGTAGACTCGCTCCGTGTACCTCTCCTCCTCAACGTTGCAGGCATGCCCTGAGTGTATGATGCGGACAGTAGGGGGTGCTGCAGACAAAAACAAGAAAATATGACGTGTTTTAGCATTCTGGTCATTTCTGAAGGGAGAAGTGGTTTAACACAACATGCAGGACAAATATGTGGAATGATTGTGTTTTATGGTACAAACTCCAAATTTTGCACAGACATTGTGTAATAAATAATAATACTACAAAAAATATAATGATATAGTTTAAATCAGTGCAACTGTGGTTGGGACTCTGTTAGTGTGTCTGTATGTCTGTTTGCTTGTTAGTTTGTTAAATTTGGAGTATTTTTCATCTGATTGACTTGAAATTTGGTGAAACCATGCAGAGTGGTAGAGTCTATAGGTGTGTGTTTTTTTAGTGGCTCCAATGATATTTACCCTTGATAATTGGGTCAAACTTCATACATTTTGAGAAAATAAATGAAACGCCATCTGGTGGAAAAACCATAATTACAGCTTTCTGTTAATGTTGTGATTTTTGCTTCAAGATGGCGCCGCTTGGTGGCAAAAACCAAAATTACAGCTTTCTATTATTGTTGTGATTTTTCCTTTAAGATGGCGATGCCTGGTGGCAAAAATCGGAAGTACAGGATTCTACAACCCCTGGCAATAATTATGGAATCACCGGCCTTGGAGGATGTTCATTCAGTTGTTTAATTTTGTAGAAAAAAAGCAGATCACAGACATGACACAAAACTAAAGTCATTTCAAATGGCAACTTTCTGGCTTTAAGAAACACTATAAGAAATCAAGAAAAAAAGATTGTGGCAGTCAGTAACGGTTACTTTTTTAGACCAAGCAGAGGAAAAAAATATGGACTCACTCAATTCTGAGGAAAGAATTATGGAATCATGAAAAACAAAAGAACGCTCCAACACATCACTAGTATTTTGTTGCACCACCTCTGGCTTTTATAACAGCTTGCAGTATCTGAGGCATGGACTTAATGAGTGACAAACAGTACTCTTCATCAATCTGGCTCCAACTTTCTCTGATTGCTGTTGCCAGATCAGCTTTGCAGGTTGGAGCCGTGTCATGGACCATTTTCTTCAACTTCCACCAAAGATTTTCAATTGGATTAAGATCCGGACTATTTGCAGGCCATGACATTGACCCTATGTGTCTTTTTGCAAGGAATGTTTTCACAGTTTTTGCTCTATGGCAAGATGCATTATCATCTTGAAAAATGATTTCATCATCCCCAAACATCCTTTCAATTGATGGGATAAGAAAAGTGTCCAAAATATCAACGTAGACTTGTGCATTTGTTGATGATGTAATGACAGCCATCTCCCCAGTGCCTTTACCTGACATGCAGCCCCATATCATCAATGACTGTGGAAATTTACATGTTCTCTTCAGGCAGTCATCTTTATAAATCTCATTGGAACGGCACCAAACAAAACTTCCAGCATCATCACCTTGCCCAATGCAGATTCGAGATTCATCACTGAATATGACTTTCATCCAGTCATCCACAGTCCACGATTGCTCATTTGTTTTGTTGTGCATTTTTGATTTTTGAGACATATTGCTTTAAGTTTTCTGTCTTGACGCTTTGATGTCTTCCTTGGTCTACCAGTATGTTTGCCTTTAACAACCTTCCCATGTTGTTTGTATTTGGTCCAGAGTTTAGACACAGCTGACTGTGAACAACCAACATCTTTTGCAACATTGCGTGATGATTTACCCTCTTTTAAGAGTTTGATAATCCTCTCCTTTGTTTCAATTGACATCTCTCGTGTTGGAGCCATGATTCATGTCAGTCCAATTGGTGCAACAGCTCTCCAAGATGTGATCACTCATTTTTAGATGCAGACTAAGGAGCAGATCTGATATGATGCAGGTGTTAGTTTTGGGGATGAAAATTTACAGGGTGATTCCATAATTTATTCCTCAGAATTGAGTGAGCCCATATTTTTTTCCCTCTGCTTGGTCTAAAAAAGTAACCGTTACTGACTGCCACATTTTTTTTTTCCTGATTTCTTATAGTGTTTCTTAAAGCCAGAAAGATGCCATTTGAAACGACTTTAGTTTTGTATCATGTCTGTGATCTGCTTTTTTTCTACAAAATTAAACAACTGAATGAACATCCTCCCAGGCCGGTGATTCCATAATTATTGCCAGGGGTTGTATTATTGTGATCTTTGCTTCAAGATGGTGCCGCCTGGTGGCAAAAACCATAATTACAGCTTTCTGTTTTTGTTGTGATTTTTGCATCAAGATGGCCATGCCTGGTGGCAAAAACCGTAATGACAGTTTCTCTTATTTTTGTGATTTTTGCATCAAGATGGCGACGCCTGGTAGCAAAAACCATAATTACAGCTTTCTCTTATTTTGTGATTTTTGCTTCAAGATGGCGATGCCTGGTGGCAAAAACCGTAATTACAGCTTTCTCTTATTTTTGTGATTTTTGCTTCAAGATGGCAATGCCTGGTGGCAAAAACAAGAAGTACAGCTTTCTGTTATTGTTGTGATTTTCGCTTCAAGATGGCGCCACCTGGTGGCAACAACTCTAATTGCAGCTTTCTGTTATTATTGTGACTTTTTCTTCAAGAATGCGACGCCTGGTGGCAAAAACCGTAATTACAGCTTTCTCTTATTTTTGTGATTTTTGCATCAAGATGGCAACGTCTGGTGGCAAAAACCATAATTACAGCTTTCTCTTATTTTTGTGATTTTTGCTTCAAGATGGCAATGCCTGGTGGCAAAAACGAGAAGTACAGCTTTCTGTTATTGTTGTGATTTTTGCTTCAAGATGGCGTCACCTGGTGGCAAAAACTCTAATTGCAGCTTTCTGTTATTATTGTGACTTTTTCTTCAAGATGGCGACGCCTGGTGGCAAAAACCGTAATTACAGCATTCTGTTTTTGTTGTGATTTTTGCTTCAAAATGGCGACACCTGTTGGCAAAAACTGTAATTACAGCTTTCTCTTATTTTTGTGATTTTTGCACCACGATGGTGATGCCTGGTGGCAAAAACTGTAATTACAGCTTTGTCTTATTTTTGTGATTTTTGCATCACGATGGCGACGCCTGGTGGCAAAAACCAGAAGTACGGCTTTCTGTTACTGTTGTGATTTTTGCTTCAAGATGGCGACGCCTGGTGGTAAAACCGTAATTACAGCTTTCGGTCATTGCTGTGATTTTTGCTTCCAGATGGCTCCGCCTGGTGGCAAAAACTGGAAGTACAGCTTTCCTCTCACAGAGGCATGTACGCTCCTACATTATGATATGAAATCTTGATTTTTATCCCACAATATGATGAGCCGCTCACCCTCCTGAAGCCTGAAACAGACCAAAAAGACCTTTCAACAAGACTCGTCAGTGTACCACTGACTTTTCTTTTCTCTTCTCTTTTATAACTACTTTGCACCTTATACTCTTGTGTGACTTTTGTCAAAAAAAAAAAAAGTTTTCATTATTAATAATATTAACAATAACTACTTATATAAGGGATTTCCCAGGAATCAAAACAATAATAAACACCAATAATACAAAATAAATTTCAAAATAATAAACAGTACGTTATAACAATGCTTAAAAATCCAAAATTAAAGGGCTGATCATACAGAAAAAAGGCTGCGACATACTCTGGACAATAATAGTATATTAGAGTATTTTGGTGGCCATCTTCGATTTTTTTTATATATATTAGGAATCTGAGCTTGACATTATATCAGTTTATAACTATATAACCAAACAATATCTGTGCAAAATTTGGCGCTTTTACCATAAAACACACAATTGCAGTGATATTTTACACATAACTGCTCCGTTAAACAGATGGAGTATTGCGTCAGTGTTTGTGGTTGTAGCTCATCACTCAAATAAAGACTAGGTGCAAAGAAAACGACTGATTGTGACGCGTCTGTTTAAAAAAAACCACAGTAGCAGGCAGCAGTAAGAAGGTTCCCTCCTGCAAAAAAGGTTCACCTTTCATGGTAAAACAAATCCTCTCAGCACGATTCTGTTGCAAATACAGTATAAATAAGGGAATGGAATTTAAAACTAATGGGAACCAGATCCAACATTCCATTTCACAAACTCATTGTACAAAGAAAACAGTACATCAAACCGCTAAGAGACAGTCAGATGACCGAAGTTTAACACAGGCTGCTCGCTCTCTCCTTAATAGGATTCTTTTTTTTTTTTTTGGACATAGTCTCACTTAAAACAAGCCTCTCCAAGAGTATTGTGGCAACATTTGGCACAAAATTCACTTTCCTAATGTTGGAAATACTCAGTGTGTGCTTGAGAAAATGACTTAGTCAACGTTAAAGTACAATTTATTGCAAACATAATCTTCAGCTTCGAAAGCAAAACATTTTAAATTAGATTACATCAAATCTAGTACAATTTGGATCTACAAATTAAAACATAAAATGGCCTCATTATTGTTCCCAGGTTGTGGCAGTGTTAGAGTTACTAATGAAAAACACAAAAGCAGGCAAAAGGGGTATAATTTGCCCAAACCTAAAAATACAAACTTTTCTACCCTGAGGTATCATTTTGGAAAGACCAAAGTCTATCCAGGTATATAGTCAGTGGTGGCGCCAGGAAAATTTTGTTGGGCGGGCAGGGGTAAAAGTTGGAGGGGCTCCACAAAATGTTGTTGAAATGAACAATATATAGTAAATTGCTTTATAAATACCAAGGTACGAGGTCTGTTAGAAAAGTATCCGACCTTATTATTTTTTTCAAAAACCGTATGGATTTGAATCACGTGTGATTACATCAGACATGCTTGAACCCTCGTGGGCATGCGAGAATTTTTTCACGCCTGTCGGTTACGTCATTTGCCTGTGGGCAGTCTTTGAGTGAGGAGTGGTCCACCCTCTCGTCGTTTTTTTCATTGTTTAGAAATGGCTCAGAGACTGCTGCTTTGTTTGATAACATTTTTTTCTAAAACTGTAAGGCACAACTGAGTGGACACCATTCGATAAATTCAGCTGGTTTTCAGTGAAGATTTTAATGGCTGATGAGAGATTTTGGTAAGTGTCGCTTTAAGGACGGCCCACGGCACCTGACGGCAATCTGCGCTCCGAGGCGGCGTCGTCTCGCTGTTTCAAGCTGAAAACTTCCACATTTCAGGCTCTGCTCACCCAGGTCATCGTCAGAGAACAGAGAAGTTTCAAAAGAGATCGGCATGAGTTGTTTATGAGGACATTCCACTGTTAAAGGAGATTTTGTAATGAAAGAACGTGCGGGCAGATTCGCATGTCGGGCTGGACCCGACCGCGGAGGGTCGCGACAGGAAAAACACCTCCCTTGGAAACCTTAACGGACAAGTTGGAACATGCCCAGCTGTTAAACAATTTCTCAGATACTCACTGGTTGAAAGCCATCAGAAGCCGACTGAATTTTACAAATGGTTTTCAACACGGAGGTGTTTTTCCTGTCGCGGCGCAGACGGATTTGTGGCGTTGTCATGGAACCAACTCGGCGAATTTGCCAGCACGTTCTTTCATTACAAAATCTCCTTTAACAGTGGAATGTCCGCATAAAGTCCTCATGCCGACTTCTTCTGAAACTTCTCTGTTCTCTGACGACGTCCTGGGTGAACAGAGCCTTAAATTAGGAAGTTTTCAGCTCGAAACACCCAGACGGACGCCACCTCCGACCGCGCCGCGCCGATCCTCTTTGTGAGCTGTCCTTAAAGCGAAAGAAACTCCACAACCTCTCATCAGCCGTTAAACTTTTCACCGAAAACCAGCAGAATTTCTCGAATAGTGTCCACTCGGATATCCCTCACAGGTCCGGAAAAAATTTTGATAAAGCAACGCGCGCCGTCTCCAACAGCATCTCAGACAAAGGATTTCAGCCGAGAGGGCTGGATCAGTGCTCACTCAAAGCCTGCCCACAGGCGAATGACGTCACCGACACGCGTGAAAAAACTCACACATGCGCACAAGGGTTCAAGTATGTCTGGCGTAATCGCACGTGATTCAAATCCATATTGTTTTTTTTTTAATAAAACTGCCGGTTAGTTTTCTAAAACACCTTGTATATGCTTTAGTCACCCGTGCTCCTCTAAAATGTGGTATCAATGCACACACACATCACTTAGAATGATTGCAAGTTCAGTAAATGTGCACATAGGTATAAATAAAGATAAGTAGGTTTAAGAGTGGCCGTAATAAATATTCAGGAAACCTAATTTTTTGGAGTATGGAGTTAAATTTGTCTCATTAATACCTGCAAATGCACATAGGGTGATTTACAAATACCCTTTGATTTGTACACGTGCTTCGTGATCCACAAACACAAATTTCTGATTTGTAACTTGTGTGTGGGTTTTTGCAAATAAATGCTTATTTGCAAAACAGAAAATTCTGTTTGTGAAGGGTGATTCAGCACTGGTGGATCACCGAACACACACATTCATCACTTTGCTCAGTTACGCAATACTGAGACATTCTCAGCGCAAAACTGCAGTTGAGATCCACAAATATGTCAGTCGCTATTCACATTATTAGCAGAATTATTGGGGGGGGGGCTGAGGGAGGGCTTGGTTCATTATTGGGTGGGCTTAAGGCCCCCCAAGCCCCCCCTTGGCGCCGCCACTGTATATAGTTAATCTGGCCTCCACCAGCAATGTGCAACAGCAGTTTATCTGATCTGACCCAAATACACATCACTAGAACCACCATGAAACCTTGTTTCAAAATTTTCCGATGGAGAATGAAAAGTTGATTAATGTCAACTAGCGCCAAGGTCCGTCAGACTCCGCAGGAGCTGAGTCAACATCAGCTGAGCAATGCTGATGTTGGTCATGCTTCCAGAAAGTTTTCAACATGTTTAAAATCTTCAAAATTCACGCTAAAATGCCGGCAAGAGTTGAGCTCTGCTACCACTACGTTACTGCTCCGTACACCTTTACTGGCCAATGGGGGAGGCTTGACTAGACACACAACCTTCTCTGGATCGCTTAAGAATATGTAGAACCTTTCTCGATGATGCACAAATAGCAAATGATGCAATCGCAGAGCTACATTGAGTTTATATAGGCTATGTCATATGATGTCTCAAACGTTGAGTCACCAACCAGCTATGCTACTGCTCCACGGAGTGTATGAACCAATGTACCGGACCTCCAATGCCGCAAGTTGAATTACGCCCTATAGTAATGCCAAATGTTGCCCTCCGTCGAGCTACACTGACCTGCAGTGAAGACGGCACATTTGGAGCAAGACTTCTTTGGCATTTCAAAGAAGATTTTTTGAGAATCTGCTACGTCGGCCAGCATCAACCACCTCACGTCTTAGTGTCAATTAGCAATACTTTAATAACACTGGTGATTTTTTTCCCCAGAGTACAGTCTGCCGCTACTGCATTTGGTCCTGCTGTTCAACTACAGTGTTACATCAACTCTATATGACTGTATAGTCTTCAGCTTGGTTTGATGTCGTGATAGAGCTGATTTAACACCATCAGGTCAGTTCTGAGAGCCTGTGGTGGAGCCAGGTATGCAACCATGGAACCACCAGGGGTCTTGGACGGCAACCCCGGGATGTTTCCATGGTGTGTTGAACACGCGGTCAGGACGTGAGCTCAGTTCAATTGTTCCGGGGAGAAAAAGTGCCGAAATGCAACCGAAAACCATCCATTGAACGTTTATTCCTCTCCAACGTACACGATCAGTGAAGAGGTCTGGGATGAGACGATTTAGAGAGCGGATACAGGAAATGATAAGATGGTGGAGGAGTACAAATTGGTGTGGGTGTAGAGAGATTAAAAACAAGTCAAACAGAAACCACATGCCATTACAGACTGGAATGTGCCTTTCATGTTGGAGGCAGGGCTTCCTGTGTTGGGTCCCGGCAGCTGACTCGGTCCAACCTCATCGCAGGCTTCCATGCTAATGAGCGCAGCGACACTCCTCCCCAACGCTGCTCCGGGGGTCTCAGCCAGAGTGTATCCTTAGCTGCTCGCTAACCGATTGTCCCTCCTTATTACCAGCCGTGCTGTTTGTCTCGCTCCCTCAGCTTGTTAGCTTGACACCCTGTCTTAGCTGTCAAAATGCCACGCCGTTTGCCGAGCGCCAGTGTCGACGCTCACTGTGAAACGCTGCTGTCGACGAGTGATCTGCTTTCATTATCTTTTACTTAATGCTCTTGTTCTTACCGTGTTAGAGATGAAGACATAGGTGGTGAAGTCTTTTGGGAAGGATGAAGGCCAGAAATAGGCTGGTGATAAGTTGAAAAATAGGCACACGAGAGCGTCACACAAGGCTGGCACTTAAAACTAAAAAAAAGCCCTTAGAAGTTAGACCCCAGGGCACTAGACAGACAAAGTGCTAATGCCATTTATTCCAAAGAGCTGGAAGCTCTGCAGCGTGCCATCAGTCCTGGAGGATGGGAAGGAAACAGCCGTAATTAATAATCTCCCGTTGTTAGTGCAAATACTACACACGCGTCAACACTTGCATGTGTTGTGAAGCCAAAACCCTGATAATAAGCGTACGCAATGAGTACGCTAATGTCCTCACATTCTCATGGAGCAGAAGCTTAGCTGTGTAAACCTCTTGGCCCAAAGCATGAAGTAAAAATCTGTCATTACTTCATAATGTCCTACTTGGTGCTCAAAAAACTGTCCTTAAGAATAGTGTGGCCAGAAATATCGTACAAAAAACACTGGAATTCTGTTGTATTTATTATAACTACTTTCAACTTTGGTCTATTTGGTGTTTTTGGTCGTTTTGTTTGAGGTGTTTGCCAAATTAGGCAAAAAGAAAGAAATAACTGATTTCAAAGAATCATGATGGAGGGATGAGGCATGGGCCAAGAAAGTGTTCATTAAATTTTGGTAAGAATCCAAATCAAGAGGCACATCACTGGTGAGTAAGCAGGATCAAAGTTTAGCAACAAGGCTCAAAGATCAGGTTTACATTCAAAAGACCAGCAATCAGGATCAAAGTTCAGTCATCTGGATCAAACGTTAGGAACATGATCAAAGGAGAGTGATCAGGATCAAATATCAATATTAAAGATGGGCAGTCATCATCAAGGATGAGGATCATGTCTGTCATCACAAAGAAAGGTGAGCGACCAATATCAGGGTTACGATAATGATCAAAGGTGAGTGTTGAAGATCCTGTGACTGTCTACCCATAGGAGTACTCTGATCTAGCGGCAGACGATCTGGATCAGGAGTAGAAAAATGTATTTCCGGGCTGGCGTGGTTGACTCGCCAATCCCTCAATGATTGGGATTTATTTCAGAATTTTTTAACTGGTCTTGATTTTAGTCAATTTATTCCTAACAAAGATGAACACGTCTCCATATTTTAAATGATGTGTATTCAAATTTTTTTTTTTTTTTTTTTTTTGTCATTTCATTTGTTCAATGTCAATGAAAAATTTCAGGACACATTCAAATGGATGAAAAGAACTTGGGGTTGAGAAGGTTTAACATTTAATTATTGCTTGAATTCCTTTAAGAAAAAAAAATATATATTTTAAAGTCATTTTTGGATTTGTCATTTTGGGGGGTTGTGCAATCTCAGTACGCTCTTTTTTTTATGGGAATATATGTCTATATTAAGTGCAGAATTCTGTGCAACATGAATGCAAGTAACACTAGAGGAATATATCAACAGCAGTTTATAAGATTCAGGAGTGAACACTTGCCTTAAAATAACCATAAATCTGAATGTTTAAAGTCAGTTAATCAATAGCAAACACTTGGTGAGGCCATTTTTAACGTTCCCTCGTCACTTGAAGGTTACACTGCTCCCGAGCAAAATTAAATTTTAAACAGGAGTGTGGTCTTGTAGTTTGAGCGGCACAGCTGAGGCCATTTGGGAGCAATGAACTGAAAAAAGAGAAAGAAGAAGAAAAAAGACAATCCTGCTGGTGGCACATTTGGGTGTTATTAGACCATTTTTCTCTCCCCCCACCCCAACACACACAAACACACACACACACACACACAGACCAACTGGGGAATTGGCAGAAGAAGCACAGGTGCCACTCAGAGTTAAGTGCAAAGCAGGCAATAAATAGTGACACTGAGTGACTCTTTACTGTCAAAATAAAGTAAAAGTTATTCCAGAAAACACTGCTCTCTGTAGAAGTGTTGGCGTGCAATCCTGTGATCTAAGACGCAATATTAGCATAAACGTTGATTTCTGGCAATCGATCCCAGCTGGCTACGTGAGCTGAAGCATGAGTGTAGGATGTGCTATTTTATTTTATTTTTAAAATTTATTACCTGGTCACATCACTTCCTGTTGGCTGCAGGAGAGTCCGTGGTGGCCCAAGCCGCTTGCATGTGCGCGCTTGAGTTCTGATGGAGTGGCTCCCATTTGAGGGGCGGGGCTTTTCTGGGCCCCAGATAATGAGAGATTGAGACTGATTTATCCACTAAAGAGATTAGATTTCGCTAAAAGCAGCCTTGTTGTCACCGCGGATCTGGAGTGTCTCAGTGGCAAAGGTGGGGGAGCACTCTAGGCGGTAATGGCGGTACGGCATTAACAGGAGCAAAGCACATGTAACAAAGCATGACAATAGTTATCATACACTCAACAAAAATATAAACGCAACACTTTTGGTTTTGCTCCCATTTTGTATGAGATGGACTCAAAGATCTAAAACTTTTTCCACATACACAATATCACCATTTCCCTCAAATATTGTTCACAAACCAGTCTAAATCTGTGATAGTGAGCACTTCTCCTTTGCTGAGATAATCCATCCCACCTCACAGGTGTGCCATACCAAGATGCTGATTAGACACCATGATTAGTGCACAGGTGTGCCTTAGACTGCCCACAATAAAAGGCCACTCTGAAAGGTGCAGTTTTATCACACAGCACAATGCCACAGATGTCGCAAGATTTGAGGGAGCGTGCAATTGGCATGCTGACAGCAGGAATGTCAACCAGAGCTGTTGCTCGTGTATTGAATGTTCATTTCTCTACCATAAGCCGTCTCCAAAGGCGTTTCAGAGAATTTGGCAGTACATCCAACCAGCCTCACAACCGCAGACCACGTGTAACCACACCAGCCCAGGACCTCCACATCCAGCATGTCCACCTCCAAGATCATCTGAGACCAGCCACTCGGACAGCTGCTGGAACAATCGGTTTGCATAACCAAAGAATTTCTGCACAAACTGTCAGAAATCGTCTCAGGGAAGCTCATCTGCATGCTTGTCGTCCTCATCGGGGTCTCGACCTGACTCCAGTTCGCCGTCGTAACCGACTTGAGTGGGCAAATGCTCACATTCGCTGGCGTTTGGCACATTGGAGAGGTGTTCTCTTCACGGATGATGCGAAGGAGATGTGTTGCACTGCATGAGGCAAATGGTGGTCACACCAGATACTGACTGGTATCCCCCCCAATAAAACAAAACTGCACCTTTCAGAGTGGCCTTTTATTGTGGGCAGTCTAAGGCACACCTGTGCACTAATCATGGTGTCTAATCAGCATCTTGATATGGCACACCTGTGAGGTGGGATGGATTATCTCAGCAAAGGAGAAGTGCTCACTATCACAGATTTAGACTGGTTTGTGAACAATATTTGAGGGAAATGGTGCTATTGTGTATGTGGAAAAAGTTTTAGATCTTTGAGTCCATCTCATACAAAATGGGAGCAAAACCAAAAGTGTTGCGTTTATATTTTTGTTGAGTATATATGTGAAGGAAAAAGCACAATTGGGATTCTAAATGGTCTTTCATGAACATTCAAATTGTCATTATTCAGCACCAGATGCTATATAGATCTCTGCTAATATACATAATTACCATGAAGCAAATCATTTAGATGTACGCGGGAGGAAGAAAACGCACCGACTTAAGTCATCATAGCTCATAGAATTAACAGATTGAGTTTCTGCCAATGCTCCTAAGGTGATAATATTTGTGTGAAGGTTTTAAAATCATTTTATTTATACTTTAAAACTGATGCTGTCATGCAGCAGGATTATACCTACAAAAACAAACCAACAACAACAACAACAACAACAACAACAAAACAGTTTTGTTTGTTTTAATTTCATAAGATTCATTCATTCATTTTTCTAACTCTTCCTGGGATTACCCAGAAAAATAAAGATTCTAGCTTGATGATTATTTTCTTTGTTTATTTGGTGGGGAACTATCATATTTGATTTTTATTGGAAGTGGAATGTTTGGACATATTTCTGTTGTTGCAGCAAAATATTTAACATCTATTAAATTAAAGTTCTGAGGTCTCACGGCAACTTAGACTCAATTACCAAAAAAAAACCAAAAAGAGAGAAACTCTCCAGCCTGAGCTCATGTTCATTCCTCAGCCTAGGATTACTAGCATGCTACAAAACAAATAGATAGATATTTGGCCATAGAAGACTCCATTAAATGTTGGAGGTGATCCAGATCAAGATCTGGATTCTGGATCCAGATTTCACTTTATATAGGCTTTGAACGATTAATCGACTAACTACTGACGTCAAAACTACTTCATGGATTCTCACCAAATTTGCACCACAGACAGACATTAGGGCAGGGAAGATACTACTGAATTTTGGAGGTGATCTGGATCTGGATCCAGATTTCACTTTATATAGGCTTTGAACGATTACATCAAAACTACTTATGTCAAAACCTCTTCAAGGATTCTCACCAAATTTGCACCACAGACAGATATTAGGGCATGGAAGACTCCACTGAATTTTGGATGTGATCTGGATCTGGATCCAGATTTCACTATATATAGGCTTTGAACGATTAATCGACTAACTACTTACGTCAAAACTACTTCATGGATTCTCACCAAATTTGCACCACAGACAGATATTAGGGCAGGGAAGATGCCACTGAATTGTGGAGGCAATTTGGATCTGGATCCAGATTCTGGATCAAAATATCACTTTATACAGGTTTTGAATGATTACATCAAAACTACGGATTCTCACCAATTTTGCACCACAGACAGATATTAGTGCATGGAAGACACCACTAAATTTTGGAGGTGATCTGGATCCAGATTTCACTTTATCTAGGCTTTGAACAATTACATCAAAACTACTTACGTCAAAACTACTTCACAGATTCTCACCAAATTTGCACCACAGACAGACATTAGGGCATGGAAGATACTACTGAATTTTGGAGGTGATCTGGATCTGGATCCAGATTTCACTTTATATAGGCTTTGAACGATTACATCAAAACTACTTATGTCAAAACCTCTTCAAGGATTCTCACCAAATTTGCACCACAGACAGATATTAGGGCATGGAAGACTCCACTGAATTTTGGATGTGATCTGGATCTGGATCCAGATTTCACTATATATAGGCTTTGAACGATTAATCGACTAACTACTTACGTCAAAACTACTTCATGGATTCTCACCAAATTTGCACCACAGACAGATATTAGGGCAGGGAAGATGCCACTGAATTGTGGAGGCAATTTGGATCTGGATCCAGATTCTGGATCAAAATATCACTTTATACAGGTTTTGAATGATTACATCAAAACTACGGATTCTCACCAATTTTGCACCACAGACAGATATTAGTGCATGGAAGACACCACTAAATTTTGGAGGTGATCTGGATCCAGATTTCACTTTATCTAGGCTTTGAACAATTACATCAAAACTACTTACGTCAAAACTACTTCACAGATTCTCACCAAATTTGCACCACAGACAGACATTAGGGCATGGAAGATACTACTGAATTTTGGAGGTGATCTGGATCTGGATCCAGATTTCACTTTATATAGGCTTTGAACGATTACATCAAAACTACTTATGTCAAAACCTCTTCAAGGATTCTCACCAAATTTGCACCACAGACAGATATTAGGGCATGGAAGACTCCACTGAATTTTGGATGTGATCTGGATCTGGATCCAGATTTCACTTTATATAGGCTTTGAACAGTTACATTAAAACTACTTACATCAAAACTACTTTATGGATTCTCACCAAATTTGCACCACAGACAGATATTAGGGCATGGAAGACTCCACTGAATTGTGGAGGCAATTTGGATCTGGATCCAGATTCTGGATCAAGATTCACTTTATACAGGTTTTGAACGATTACATCAAAACTATGGATTCTCACAAATTTTGCACCACAGAATTTTGGAGGTGATCCAGATCCGGATTGGTGGACGTCAGAAATCTCACATTGCTCTTGTTTATTAATAATTTAATCCCAAATACAACACTATTCTTATAGTCAGCTGATATATGATGATCATACTAAGTTTCTTAACAGTACTGCAGTCATCTTACAAATAAAAATTTGGTTTTAAGACCTTTCACTGACCTTGACCTTTGATCCTCAGACCCCAAAATCAGAAGGATTCTTCAAGTCAAGTTACCAAATACAAACACTCTCAAACATACAATAAATATTTCAGCTTGATTGATCAACCTGCTATCCACAAAATGAGCAGAAAGAGAGGAAAAACATGACAACTCCCCAGTGTCGAAAACTTGTAAATATCTGAATATATGTGGGCCTAACTATAAAGGAAACTGATATAATACCGTGACCCTGAGTAGAGACGAGATGCAGGAGTGCATTGCATATAAATGTGCACATAAAATGTTCAAACTAAATGGCACTATATTGAACAGACGTGATGGAGCATCTTTGCAGTGTTGTAATAATCATCTCTTCCAGTTCGGTTGTCATTAAATCATGGGTGTGAGTTGGATGTCGGGCCACTTTCTATGAGCTGCACAGATGCATCAATATAACACGAGGCTGCAGAACGTTATGTCCATAGATGAAGATGAATCATTGTGCAGCTTTGCAGAAGATAATAAATTTGCATTTCTTATGAATTCGTAGTTCAAGAAAGGCTAAACATAACCAAAAACCTTGAAAAAAAAAAGGATTTCCTCCGACTTACAAAGGAGAAAATGTGATCTTACGCCACACTCAACCCCTTCTACTGTGTAATTGAGACACAGCTCATCCATGTGGTCACCGATGTGTGCAAGTCCCTGAAAGGGTTTGCCAGCCGCACATGCATATTATTACATCAGAGGCGTTGTCAGAGAATATTGATTACACACTTTAATGCACTCGCATGCAACCTACACTGTTATTGTAAATGAGACTCTGTATAGATCCAGTTTCACACCATCGGTACAGCTCATCGATCACGCAGGACGCACCGTGGGCTGAGAAACACAAATTCATAGAGCACCGAGGATTCACAAAATGAGGAAATACAGGGAGCCGAGAGGGAGGCCAGGGAGGTTCACAGGACAGGCTCATTTTTATTTGCACTAAAAAAAATTGGAGTCCACAGTCAGGATGGTGGAGCTTGGAGAACTCTATATTGGAATTGGAATCAGAGGAAATTTTTTAATGATGAACCAAAATGTGGACAGATTTTGCCATCATTGTAATTGTGTGCCGCTGGGAGTCTAACGTAACCCGGGCAATTCTGCGTTAACAGAGTTACAATGACCGCAAAATCTAGCCATATTTTAGCTCATCGTTAAAATTTCCTCTGATTGTAATTGGGGAATTAAACTACTGCTCTTTGAGCAAACTACAGTTTAGACCCACATAAAATTAACGTCAAATGAAAGAGCAGTTTTTTTCACAGCATGGGGGTAGGGGGAGACTTAGCGGGGCATAGCCACACGACGAGCGTGGCAGGCGTGAGTATTGTAGGAGAGTCCAGGGGCATCACCCCAGAAAAGTTTTTAATTTTAACCCTTTGAAACACTATTTCCTGCATTTTGTGGGCCACTTTGTGTTGCTAACTGGGATATTAAATAACATCCAACATGTCCTTTAAAAAAGAAGAAAAAAAAAAAAAAAACAACCAGAAAAGCCCCCTATGCTGGTTAAATCGCAGCATAGGGGATCCAAATCACAGCATAGGGGCCCCTATGCTCCACTGCGCTGGCGAGAATTTAATTCTGCACCAGATTGACACCTTATTGTTTCACCATCACCTGGTCTGTTGGAAAAACTATCAATATCGGTCTTGACACTGAGGGGTGCCGATGTTTATTCCCGGATTCTGTAGTGTGAAGTGGATGAGAGTCTACAACTCCCACTGGATGGGACATCAGCACATTGCAGGTTACTTCCAAACCAAGGCTGGTACCCATTTCCAATTGGGTGGGTTGGGACAGTGAAGATCGAGTACCTTGTCTGAGGACCTAAACAGGTAGGAGAACAAGCCCTCTGGAGGACCCTGACGCCAACTGGTGAGGATGAAAGTCTACGACTCCCCTTGAGTAGGTTGTCAGCTCCCAACCAAGACTGGTACCCATTTAAAGCGGATGGGTTGAGACTATGCAGACTGTCTACATAGACAGGTGGTGTGACCCGGCCTACATATTGACAGCCAATCTTCTTACCCCACAGGTCTACCTGCTCTGCTTAGTCTTCGATACACTGTTTAGCAGCTTCACTTTTATGAGATGAATTCAGGTAAATACTTTTTATGTTTTGTATTAATCACCACCATCGTAATATTTGACGAACGCGGTTCTATATATCAGTCTATCTGCTGTGATGTAATTTCCCCACGGATCAATCTAAAATGATTGAAAGTTTTATATACATAATTTGAGCACTCTGGTTGAGTAACATATTCAGCTTTGTCTCAATGGGGCCACTGAGTAGTTTGTTCACTTTATGAGGGGCCACATAAACAGTTAATGGAAAAACGGGTGCTTTTTTCTCCTGACACTATTACCACATAAAAGCAGCCTTTCTCCTGGTGGATGGGAAGAGTAGCCATTACATTATATAAAAAAATCAATTAAGTTCATAGGAGTCCATTTTGGTTTTGTTGAACCAGACATGAAAAAAAAAATAAATAAAAAAAATCCATGGTTCCACCAACGAATCGAGGCCAAACAAAGACGTTTAGGAGTATAATTTTAAAATATTATTAAATCAGTTCAATATGGAAGTAAAAGGCACTCAGCATTCCTAAAACAGGTTGTTTGTTATTAATCATGGAAAAATTAGGGGTGCTGTTTGACTAAATGCAAACAACAACACAAATCAAAAAGAGATTTTAAAAATGTATCAGGTTATTAGACTATGAATCTCCAGCCTCTGTATGCCTTGAAGCCTCAATGATCTTCGTACGCTGGAGTGGGTGACGATATAGCATTGAGTTGCTAAAGGTCAGTAGCATCAACCGGATCATGGTCACATGACTGAGCATGGCAACACAGCTACCATCAATCAAGAGGAAAAACTCCTTTATTCCTCAGGCCATCAGACTGTACAACTCCTTAATTGGTGGGAGGAGGAATAACAGGAAGACAGGGGACGGGAAGGAGAGGAACAGTAGTAGCCAGTAAACCACTAGCGAACAGTATGTCTGGTACTTATATTGATATTTATCTTTGTAAATTGTTTTTTACTTTCACTTTTGATACACTGTGTCCTGCTATACAACCCCTGGCAATAATTATGGAATCACCGGCCTCGGAGGATGTTCATTCAGTTGTTTAATTTTGTAGAAAACAAGCAGATCACAGACATGACACAAAACTAAAGTCATTTCAAATGGCAACTTTCTGGCTTTAAGAAACACTATAAGAAATCAGGAAAAAAAATTGTGGCAGTCAGTAACGGTTACTTTTTTAGACCAAGCAGAGGGAAAAAATATGGACTCACTCAGTTCTGAGGAATAAATTATGGAATCACCCTGTAAATTTTCATCCCCAAAACTAACACCTGCATCAAATCAGATCTGCTCGTTAGTCTGCATCTAAAAAGGAGTGATCACACCTTGGAGAGCTGTTGCACTAAGTGGACTGACATGAATCATGGCTCCAACACAAGAGATGTCAATTGAAACAAAGGAGAAGATTATCAAACTCTTAAAAGAGGGTAAATCATCACGCAATGTTGCAAAAGATGTTGGTTGTTCACAGTCAGCTGTGTCTAAACTCTGGACCAAATACATACAACATGGGAAGGTTGTTAAAGGCAAACATACTGGTAGACCAAGGAAGACATCAAAGCGTCAAGATAGAAAACTTAAAGCAATATGTGACACATAGGGTCAATGTCATGGCCTGCAAATAGTCTGGATCTTAATCCAATTGAAAATCTTTGGTGAAAGTTGAAGAAAATGGTCCATGACAAGGCTCCAACCTGCAAAGCTGATCTGGCAACAGCAATCAGAGAAAGTTGGAGCCAGATTGATGAAGAGTACTGTTTGTCGCTCATTAAGTCCATGCCTCAGAGACTGCAAGCTGTTATAAAAGCCAGAGGTGGTGCAACAAAATACTAGTGATGTGTTGGAGCGTTCTTTTGTTTTTCATGATTCCATAATTTTTTCCTCAGAATTGAGTGATTACATATTTTTTTCCCTCTGCTTGGTCTAAAAAAGTAACCATTACTGACTGCCACAATTTTTTTTTTCGTGATTTCTTATAGTGTTTCTTAAAACCAGAAAGTTGCCATTTGAAATGACTTTAGTTTTGTGTCATGTCTGTGATCTGCTTTTTTCTACAAAATTAAACAACTGAATGAACATCCTCCGAGGCCGGTGATTCCATAATTTTTGCCAGGGGTTGTATAGTGCTGCTGGAACCTCATTTTCCCTGAGGGAGTCTTCCCAAGGGATTAAAAAGTTCTATATTATCTAATCTAATCATCGGTATGTTTCTGGTTTGGCCGTCGAGAGACATCGACCACTCTCAGCCAAATTTATCACAGTACCAGCCTGTATGCATGTGTGGAAAAACGGGATATGGAAGTCTGGTCTCCATAACTGAACCATACACATACCTGTAAAAAGGTATTTACCTTTAGTATAAGCATGGGTTTGCAGAGGCATTTAAAATGTGTGTCTGGATTTGTGTGTTTCCACAACAGCGTATTATGGTTGTATATTCAGTAACACACCCACACACACCCAAAGCTGAAGGAAGACATTTGTGTTGTGAGAGAAAAACACACTCAGGCTTCCACAGATTAAAGTTGTAAATTTACAAGAAAACAATGTGATATTTTGAGGTTAAAGTGTTCAGTTTTTAAGAAAAACTTGAACACTGACATTATAAAGTCGTAAATTTTCAATGTGATATTGTCTAGAGTTTTACTCCCTGATTTACTAAAGGTTTGCATGTGTAAAAACGTGCACAAACACCACTGTACTCACAAATACACCTACATGCTGATTTGTTAACAGGGCGCAATAACGATTCCACCTGTCAAATGTGTAAAATAGCGCATATTGTCAGTTTAGTGTATATTGTCGGTTTACTGCATTTGCATACATTAATATGTAATCTGGGGTTTGACCACCCAAGAGCACAAAATTGTAGGAGGAAACATGCAAATAGGTGAAGTTTGCACACGCAACATGATTTATCACAGTAAAAAGAAATTCAGCAGGCACTGTTTTTGCATCTTTGAAAAGTTGGCATTAGCTCGACAGACTGCTGTTGCAGCACAAATGCTTCAAAGAATTGTTATTTTTTTTTAATTACACAAACTATAGGAAAAATAAAAAAACGATTAGACAAACACTGGATAAATTATGACAGAAAATAGAATATAGACAGCATTTGATAAATCAATAAAATATTCTCCTATTTGAGGGCTGGTGTCGTCGACCAAATGGTCCCCCCTAAAAATTGGTCCGCCTGCCTTCACGGCGCATACGTCATTTGGGACCACAGCAGCACATCTGAGACGGACTCTACACCCAAAGCAATCAAATGGATTAATGTGATTAATAACCATCAGATGACAAGGTCTTAAATCTCTTAAATCATTCTAAAGTCTTAAGCAGAAACGAGGCCATTTAAGCAGAAATTAGGCAATAATTGGCAAGTTGTTACTGACACTCTGAAATGACATTGGCGCAGCAGCAGCTGCTGTGCGCTCTGATCGCTTCCTCCGTCTTATATGATGAAATAATGCTGAAGTTATGTGGAATTGATTGCTGTACAAAAGCTTCAGATATCTGTCGTTGAGATAGATGATGACTGGAGGCAGTCTGAAGCAGAAACGAGGTGATAATCAAGGAATTGCTGGTGACGCTAAGAAACGATGCTGGTGAGCTCCGAAATGACGCATGCGCAGTGAAGGCAGGGCGCAACGATTTTTAGGGGACATCTCCCACGTATATTAGATGTGGATAAAGAGGTGCCTTGTGCCTGCATGCAGTGACTTAACCTACGTGGCTAATTTCAGTTAATTTTGTGCTTACGGTCATTAATGTGGTGATCCAGATCCAGATCCCGCATCAAGATTTCACTTTATATAGGGTATGAAGGTTTACATCAAAACTCCTTCACGGATTCTCACCAAATTTGCAAAACAGATAGATATTAGGCCATGGAAGACTCCACTGTATTTTGGAGCTGATCGGATCCGGATTGGCAGATGTCAGAAATCTTGTTGTTGTTTATACTGTAATCGTCCTTCACCAGCTCCACCTTGGAGCAGCTGGTGTTCATTAACAGTTATCCTTAATCCCCATCTACATTATCTCACAATTTATGGAACATTCCTGGAACAAAGGCAGATATCTCCACCAAATTTAACTGAAATACATTTGGCGATCTCTCAATAAACAAACTGACAAACTATCTTTTTTCCCTATTTTGTGCATACTGGTCACTCCCCAGTCTCAGGTATGACTAAATTTTATAATGTTGAATGCATGTAAACGGTATTAATTGATCACACACGCACATTAATTCATGCATTTTTCATTCCTGAAGCTCGAGAAGTAAAACATCGGCACTGTCCTCCGAGTTGAAGCCTTTGGCACTCAAAGGCACGTGCACATGGTGCAGCTCCATGAATAGAACTCGCTGCACACATCCTCCAACCAACCACCTACTTTAGAAGAAATAATGATGAGTGGATGCTGGTACATTTAGAATCTCATTAAAGAAAAGACCGGAGCAGTTAAACTAGTCCTTCTAGATCACTCTCTTATCAAGGTGCAAATATGCAGCTCATCTACAAACAAAAGCAGCACTGTGCAAACAAACTGCCGCTGCCAAAGGATCACAGCGTTATGTTTGAGTAAGCCTCTGTCGGCTCTCCCAGGTCTTCTTTTTTGGAGCCATTTGGCACGGCGGGCCTGTTGTGTCCGTTTGATTTCCCTAAACAACATTAATCGGACATCTGTAGGGAAGGATAAAGCCCAGATTGGCCGTAACAGCGCCGCAGTTCTCTGTCGATAGGCCCGGCTCTGGCGGATGCTCACATCATTGGCTGACGTAAGATGGCAGCTTTCTTTTCAGTTGGCTTTTAGCGAGCCAGCGCCAGATCACTGAGGACAGAGTATCTGGCAGCCTTTAGAAGGTTGGATGCCGCCGCCCCTGCCAGGAAACTGTCTGGCGATTGGCTGCGTCGCCTCCAGAGTGGACTGATCGTCCTATCAATGGCCACGTTGCAGGCTGGCTGATGCTGTTGCCTGCTGACTGGCTTTGCTTCACGCAGCTATCGATATCACCTCCTCACTCGCGTGCTACCGTACACCATCCATAACTTTTCTGCCTGGGGGAGGCGCGCGGCTAAACCCTGCCAGCAGCCTCTAACACCTCATAATTCTAAGTTGGGCAGGAAATAGGTTTTAAAGATCTCTCGCTGAGCTCTGCTCACAGAAACAATGGCTACAGGTCTTCCGATAGCAACAGCACAGATGTGGGAAAACGTTCGCTGCTCAGCAACACTCCAAGAGTCAAACAGGCTACGTGTGTACCGTAATCTCGCAACCTGCAACAATCTGGTGCAAATTAATTTGCTTGAGGTTTGGAGCGTTAATGAATTTGAATGCTTCCGCTGAGTCTTGTTCAATTAAGAGCGCTTATGAATGTGATGTTAAATACATGTCTGAAATGATGAAGATTAAAAATAGCAGGGTGTAAAAGTCTCATCGGGAGATTTTCGACATTTGGAGGAGGAAGTTGGTACATTACCTTGTATACATGGAGGCAGCAGAGGGGAAGAAAAGCAATCAGGCATCTTGATTGGGGTGTTCAGTTCAGCGTGTGCTTCTTGTATTGTTTATTACAAATTGCCCTGCAAATGTCTGTCTTAGATTTTCTAAAGCACCACTGCAATAGATTCTAAACAAGACGTCACTAACCAAAGCATATTTTATATGACAATATAAAAATAAAAAGGTGCTAAATATGTAGTGTGCAAAAGACTGCACAAAAATAAATAAAGAACATTCATATTGCAATTAAAACAACAAATGATAAACAAATGTATTATCAAGTAGCAACACCCTTCTTTAAAAAATACAAAATTAAATTGAAAACACCAACTTTATTATTATAGGTGCATTGGCAGTGATCACTAAATAATAATAAAAAATCATTAAATACAATCAAATTTTCTTGTGAGCTAGTGTTAAATCGAAAAAAAAATTTATAAAAAAGAAATGATAAATTTTAAAAAGGTGGCAAGTGGTCAAATTCACTTATATTTAGCTACTGATGAAATAAGTTTTCAATGGTAATTTAGCAATTTTAAACAAACAACAGAACTCCCCAAGATCTGGAAGCAATTTTGGTAGTTGCGTTCATGAGATGTCAGCATGTAGGAAATTACAAGTTCAAACTTAGACATAACCCTTTGAAAGCATGGTTGAGTTAGATTTTTTTTATTTTTTTTTATTTTACTGGCTCAGAAATTAAGTGCTTCAATATATATATTGCAATCACTGTGTCCTCTGTCGAGACATTGGCAACAGTACAAATATAGCCTGTGTTCAGTACATAAAGCTTATACAACCCCTGGCAAAAATTATGGAATCACCGGCCTCAGAGGATGTTCATTCAGTTGTTTAATTTTGTAGAAAAAAAGCAGATCACAGACATGACACAAAACTAAAGTCATTTCAAATGGCAACTTTCTGGCTTTAAGAAACACTATAAGAAATCAAGAAAAAAAGATTGTGGCAGTCAGTAACGGTTACTTTTTTTAGACCAAGCAGAGGAAAAAAATATGGAATCACTCAATTCTGAGGAAAAAATTATGGAATCACCCTGTAAATTTTCATCCCCCAAATTAACACCTGCATCAAATCAGATCTGCTCATTGACATTGACCCTATGTGTCTTTTTGCAAGGAATGTTTTTACAGTTTTTGCTCTATGGCAAGATGCATTATCATCTTGAAAAATGATTTCATCATCCCCAAACATCCTTTCAATTGTCCAAAATATCAACATAAACTTGTGCATTTATTGATGATGTAATGACAGCCATCTCCCCAGTGCCTTTACCTGACATGCAGCCCCATATCATCAATGACTGTGGAAATTTACATGTTCTCTTCAGGCAGTCATCTTTATAAATCTCATTGGAAAGGCACCAAACAAAAGTTCCAGCATCATCACCTTGCCCAATGCAGATTCGAGATTCATCACTGAATATGACTTTCATCCAGTCATCCACAGTCCACGATTGCTTTTCCTTAGCCCATTGTAACCTTGTTTTTTTTCTGTTTAGGTGTTAATAATGGCTTTCGTTTAGCTTTTCTGTATGTAAATCCCATTTCCTTTAGGCGGTTTCTTACAGTTCGGTCACAGACGTTGACTCCAGTTTCCTCCCATTCGTTCCTCATTTGTTTTGTTGTACATTTTTTGATTTTTGAGACATATTGCTTTAAGTTTTCTGTCTTGACGCTTTGATGTCTTCCTTGGTCTACCAGTATGTTTGCCTTTAACAACCTTCCCATGTTGTTTATATTTGGTCCAGAGTTTACAACCAACATCTTTTGCAACATTGCATGATGATTTATTCTCTTTTAAGAGTTTGATAATCCTCTCCTTTGTTTCAATTGACATCTCTCGTGTTGGAGCCATGATTCATGTCAGTCCACTTAGTGCAACAGCTCTCCAAGGTGTGATCACTCCTTTTTAGATGCAGACTAATGAGCAGATCTGATATGATGCAGGTGTTAGTTTTGGGGATGAAAATTTACAGGGTGATTCCATATTTTTTTCCTCAGAATTGAGTGATTCCATATTTTTTTCCTCTGCTTGGTCTAAAAAAGTAACCGTTACTGACTGCCACAATCTTTTTTTCTTGATTTCTTATAGTGTTTCTTAAAGCCAGAAAGTTGCCATTTGCAATGACTTTAGTTTTGTGTCATGTCTGTGATCTGCTTTTTTTCTACAAAATTAAACAACTGAATAAACATCCTCCGAGGCCGGTGATTCCATAATTTTTGCCAGGGGTTGTAGCTTGACAAATTATTCACTGGATAGACCTGGATCTAATACAGGCTGCTAGGCTAACCATAATCAGTATAGCATAAGTAAGTACAAAACTGTTAAGACATTAATATTACAAATCATGTTTCATTTCTTTTAACAAATCAACCTACCATTACTGTCCATTTCATGACAATGACTGCTCTAGTGTTAATTCATCTCTGTGGTCCCATTGTTTTTCAAGTTGATCAAGTGAACACATGATTTTCGGAACATTGAAGTTCCCAACTTGGATTTTCCAAGTTCACCATCTCTTTGAAAGAGGCATTACAGACACATTAACGTGTAAGCAAGAGGAAGTGTGATAACCACGACTCTTTGGTCTTTTTGCCCAATCATCAAAGATATCCTGCTCAGTCTAGAAAGCCCAAACTGATTTCAGCATAAAAACATTACAGCATAATTGTCAAATATTCCTAATAATACTCTTGACACTTCACCAATCAAAAGAAATTATTCCCCAGTCACACTGTGCAAATGAATTGTGGCTTAATCAATTTCATTATGACAAATAATACATCTGATTTAATTTACCATTCACAGGCTCTTACAAGTTGGGTAATTCACACCAATTAAGGCAGCACTCAAATTCAATGTATTTGTTTCTGTTTGACTGAATGTCAATTAGTATGAACAAATTGTTTACCTTCTGGAGATGGTAGTGGGGGGAGACAGGGGGCACAGGTTGGAGAGTCTACTTTTAGACAGACTGCAAGCCTCAATGATGCCTGAGATTTTGCCAGTTACAGAGGATGGAGAAAGTGGGCTAAAAATAACCAGACCCCGGAAAAAAACAACAAAAAACACTCTGTAGTGTTTTAGAAGACTGTACCTGCTGGTACCCATGCATAATGAGTTCCATCAGAGCAACTACATTTGCAGAGCAATGTAGTCAGGTCAGAACTGCAACTGGAGGAGTAAGGAGCAGGGGACACAAGGCAGCACGGGGGACTAATGGGTTTCACTTCAAAGGACGGTTCTTATGGTATAGTGGCCAGCCTACCTGGCACGCACGCCGTTTGAATGTCAGAGCAGTGATTCTAAATGTTAAGCACATTGCTTAATAGTCCATTATGTAAATTGATACTGCTCGTTGACCGCCGTCCTTGGCTACCGACGTTGTGTCAAAAGGAAAAGAAAAAAAAGAGATAGGGATGTGCTCTGGCCACATGGGACACCATCACTGCTGCTGTGCAAAAAAAAAACTCCCGCAACCATCACAACCCACTCCTCTATACTCTCACTGAAAAGTAGGAGAGTGCACGGACAGTGTGTCGCTACACCAAGACCCTAGAGTCCCTTAATTTACACAAAAAGTCATACCCATGTGCCGAGCACCCTCCACCCATTAATTTGTACCCTGGCACAGAGTTGGCTTGATCACTCTGGTTCATAAATTATGGTGGAAATTGGAGATAAAATAAACATTTTGACAATTAAAACCTGATAAGTATTGTTGAAGGTATCATGGGCACAAGAACCAATACTCTTCAGTATGGTGGGTTGTCAAAAATGGAACTCATCTGAGGTATTTGTTGACAATGTCCAGTTCAAAGTGGTTGAAAATGATCAGTTTTGTTGAAGATATCTTGGGTGCAAGAACATGTGACTGATAGCTGAAGTAGACCCAAATTCTAAAGCTCCGTCTGAACCTCAAGATCACAACTAAGGAACTGTGAAAGGTGTTTGAGGCATTAAATAGAAATGTGACATCATCCACCTTTTAGAGAGCACTCAATCACCACGGCCTGAAAGGCTGTCCACCGCAGACGATATATAGATACCCTGGACGAAGTCCAAGACATAATCAGTGACTTGGAAATGTTTGTGTATCCATCCTTAGGTTGTCTAAAGAAAATTGGCTGTAAAAATCATGATTTGTATCAACAATAATCTTTAGCTTGAGTTCACCCAATTACTTATGCCATCTGAAAGTTGAGGGACTGCCATAAAAAAATAGCTGTAGTTCCTTAATGTTTAATAAGATATTTTTGTAAAACCCTATGAATTAAAGCTGAAACGTTACATGACAACCACATCTTGACTGTTTCATTTCTACCCCACTGTGGGGGTGTATAGAGGCACATTTACAAAAATTGTACAACTGTCAATGGACGGGACTGTATGTTTTTGTAAAAAAAACAAAAAAACACTGTACCGCTGCTCATGGTACCATAAATCCTTTGAGATGGCTCAGACCTGAGATCAAGAGTTTTGTTCCTGAAGCCTTCTCTTAATACTTTTAATATATAAGTAATTTAGTTCCTTCTCTTAAATGTAAGAAGGCACTGGTTCTTAAGGTAGGCCCTTAAATGTGGCCAAAGAGGTCCTAATTACCCCTGAAATATGCCACTTATTTATTCAGAAGCTTTTCAAAGCAAGTCCATTAATTTCTCAAATTGCTTTTTAAAGAGGTATTAATGCTGGTGGATGTCAACTGGTGACTCATTAAAAGTCTGACAAAGTGAAGAAAAACTAAAATAAATAGATGCAAAATGCAAATGCAAAATTAAATGAATGGGCGGAAAATCAGGTACTCTTCAAAGATGAGGCCAGGAACTAGATGAAAAATAAATAAATGCAAAGAATGTAATAAAAAGTTGATGCGGGGGGAATCGGGTGCTCTTCAAGGAAGAGGCTAGGAAATAGATCAAAAAAATAAAAATAAATTCAAAATTAAATTAAAAGAAAACAAATTAGGTACACTTCAAGGATGAGGCCAGAAAGTAGATTAAAAATAAATTAATTAAAAAAATTAAATAAAAGAAAACAAATCAGGTGCTTTTCAAGGATGAGGCCAGAAAATAGATTAAAATAAATAAATGCAAAAAAAAGAAAGGGGGGGGGGGGGATCAGGTGGTCTTCAAAGAAAAAGCAAAGTAGTAAGTTAAAAATAAATAACTGCAAAATTAAATTAAAGGGAAAAACAAGTACTCTTCAAGGAATGATGCCAAGAAGTAGATTAAAATTAAATAAGTATTTTTATGACTCTCTACTCCAATGTCAGAAATAAAATTGTTTTACAAACAAGACCAGCATATTTCAACTCACCAGAATCTTTATTGGGACTTAAGCTGAACAGGTGATGTCAATCACGTGATGATGATGTCATTCAATCCACGCAACAATGTGAAATGAAGACAAGAAGTAAACGAAAATGCAATAACATCAGACTAAAAAGTAAATGACTGAAGGTCATAAAGAACCATGATGACATATGAGTTCATGCCACATCTAACCTTAAAACAAAGTATATCTGGGCTAGATCTGGGAATGGGCAGTAGCAAAAGGGATATCTAAAGCATCTTATAAATCATAGAAGAGTGGACTTTTGGCCTTAGTTACCTCCATCAATGAAGTTGGAGGAGGTTATATTTTTGTCCCTGTTAGTTAGTTAGTTTGTTTATTTGTTTGTTTGTGACCTGCCTGGAGCCCACAATTTTTCATATATTGTTATAAAATTTTTACTCAAGATTCATGTCCTGATAGGCAAGAACTGATTCAATTTGCAAGGTCAAAGGTCAACATCAGGAAAAACCTTGGAAAAATCCCTATCTTTAACACTGGACAAATTTTCAAAAAATCATATTTGAGTGCTGTAATGTAGGATGGTATTCTTTATTGACTGACAAAGTTTGATCCGGATCTGATCCAGATTAAAGATTTTGTGGCCATTTAACATTGAAAACCCCATTTAATATATATTTTACATTATATCTTAATCAAACGTGCCCCAATCATGCTCATATTTGAAAGTGAGGTGCAGACTGACACTCACTATCACCTGACAACGTTGGATCCGGATCTGATCTGGATTGTGGATTTTCTGGACATTTGAATTTTATATTGAAAAGCCCATTTGGTGTACATTTTGCATTATATCTCAATCAAAAGAGCCTCAATCACTCTCATTTGTGACAATGAGGTGCAAACTGTCACTCTGAACAAGTAGATTAAGTTTGATCCAGATCTGATCCATATTGCGGATTTAGCGGCGATTGAAAAGCCCTTTTGATCTATATTTTGTTTTATAGTTTAGCTTAGGAAAAGCCACTTCTAACCTCTAACAGGACTTTGACCTTGAAAGGTTTGTTCCAAAGTAAAAAATTATGGAATTGGAAACTAGGGCGTGGTGCTCTAGCTGAGGTTTGTGCTCCTCAGTGCATTTGAAGTTCCCTAGTTAATGATTTCAATTTAATAAAAAACAAAAAAACAAAAACATCATGTTTGCCTGAGAGCATACAAATGTTTAGAGAAAAATCGAACTTAAATTGTGGGCATCATCTGTGTGAGCAGAGTAAAAATCTCTGTCCTTCTGAGATGGAGAGGCATTAGGATGAAAGCCCAGCTGAGCGGACAGGTCGTACATCAATGAGCATTACTCACGCTGTGCTCTTGACTCTTACACACAAATTGAATTACCTGTGCACTGACGCCACTTGCCCAATATGGATAGGCACCGATACACAGGAGCGTGCACAAAAAAAGAGAAAGAAATAAAAATGCATGATGAAATCACATAAAATTAGCAAATAAACAAAGTCTCCAAGGTAATTCCCACATATGGTACCTGCAGTTTTTAAGACTCTTACACAGAGCATAGTTTTTGTTCTGCTATAATAAATGCCACATTATTGTGATGTACAGCAGATGACTGCATCACATTAAAGCTGCTGTGATGGAATCTCTGTTTAACGCTGCTGGCCTTGACATAGGGAATCAGATCTTAAAACTGTTTATGGTGTCGTGAACCCGCGCTGCATCTCTCTTACGCTTTAACATTCCATTGGAGCCCCGGTGATTTACTGGCTGATGCAACAAATAAATCGGAATGCTCATTCAGCCGAAGCCGACTGCTCCTGAGTTCTGAGATAATTGCGGTCCATTACAGTCCGGTGGCCATGGCCCGGTCATCGCTGCAGCAGCAGAGCTTCAATAATGAACACTAGGCTTTACAGCCAGCTGCTAATTGAGCCGTTATTACTGTATGGGAAAACCTCTCAATTTTTGTTACAAACACCACCAAATATTATTACTGTTATTGCAGATAGAAATCTTCCTTTGAAGAAGTTTCAATGGAATCAACATGATTTACAAATAAAAATTATTTTTACTATTGATAGAGGTAACGATTAGCATTTACAATGCGCATATGGGTGCAAAATTGTTTAATACTATAAAATATTTCTTTACGTTATGGGTGCTCAAAATCAGATTTTACATATTAACATAGAAAATAGTTAATGCAAATATTTCATGTAGTGAATGAAGCAACACCCCCTGTATATGTGGGGCCGATGAGATACATATATATATCAAAGTAGAGTCTGCAATTTGGTAGAACTGGAGATTCTACCAGTAGAGACTGCGATCGGAGAATCTACTAGTAGAGTTTCCGTTGATTACAAGTTCTTACTTTCTTACTGTGATCACTTCAGCATGGTGTGGCTCTAATGTGAAGTTGATATGACAGATATTTTTCTAATTTTGACAGTAAGGTATTGCTGTCAATCTATGTCTAGATATCATCTTGTCATGATAATGAATGGCTTGGTAGAATCGGAATCTCTTCTAGTAGAGTCTCCGATTCTGCCACTAGATTCTTCGAACAGAGACTCTACTAGTACAGTTTCCGATCTGAGATTCTACTCCAATTCTACCAATTCTACCAAATCGTAGACTCTACTTTGACACACACACACACACACACACACACACACACACACACACACACACACACACACACACACACACACACATATATATATATATATATATATATATATATATATATATAATGTTGAGTTATGCTAGAAACCAGCAGGGGTGACGTAATGTTTGCTATATTCCAAAATGTTGGGAAATAAAAATGCTCCTCTTTATTTCTACTTCTGGAAGATGAAACTGCAAATAATTCTCATTAGTTTTTGCAAGAATGCACATGTGATATTCATTGGAACAGAATGCTGATGTGTCAAAACCCAAAAAACCTTTTTGCTTGGACCCCCCTGCGGGTTAAAACAACCATTTGATATCTGATGCTAATCAAGCTGACAGCAGTCTGTGGTCATTGCAATCCTCAAAAACCAGATAATCCCTCTGAGCCAACAGTGTGTCCAGGGTGGACCAGACACTCCCATCACCTGTGTGTCGAAGACTGATCCCACTGAATCCCCAACGATAATATGTAAACCCAGACACACCTCGACCTCCCAGATATAAACTCTGCTTGATGTGGGCTGCAGCAGCATCTTTCCTGAAAGACGTCAACCTTGAAGAACAATGTACTGGCAAAAAACAGCTGCTCTTGTTCCACTGCTGCTGATCATCTGCAATGCTCAGACTGGGAAAGGAAGAAACCAAACAGAGAATATGGTAAAGTTCTCTAGCGTATGCCTTGATCCATTTCTGTCTCGGTACCAGGTGTTGTTTTAATATTTGATTTGTCATATTTGCTGAAGTTGTTTTCTTCTTCCCATTTCTAATATTGCCCTGATGGTGATAATGGTAAATTACACCTTTTATGCCAGTGTGTCATTTTTTAAAACAGACATGTTCACTACAATAATTTAATTATGTTTGGCTACATCCTCTAAAGATCCAGATGGAGAATTCTGATGAGGACATTTCCACAATAATCCTACGGATGAACAAAGGTGAGCAAATTACTGAGTTTTACCTACAAGAATTTAAAAGGTTGGTCCAGGAGTACAAAAGGCGACACTTCACAAAACAAAACATATCACAGGGCCACCATAATTTAATCGTTTAAGTCATTGTTAAAGAAAAGTTAAAAGGTTCCAGCTCATCAAATCTGGCCTTATTTATTTTCACTATAACTACATTTTCACCTTCACCCTTAAAACACATTAGATTTTACATAGTTTCCTGTCAGCTCATATTGGTACCTTTTTAACTACTTAAAAAAATAAATAAATAAATAATTGCTAATATATGATGATGTTGTGTGTGATTTTGAAGGTTTTGTTTGTGTAAACTCAGCGACCTTGATTTATCTTAAAATTTGGTTTCAAATGCAGAAACAATTTATGATGAAAAACGCATACTTTTCTTGGTTATAAAATTAGGGAAATTAATTCAATTATTCATGAATAACAATTTTATATATTTTTTGTTTGTTGTTAAATTTATGTTTTACACACACGCACGTCATTCAAAGTGCTATTCATTTATGGAGTTACAAGCCTCATTTTCAAATAAAAACTCAAATATTTCCAATTGGTTGTACTGCCCAGTACATTACATCAATCCACTTTCAAGTGACCAATAAATAACAAAATGATTGCAAAAATCTTTGAGGAGGTTCATTTGGGTAGTTTTATGTTGTCATTGTGATTTAATAAGAGTAAACACAGTTGTTTGACATTAAATGGCTTCACTCAACCACTAACCAAGACTGAGAAAATAGTTTTGTGCTATCATATATTCTCTAAAAAATGGCCACAAAGAAATCAAAAATTTTGCCAAGGTATGTAAACTTTTGAGCACAACTGTATTTGTTGTAAACCGATTATCGTCCTAGCTGATTTTCGGTTCTAATTATTGTGGAAAAAAATTTGTTCAACCCCTAATTTTATATTTAATGTTCAATGAAACTTTGGCACAGGACAGTTTGTTTGTCTGTTTATTTATTATTCACAATTTTCTGTTGTTGTTGTAATATATAATTCACATTATGGAAGCATAATACTTTTCTCAAATACATAATTTGTATTTATTTGTAAAATATTCTGATAAAATATTTCTCACAAGTGTTTTATGGTTTCCCTGCATTATTTGCTAAATAATCAATGACTTATTCAGTTTAGTTCAATTCAAGTTTATTTATGCTGCACCAGATCACAACATAACTTGCCCCCAAGGAACTAATTGATTAGGAAAATTATTTTTAATTGCTGACCTACACACGAGTGTTTGCTTGCTCTGAACAGGAGCTCCAGGTTTCCTGTTAGAGGGAGACCTGTTGATCCAAAGAACCAGGAACGCCATGAAGTGCCTCGATGATTCCTCCAGCTGTTTGTGGCCAAAGTCTGATGAAGGGATGGTCGATGTCCCTTTCATTCTCCACGCTGAATACGGTGGGTCTGATTACTTACATAAGGCAACACAATTATGAATTATTTTGTTTTGCATATGAGCGTGTCATCTCCTCTCATTGAATCGATGATACTGAAGACGATCCTTCTTGTTTATCCACGACTGCAGACAGTACAGACAGAGAAACAATCTTAAACGCCATGAGGATGTTTGAATTAAAAACATGTGTTCGCTTTGTTCCACGTGGGAATCAGCAGTCGTATTTGAGCATTGAACCAAATCTTGGGTAAGTCACTGAATGTTTGCATATCAAGGATTATTTCTATGAAAACTTTTCAGTGTTTGATCTTGTTGCCAGATCCTGCTTTGGCCCCGTATCCATGTGGGTTTAAAAGGAGCAAAATGCTTAAAAGTTTCAGTAGAAACTTGGGGTTCCTGAATGATTGAAAGCTAAAATCTGCCCTCTTGCACTGATATTCAATGAGGAGCCACTATATTTGGAAACAAAGCTCAAATTCAGCTTTTCCAGTCGTTTTCTTGGGGTCCCGAATAATCAAAATTTAATCAATTGCCTCTACCAAGATTAAATGAGGGTAAATTATATTTTGAATCACAGATCAAATTCAGCTTGTCTACTCATCTTCAGGAAGATGCTCAGTTTGAGTAAATAGAAACTTTGGGTCGCTGAATAATCAAATAAAATCTGAACAGTTGCCTCAACCAAGATTAAATGTGGGGCAATTATACTTGGAATCATAGGTTAACGAGAGCTTTTCCAGTCGTTTTCAGTTGGAGTAAATACAAATTCGGGTCCCAGAATAATTGAAAGCTAAAATCTGCTTTGTTGCCTCTACTGAGACTTAATTATAAGGTATTACATTTAGGAAATAAAACTCAAATTCACTTTCTCCACTCATTTTCAGCAGGAATGTTGGTTGGAAGTAAATAGAAACTTGGAGTCACTGAGCAATTTAATTAAATCTGATGAATTGCATCTACCAGGAATCAGTGAGGGACAATTATATTTGGAATAACAGGTCAAATTCATCTTTTCCAGTCATTTTCAAGAACAATGTTAAGTTGAAGTGAACAGAAATGTGGAGTCCCTGAGTAGTTAAATCAGTAGCTGCTCTCAAAGCTCTACTGAAATATGTTGAGGTGTATTTCATCAGGGCTAAAAGTCAAAAGACTTTTTTAGGAAAACATGTATAAATTACACAAATAGAGAGTTTCTGTCTGATTAATTTAAGATGAAATATGTACTCGAGCCTCAGTAGTTCCCGAGATCTAATAGTTGGGTGAATATTGTTGATTTTTGGTCATAACCTTGGAAATGCTTCAGTTTCTGTGAAAATGATCCATTAAAATTTGTTGGTGAAAATATATTAACAAAATTAAGACGATGCAACCATGGATCCCAAGATATGACATAACATCAACATAAGGATGGGACTGGTGAAATAAGATGACTTACTTTTTGTTTTTTTACCTTTGGATTTTGGGCTTTCTTGATTTGTTCTTAATTTGAATTTGTCTCAGTTATTCAGAACCCAATTTTAAGGTGTAAAGTCACACCACATAGTCCATTTTAAGGGACAATGTTCGCCATACACTGGGTTAAACGTTGCCTTATATGATCCCTGTCAGGAAAGTGCTTTTCTTTGTGTCTTTTTAGCAACAGATATCCAATGAAAAGACACATTTGAGGTCCACACAAATGCAGTTAAGACAAATGAGACAGAATCTAAACCATTCTCATCACGCTCAGGTGTTCCTCTAGCATGGGTCGCATCGGAGGCAAGCAGTTGTTGTCCCTGCAGAGAGGCGGCTGTGTATATTACGGCATTGTCCAACACGAACTGCTGCACGCACTTGGGTTCTACCACGAACAGAACCGGAGTGACCGTGACAACTATGTTCAAATCCACTACGAGAATATCCCCGAATGTAAGAAACTCGAGCCCACCACATCTTTGGGTCTAAGAAAGAGAGCCAATAATAACAATGTTCTTCAACCTGTGTGTGTCTACAGATTACTTGAACAACTTCCAAAAAATGGACACTAATAACCTCTACACACCTTATGACTACGGCTCTGTAATGCACTACGGAAGGTAGAAAGACAAACCATCATACTAATCTGCTGAAACCATTTTAATTCCAGATGTTGTTTGAGAATCATTTCTCAAATGATCTTTGTTTAAATCTGCAGAACTGCTTTTGGAAACGGAAAGGAAACCATCACGCCGATTCCCAATCCTAACGTTCCCATTGGCCAGAGGATAGGAATGTCTGACATCGATATTCTCCGAATCAACAAGCTCTACAAATGCTAGAGCTCCAGAGAGCAGGAAGAATGTAAGGTTCTGACTTTGGACTTAGTCTTCTAGCTCATGAACTTGTGATCTGAAGCTGTCCTTGCTGAAACTATCAAACAACTTATAACCAAAATTATGGTCATGCCCAGTGTGATTCAGAAATTTTGTCTTTCTATAGAAAGAAGATCCAACATGGATGACATCTCTTCAGATCTAATACAAAGAAGATCTAATCAAGAAGAGTTTACAGTGAAATAAAGTGAAAATAAAACTACAAAAATGTTGGTTGTAATTGTTTGTGTCGTTTTGAGTTGAAATGTTCACACAACACTGGATAAAAGGTCAAATAGTCTGGCTTTGCACATACCTTTTCAAAAGTATCTGAAAATTTTAGTCTTCTGGGTTAGAATGAATCTTTTCTCCATGTTTCGTGAACATGGATTCTGGAAGCACATCTTATTTTTCAGTTTGAAAAACAATAGTTTCAAAATTTCTGACTCCAGCCCTTTTTGAAGCTGGACCACACAAAACATCATGAAAGCCAATCCAGGGTGCACTTAAAACAATATGTAAGGGGAATGTCATGACACATGCTACCACACCAAGCACCAAGAAAAAAATAACATTAAATATCTTAGTGTTTAATATCACTATTAAGTCAAACAAAAAACAAAAATGCCAAACCTGATTAAACTCTAAATGAAAAATATTGAAAACCATAGCAACTCAGTAGGTTTGGAATGTACAAGCAATCTGTACGTGCACGCCCTCTTCCCCTTTAGCAAGTTTGGGAGGTCCTGCATCATATACTGTGATGCAACTTATATACAAAAATAAAACAAAAAAAATGTAACAATGCTAAAATACTCTCGGCGGTATGAGCATTGTCTTCTTTAGAATTTACAGTTGTTTAATTGGTATCCCGCTGCAACTATATATATATATATATATATATATATATATATATATATATATATATATATATATATATATATATATATATATATATATATACACTCAACAAAAATATAAATGCAACACTTTTGGTTTTGCTCCCATTTTGTATGAGATGAACTCAAAGATCTAAAACTTTTTCCACATACACAATATCACCATTTCCCTCAAATATTGTTCACAAACCAGTCTAAATCTGTGATAGTGAGCACTTCTCCTTTGCTGAGATAATCCATCCCACCTCACAGGTGTGCCATACCAAGATGCTGATTAGACACCATGATTAGTGCACAGGTGTGCCTTAGACTGCCCACAATAAAAGGCCACTCTGAAAGGTGCAGTTTTATCACACAGCACAATGCCACAGATGTCGCAAGATTTGAGGGAGCGTGCAATTGGCATGCTGACAGCAGGAATGTCTCCCAGAGCTGTTGCTCATGTATTGAATGTTCATTTCTCTACCATAAGCCGTCTCCAAAGGCGTTTCAGAGAATTTGGCAGTACATCCAACCAGCCTCACAACCGCAGACCACGTGTAACCACACCAGCCCAGGACCTCCACATCCAGCATGTTCACCTCCAAGATCGTCTGAGACCAGCCACTCGGACAGCTGCTGGAACAATCGGTTTGCATAACCAAAGAATTTCTGCACAAACTGTCAGAAACCGTCTCAGGGAAGCTCATCTGCATGCTCGTCGTCCTCATTGGGGTCTCGACCTGACTCCAGTTCATCGTCATAACCGACTTGAGTGGGCAAATGCTCACATTCGCTGGCGTTTGGCACATTGGAGAGGTGTTCTCTTCACGGATGATGCAAAGGAGATGTGTTGCACTGCATGAGGCAAATGGTGGTCCCACCAGATACTGACTGGTATCCCCCCCCAGTAAAACAAAACTGCACCTTTCAGAGTGGCCTTTTATTGTGGACAGTCTAAGGCACACCTGTGCACTAATCATGGTGTCTAATCAGTATCTTGATATGGCACACCTGTGAGGTGGGATGGATTATCACAGCAAAGGAGAAGTGCTCACTATCACAGATTTCGACTGGTTTGTGAACAATATTTGAGGGAAATGGTGATATTGTGTATGTGGAAAAGGTTTTAGATCTTTGAGTTCATCTCATACAAAATGGGAGCAAAACCAAAAGTGTTGCGTTTATATTTTTGTTGAGTACATATATATATATGTATGTATGTATGTATATGTTATTTACATTAATTATTAAGATTCTATTGTCTTATGTACAATTTGTAGATGTTCAGTGAAGCCCCTCTATTTGTCACATGATAAATTCACAAGGACCACAATGGAAATAAACCTTTATATTTTATTGTGTTATTCGTATATCATTGAATCATGCACCTCTGTATGTTTATATTGCTCATACTGCCAAAGCCGACTGCTCCTGAGTTTTGAGATAATTGCGGTCCATTACAGTCCGGTGGCCATGGCCCAGTCATTGCTGCAGCAGCAGAGCTTCAATAATGAATACTAGGCTTTACAGCTGGCCGCTAATTGAGCCATTATTACTGTATGGGAAAACCTCTCAATAAGTCACACCAAATGTAAACACAAGTCTTGTGTATTTTTGTTCCAAACACCACCGAATATTATTACTGTTATTGCGGATAGAAATCTTCCTTTGAAGAAGTTTCAATGGAATCAACATGATTTACAAATAAAAATTATTTTTACTATTGATAGAGGTAACAATTAGCATTTACAGTGCATAGACAGGTGCAAAATTGTTTAATATTATGAAATATTTCTTTACTTTATGGGTGCTCAAAATCAGATTTTGCATATTAAAATAGAAAATAGTTATTGCAGATATTTTGTGCAGTGAATGACGCAACACCCCCTCTGTGCTCTGAGCTTTTCTATCCCCAGATTACATTCTCAGTCTGGCACTTATAATGCATGAGATTTCTGAACATGCATGTCATGCACTCTGAAACTGTTGGAACTCTCACCGTTGAATTTATTTCAAGATGGCAGACTGCTGGTGCATTCCAGAAATATGTCAAAAGTTACATTTTGAGGCATTTGCCCAAGAACATGGCTGGACTAGAATCCACATATGGATTTAGATTTGGATACAGAGAGCTGACACACCCTGTTAGAAGGTTTCAACTGCTGTTCCTTCATCTCAATATGGATGAAAAGGGGTAAGGTAGGGTGGGGTGGAGGTGGGTGAAATCTTGTGGCTGAAACAATAAATAAAATAAAATCACCTTTAATTGAGGATTGTTGGTTTTGTTGTCATAGTATGTAAAAAAAAATTCATTATTGTTTCAACTGTAGATCATCAAGACACTTAAGATTAGTCTAATGTTTAGGGAATAAAGCAATAAAGTAAAAGAAAAGTTATAATTCTAAGGTGGAATCTCAGGGGGATGAAAAGAGACTCATGTAGAAAAATTACCAAAATGGAACATGCTAATTTTTTTCTCCATGGAAACACACTGTTATTCTTAGATATAACAGACTGAGCCATGTTTCTTGGCACATCTAGGCCATCAAGTATAAAATCAAAGAACCATCTACTGAACATGAGGTGCCCCAAATGTGTACATGACATTTCTACTGCTTTAGTACCGATTAGCTAAAAAACAAAGGTTAAGATACCCATGTCAATATTTGCATGTATCAAACATGCTGGAACATGTGCGCACCATGAGGTACGCTTAGTGAAAATGCAAGTATTTGACCATTCAGTATTGCTGGAAAGTATACAGGGGAACTCAGCCTGATGCAAACTCTGCCCCAGGTGTGAAATGGGCCCAGGGATAAACCTACCCTTACCCATAACTGTAACCCTAACCCCACCATTACCCCTAACCCAAACCCTAACCCAACCCTAAACCTGGCCGAGTTCTCTTGACGGCTGCGTTCTCTTGTTTCCGCTGGAAAACCCCACCCAAACACACAAAATCCATTCATATTCAAAAAAGTATTGTGGCTAGTGTGAAAATATCACAGGAGGTACAAATAACGGAAATATAACCTTTCCATTTCTGACCCCTGGGGAGTTATAATAACTATGGGTTGACCAGTTATTGGCACCAATAATCGGCTAGGCCAATAATAACTATATAATATATATTATGGATAGTTGGGGCCGATGATATATATATATATATATATATATATATATATATATATATATATATACACACGAGGTCTGTTAGAAAAGTATCGTACCTTTTTATTTTTTTCAAAAACTATATGTCCTCTGGCAAAACTATATTGTCAGAGGACAAGTTGGGACATGCCTATCTCAGCTTTCAGTGCTTACCAGTCAAGTGAGTATAAGAGAAATTGTGGAGAGCTGGGCTTGTCCTCTGGCAGTCCGAAACGGAGGTGTTCCTTTGTCTCGCTTCATCAGCGAATCGGTCGTGACGCACGAAGCCTCCGCGCGGCTTTCCATGACAAAATCTCTTGTTAAAAGTGAAGTCTACCGGAAAATGGCTGATGTCCAGCTCTTGTGATAACCAGAGAAATTGCACACGACGGTCCCGGCTCCACACAGCCATCTGTTTAGAAATGATGTGGTGGTTTCTGCCTCTCGATGGCGGCTCGGAGTGCGGCGCACCGTGCGCCATTGTGGGCCGTCCTTAAAGCTGTAGTAACACTCCTTATTCTCTGTGAAGCCTGTAAAATTTTCACCGAAAGCCAGATAAATTTTTCGAATGGTTTCCAGCTGCCTGTCTCTAACAGTTTCTGAAAAAATTCTGATGGAAAAAAACCCCAAATCATTCCGCCATTTCCTTGCAATGAAACAACGACGAGAGGGGCGGAGCAGTGCTCACTCAAAGCCTGCCCACAGGCGAATGACGCAACCGACAGGCGTGGAAAAAGGCATGCGCACGAAGGGTCAAGCTTGGCTGACGTAAAAACATATGAATCAAATCCATATAGTTTTTGAAAAAAATAAAAAGGTACGATGCTTTTCTAACAGACCTCGTATATAATGTTGAGTTATGCAAGAAACCAGCAGGGGTGACGTAATGTTTGCTATATTCCAAAATGTTGGGAAATAAAAATGCTCCTCTTTATTTCTACTTCTGGAAGATGAAACTGTAAATAATTCTCATTAGTTTTTGCAAGTCTTGAATGCACATGTGATATTCTTTAGAACCGAAAGCTGATGTGTCAAAACCCCAAAAACCTTTTTGCTTGGACCCCCCTGCGGGTTAAAACAACCATTTGATATCTGATGCTAATCAAGCTGACAGCAGTCTGTGGTCATTGCAATCCTCAAAAACCAGACAATCCCTCTGAGCCAACAGTGTGTCCAGGGTGGACCAGACACTCCCATCACCTGTGTGTTGAAGACTGATCCCACTGAATCCCCAACGATAATATGTAAACCCAGACACACCTCGACCACCCAGATATAAACTCTGCTCGATGTGGGCTGCAGCAGCATCTTTCCTGAAAGACGTCAACCTTGAAGAACAATGTACTGGCAAAAAACAGCTGCTCTTGTTCCACTGCTGCTGATCATCTGCAATGCTCAGACTGGGAAAGGAAGAAACCAAACAGAGAATATGGTAAAGTTCTCTAGCGTATGCCTTGATCCATTTCTGTCTCGGTACCAGGTGTTGTTTTAATATTTGATTTGTCATATTTGCTGAAGTTGTTTTCTTCTTCCCATTTCTAATATTGCCCTGATGGTGATAATGGTAAATTACACCTTTTATGCCAGTGTGTCATTTTTTAAAACAGACATGTTCACTACAATAATTTAATTATGTTTGGCTACATCCTCTAAAGATCCAGATGGAGAATTCTGATGAGGACATTTCCACAATAATCCTACGGATGAACAAAGGTGAGCAAATTACTGAGTTTTACCTACAAGAATTTAAAAGGTTGGTCCAGGAGTACAAAAGGCGACACTTCACAAAACAAAACATATCACAGGGCCACCATAATTTAATCGTTTAAGTCATTGTTAAAGAAAAGTTAAAAGGTTCCAGCTCATCAAATCTGGCCTTATTTATTTTCACTATAACTACATTTTCACCTTCACCCTTAAAACACATTAGATTTTACATAGTTTCCTGTCAGATCATATTGGTACCTTTTTAACTACTTAAAAAAAATAAATAAATACATAATTGCTAATATATGATGATGTTGTGTGTGATTTTGAAGGTTTTGTTTGTGTAAACTCAGCGACCTTGATTTATCTTAAAATTTGGTTTCAAATGCAGAAACAATTTATGATGAAAAACCCATACTTTTCTTGGTTATAAAATTAGGGAAATTAATTCAATTATTCATGAATAACAGTTTTATATATTTTTTGTTTGTTATTAAATTTATGTTTTACACACACGCACGTCATTCAAAGTGCTATTCATTTATGGAGTTACAAGCCTCATTTTCAAATAAAAACTCAAATATTTCCAATTGGTTGTACTGCCCAGTACATTACATCAATCCACTTTCAAGTGACCAATAAATAACAAAATGATTGCAAAAATCTTTGAGGAGGTTCATTTGGGTAGTTTTATGTTGTCATTGTGATTTAATAAGAGTAAACACAGTTGTTTGACATTAAATGGCTTCACTCAACCACTAACCAAGACTGAGAAAATAGTTTTGTGCTATCATATATTCTCTAAAAAATGGCCACAAAGAAATCAAAAATTCTGCCAAGGTATGTAAACTTTTGAGCACAACTGTATTTGTTGTAAACCGATTATCGTCCTAGCTGATTTTCGGTTCTAATTATTGTGGAAAAAAATTTGTTCAACCCCTAATTTTATATTTAATGTTCAATGTGCCTGAAACTTTGGCACAGGACAGTTTGTTTGTCTGTTTATTTATTATTCACAATTTTTTTGTTGTTGTTGTAATATATAATTCACATTATGGAAGCATAATACTTTTCTCAAATACATAATTTGTATTTATTTGTAAAATATTCTGATAAAATATTTCTCACAAGTGTTTTATGGTTTCCCTGCATTATTTGCTAAATAATCAATGACTTATTCAGTTTAGTTCAATTCAAGTTTATTTATGCTGCACCAGATCACAACATAACTTGCCCCCAAGGAACTAATTGATTAGGAAAATTATTTTTAATTGCTGACCTACACACGAGTGTTTGCTTGCTCTGAACAGGAGCTCCAGGTTTCCTGTTAGAGGGAGACCTGTTGATCCAAAGAACCAGGAACGCCATGAAGTGCCTCGATGATTCCTCCAGCTGTTTGTGGCCAAAGTCTGATGAAGGGATGGTCGATGTCCCTTTCATTCTCCACGCTGAATACGGTGGGTCTGATTACTTACATAAGGCAACACAATTATGAATTATTTTGTTTTGCATATGAGCGTGTCATCTCCTCTCATTGAATCGATGATACTGAAGACGATCCTTCTTGTTTATCCACGACTGCAGACAGTACAGACAGAGAAACAATCTTAAACGCCATGAGGATGTTTGAATTGAAAACATGTGTTCGCTTTGTTCCACGTGGGAATCAGCAGTCGTATTTGAGCATTGAACCAAATCTTGGGTAAGTCACTGAATGTTTGCATATCAAGGATTATTTCTATGAAAACTTTTCAGTCAGTGTTTGATCTTGTTGCCAGATCCTGCTTTGGCCCCGTATCCATGTGGGTTTAAAAGGAGCAAAATGCTTAAAAGTTTCAGTAGAAACTTGGGGTTCCTGAATGATTGAAAGGTAAAATCTGCCCTCTTGCACTGATATTCAATGAGGAGCCACTATATTTGGAAACAAAGCTCAAATTCAGCTTTTCCAGTCGTTTTCTTGGGGTCCCGAATAATCAAAATTTAATCAATTGCCTCTACCAAGATTAAATGAGGGTAAATTATATTTTGAATCACAGATCAAATTCAGCTTGTCTACTCATCTTCAGGAAGATGCTCAGTTTGAGTAAATAGAAACTTTGGGTCGCTGAATAATCAAATAAAATCTGAACAGTTGCCTCAACCAAGATTAAATGTGGGGCAATTATACTTGGAATCATAGGTTAACGAGAGCTTTTCCAGTCGTTTTCAGTTGGAGTAAATACAAATTCGGGTCCCAGAATAATTGAAAGCTAAAATCTGCTTTGTTGCCTCTACTGAGACTTAATTATAAGGTATTACATTTAGGAAATAAAACTCAAATTCACTTTCTCCACTCATTTTCAGCAGGAATGTTGGTTGGAAGTAAATAGAAACTTGGAGTCACTGAGCAATTTAATTAAATCTGATGAATTGCATCTACCAGGAATCAGTGAGGGACAATTATATTTGGAATAACAGGTCAAATTCATCTTTTCCAGTCATTTTCAAGAACAATGTTAAGTTGAAGTGAACAGAAATGTGGAGTCCCCGAGTAGTTAAATCAGTAGCTGCTCTCAAAGCTCTACTGAAATATGTTGAGGTGTATTTCATCAGGGCTAAAAGTCAAAAGACTTTTTTAGGAAAACATGTATAAATTACACAAATAGAGAGTTTCTGTCTGATTAATTTAAGATGAAAATATGTACTCGAGCCTCAGTAGTTCCCGAGATCTAATAGTTGGGTGAATATTGTTGATTTTTGGTCATAACCTTGGAAATGCTTCAGTTTCTGTGAAAATGATCCATTAAAATTTGTTGGTGAAAATACGAGTTCTGTCCATAAAGTATAGGTCCTTTTTATTTTTTTCAAAAACTATATGGATTTCATTCATATGTTTTTACGTCAGACATGCTTGAACCCTCGTGCGCATGCGTGAGTTTTTCCACGCCTGTCGGTGACGTCATTCGCCTGTGAGCACTCCTTGTGGGAGGAGTCGTCCAGCCCCTCGTCGGAATTCCTTTGTCTGAGAAGTTGCTGAGAGACTGGTGCTTTGTTTGATCAAAATGTTTTCTAAACCTGTGAGACACATCGAAGTGGACACGGTTCGAAAAATTAAGCTGGTTTTCAGTGAAAATTTTAACGGCTGATGAGAGATTTTGAGGTGATACTGTCGCTTTAAGGACTTCCCACGGTGCGAGACGTCGCGCAACGCTCTCAGGCGCCGTCGTCAGCCTGTTTCAAGTTGAAAACCTCCACATTTCAGGCTCTATTGATCCAGGACGTCGTGAGAGAACAGAGAAGTTTCAGAAGAAGTCGGACCGCACCGCGTCTGCTGCGTCCCGACGCACGGACCCGTCCGCACGTCTTTCATTAAAAAAATCTCCTTTAACAGTGGAATATCCGGATAAAATGCTGAAACCGACTTCTTCTGAAACTTCTCTGTTCTCTCACGACGTCCTGGATCAATAGAGCCTGAAATGTGGAGGTTATCAGCTTGAAACAGGCTGACGACGGCGCCTGAGAGCGTTGCGCGACGTCTCGCACCGTGGGAAGTCCTTAAAGCGACAGTATCACCTCAAAATCTCTCATCAGCCGTTAAAATTTTCACTGAAAACCAGCTTAATTTTTCGAACCGTGTCCACTTCGATGTGCCTCACAGGTTTAGAAAAAAGTTTGATCAAACAAAGCGCCAGTCTCTCAGCAACTTCTCAGACAAAGGAATTCCGACAAGGGGCTGGACGACTCCTCCCACAAGGAGTGCTCACAGACGAATGACGTCACCGACAGCCGTGGAAAAACTCACGCATGCGCACGAGGGGTCAAGCATGTCTGATGTAAAAACATATGAATGAAATCCATATAGTTTTTGAAAAAAATGAAAAGGACCAATACTTTATTGACAGCCCTCGTATATTAACAAAATTAAGACGATGCAACCATGGATCCCAAGATATGACATAACATCATCATAAGGATGGGACTGGTGAAATAAGATGACTTACTTTTTGTTTTTTTACCTTTTGATTTTGGGCTTTCTTGATTTGTTCTTAATTTGAATTTGTCTCAGTTATTCAGAACCCAATTTTAAGGTGTAAAGTCACACCACATAGTCCATTTTAAGGGACAATGTTCGCCATACACTGGGTTAAATGTTGCCTTATATGATCCCTGTCAGGAAAGTGCTTTTCTTTGTGTCTTTTTAGCAACAGATATCCAATGAAAAGACACATTTGAGGTCCACACAAATGCAGTTAAGACAAATGAGACAGAATCTAAACCATTCTCATCACGCTCAGGTGTTCCTCTAGCATGGGTCGCATCGGAGGCAAGCAGTTGTTGTCCCTGCAGAGAGGCGGCTGTGTATATTACGGCATTGTCCAACACGAACTGCTGCACGCCCTTGGGTTCTACCACGAACAGAACCGGAGTGACCGTGACAACTATGTTCAAATCCACTACGAGAATATCCCCGAATGTAAGAAACTCGAGCCCACCACATCTTTGGGTCTAAGAAAGAGAGCCAATAATAACAATGTTCTTCAACCTGTGTGTGTCTACAGATTACTTGAACAACTTCCAAAAAATGGACACTAATAACCTCTACACACCTTATGACTACGGCTCTGTAATGCACTACGGAAGGTAGAAAGACAAACCATCATACTAATCTGCTGAAACCATTTTAATTCCAGATGTTGTTTGAGAATCATTTCTCAAATGATCTTTGTTTAAATCTGCAGAACTGCTTTTGGAAACGGAAAGGAAACCATCACGCCGATTCCCAATCCTAACGTTCCCATTGGCCAGAGGATAGGAATGTCTGACATCGATATTCTCCGAATCAACAAGCTCTACAAATGCTAGAGCTCCAGAGAGCAGGAAGAATGTAAGGTTCAGACTTTGGACTTAATCTTCTAGCTCATGAACTTCTGATCTGAAGCTGTCCTTGCTGAAACTATCAAACAACTTATAACCAAAATTATGGTCATGCCCAGTGTGATTCAGAAATTTTGTCTTTCTATAGAAAGAAGATCCAACATGGATGACATCTTTTCAGATCTAATACAAAGAAGATCTAATCAAGAAGAGTTTACAGTGAAATAAAGTGAAAATAAAACTACAAAAATGTTGGTTGTAATTGTTTGTGTCGTTTTGAGTTGAAATGTTCACACAACACTGGATAAAAGGTCAAATAGTCTGGCTTTGCACATACCTTTTCAAAAGTATCTGAAAATTTTAGTCTTCTGGGTTAGAATGAATCTTTTCTCCATGTTTTGTGAACATGGATTCTGGAAGCACATCTTATTTTTCAGTTTGAAAAACAATAGTTTCAAAATTTCTGACTCCAGCCCTTTTTGAAGCTGGACCACACAAAACATCATGAAAGCCAATCCAGGGTGCACTTAAAACAATATGTAAGGGGAATGTCATGACACATGCTACCACACCAAGCACCAAGAAAAAAATAACATTAAATATCTTAGTGTTTAATATCACTATTAAGTCAAACAAAAAACAAAAATGCCAAACCTGATTAAACTCTAAATGAAAAATATTGAAAACCATAGCAACTCAGTAGGTTTGGAATGTACAAGCAATCTGTACGTGCACGCCCTCTTCCCCTTTAGCAAGTTTGGGAGGTACTGCATCATATGCTGTGGTGCAACTTATATACAAAAATAAAAGAAAGAAAAAAATGTAACAGAATGCTAAAATACCCTCGGCGGTATGAGCATTGTCTTCTTTATAATTTGCAGTTGTTTAATTGGTATCCCATTGCAACTATATATATATATACGAGGGCTGTCCGTAAAGTATAGGTCCTTTTTATTTTTTTCTAAAACTATATGGATTTCATTCATATGTTTTTACCTCAGACATGCTTGAACCCTCGTGCGCATGCGTGAGTTTTTCCATGCCTGTCGGTGACGTCATTCGCCTGTGAGCACTCCTTGTGGGAGGAGTCGTCCAGCCCCTCGTCGGAATTCCTTTGTCTGAGAAGTTGCTGAGAGACTGGCGCTTTGTTTGATCCAACTTTTTTCTAAACCTGTGAGACACATCGAAGTGGACATGGTTCGAAAAATTAAGCTGGTTTTCAGTGAAAAGTTTAACAGCTGATGAGAGATTTTGAGGTGATTCTGTCGCTTTAAGGACTTTTCACGTTGCGAGACGTTGTGCAGCGCTCTCAGGCAGCGTCATCAGCCTGTTTCAAGCTTAAAACCTCCACATTTCAGGCTCTATTGATCCAGGACATCGTGAGAGAACAGAGACGTTTCAGAAGAAGTCGGTTTCAGCATTTTATCCGGATATTCCACTGTTAAAGGAGATTTTTTTAATGAAAGACGTGCGGACAGGTCCGCACGTCGGGACGCAGCCGACGCGGCGCGGCGGCAACAGGAAAAACACCTCCGTGTTGATAACCATTTGTTAAAATCCAGTTGGCTTTTGATGGCTTTCAGTGGAGTGAGTATATGAGAAATTGTTTATCAGCTGGAGATGTTCCAACTTGTCCTCAAGGCTTCCAACAGAGGTGTTTTTCCTGTGGCGGAGCATCGCGGCGGCTGCGAGCCGACGCTGCAATCCGCCCGCACGTCTTTCATTAAAAAAATCTCCTTTAACAGTGGAATATCCGGATAAAATGCTGAAACCGACTTCTTCTGAAACTTCTCTGTTCTCTCACGACGTCCTGGATCAATACAGCCTGAAATGTGGAGGTTTTAAGCTTGAAACAGGCTGATGACGCTGCCTGAGAGCGCTGCGCGACGTCTCGCACCGTGAAAAGTCCTTAAAGCAACAGAATCACCTCAAAATCTCTCATCAGCTGTTAAAATTTTCACTGAAGACCAGCTTAATTTTTCGAACCATGTCCACTTCGATGTGTCTCACAGGTTTAGAAAAAATTTTGATCAAACAAAGCGCCAGTCTCTCAGCAACTTCTCAGACAAAGGAATTCCGACGAGGGTCTGGACGACTCCTCCCACAAGGAGTGCTCACAGGCAAATGACGTCACCGACAGGCGTGGAAAAACTCACGCATGCGCACGAGGGTTCAAGCATGTCTGACGTAAAAACATATGAATGAAATCCATATAGTTTTTGAAAAAAATAAAAAGGACCTATACTTTACGGACAGACCTCGTATATATATGTATATATATATATATATATATATATATAGGTATTTTCATTAATTATTAAGATTCTATTGTGTTATGTACAATTTGTAGATGTTCAGTGAAGCCCCTCCATTTGTCACGTGATAATTGGACCACAATGGAAATAAGCCTTTATATTTTATTGTGTTATTCGTATATCACTGAATCATTCACCTCTGTATGTTTATATTGATGTAGCAGAATAAACTCAATCAATCAATCAATCAATTTTAAACAATATTTTATTTATATTTTAACAGTGTCTGCAGGAGGGTGTGTGTGTGCGTACATGAGCTTTTGAAAAGAGCAGAAGTTACCTTTTGTCGCGTGTGATGCACATGCACGCTGACGTCCACGAGATGTCTTTGAAATCACTCCAGAGGTGTTATTGGGTCACAAAAATAGCATTTTTTCATTTTAGAAGCATTTATTTCTTGCTAGCTTTTGCATAATAGTCGCAAAACATGTTAGATTTAGACAGAAACTAAGCGGAATTAACAGCTAGCAAGACCAGCCAGTGATGTCACCACACTCACGTCTAGAAAATCTCTGGTAAATCACTCCAGAGGTGTTATCAGGTTACATAAACAGCGTGTTCAGTTTTAGAAGTGTTTATTTATTACTAGCTTTTACATAATATATGAGAAACATGCTGTTGTGGCTGGCGTGCCTGGCTGGCTTTTGTCTGTGTTTTGGTTTTCCTTCCAGGTGGTGCGTTTGGTGCTCGTCAGCACACTTCCTGAGGTACGTTAGATTTTGTGACTAACATTTATACAGTCAGTAAATGTGGTGTCCCTCACACCTTATTGTATTGAGCTGTTATGTTGGTCGTTTTAATTAGCTTCCACTGCAGTGAGTTTGTGAACAGGATGTTCCATGCCTGCAGGGTGGGAAGCTGATTAGTAATTAAGCCAGGAAGTGTTTGCTGTTTGTACACCTTTGAGCGTTCTCTCTGTGTGTTGAGTGTGGACTCACAAGATGATTTCTTCATTCACAGACTCGGTTTGTCGCAGCCACCTGGGGGGTGTCGGCGAGGTCCTGGGGTCCGAACTGGTTCTGGCTCCGGACCGTTAGCGCTGCTGGGAGCGCACCGCAATCCACCACGCCAGACCGTGTACTTTTATATTTATCACATCACTGTTATGTTTATTAAACTCTGTTATCCTTTGTACCGTGCTCTGCTTATTTTATACTGGGTCCTTCAAACGCTGGTCGGTTCTCTGGGCTGCGTCCGACACATAACAGTAGTCTCTGGCCAAACATCGTGACCCTGCAGTTCTGTTTGGAGCATGAAAAGGACCCAAATAACTGTTTGTTAGTCTTTCTTTTTATTTCTTTTAGTTTCACCTCCCAGGGTTTGATGGGACGGTCCCCTGGGGGGTGATGGGGGGGTGATTGGGTTGATTTTTCTTTTTTCTTTTTTTTGTTTTGTTTTTTTGTTATGCCCTCTCTTCTCCTCTGACTCCAGCCGGGTGAGCTGTAGAGTTGGCGTTGCTGGAGTGGTGCAGTTTGGTTATGCTGGGCGTTTCCCAGGTAACCTCTGCACCTGGGGGGGGGGGGGGGTGTTTTTGTTTGTTGATTCCCTGTTCCACCTCCGGCTTCAGCGCGCCTTTGAGCCATCTGCCATCGGCGTGGCTGAGGTTTGGGGCAGTGGGATATACCCGCAGCTGGTGGCTGGTTTGGAAGTCGGAGGAGTGGCACAGTTTTGTGCCGTCTGCCATAACCGCTGTTCCACTCCTCCCGGTTGGCTTCTGGGGTATAGTCATGGTTGGTGACACTGGACGTGCTTCCATTTTCCACTGCGCCAAGGGGGTGGGGTTGGGGCTGTTTTGTTTGTATATATATTTTTTTTTCCTTTTGTTTTCCCCCCAGTTTCCGCCCTCAGGGTGTGACTGTGGTGTCCTCTGGGGGGGAAAGGGCTGTGGGTCCATCTAGCCATAGACGGCCGGGGCTGGGTCCGTTGGTCATGAGGGGAGGCGTCTCCTGGGGTTAATGGAATGGTCCTCTGGGAGGCGCTGGGAGTCCCCGTGGGTGACGTTGGATCCCAGAGGGACCTCGGCTGTGGTTATTACTCCTGGAGATGGCGGGATGTCCTCTGGGGGGTGTTGGTCCCTACATGTCGTTGGGGGGGGGGGGGTGTTAGCATTTTTATTTGCAAGCTTAAGTTTGGGATGTTTTTCTTTTCTCCCCTTCCCCAGGGTTTGATGGAACGGTCCTCTGGGGAGGGGGGGGGGGAAGTGTTAGCATTGTTATTTGCAAGCTTAAGTTTGGGTTGTTTTTCTTTTTCTCCCCTTCCCGGGGTTTGATGGGACGGTCCTCTGGGGAGGGGGGTGGTGGTTTGGTTGTTTGTGTTTGTCTTTTTTGTTTTATGACTAATCAGACTGTGAACATGGTTGGACAAAGGCTGACCGCACAGGTTTAAGAACTCCTGGCCATACCTGTGCTAATTGACAGACAGAATCAAAGGCAAAGATGCAGCCAGAGAAGAAGACATCAACCGTTCTGTTGGATGAAGATTCTGTTGGAAGATGAATGCAGATACGGTTTCCAGCCATGGTCCCTGGAGGGGGGTGTTTCTCCTGGGCCAGGTTTGTGTGGTCGCCGGGAGGCTTCCCGTGAGGGTAGGGTGCTGTTGTGGCTGGCGTGCCTGGCTGGCTTTTGTCTGTCTTTTGGTTTTCCTTCCAGGTGGTGCGCATTTGGGACTGAGTGGCTGTGTAGCTGAGTTTATCAGGACCTCACCCTGATCACCTGAGGCTGATCACCTGCGACTCGTCAGGACTCACAGCTGTGGTGCATCTACATGGATTGGAACATGGTGGCATTTAAGACTGGAGTACACAGTGTGTATTTGCCAGAGACTCGACCTTGTGACCAGACGGGTGAGATCATTGTCTCAAGAGCCATCTCATCATCAGTGGATGCAGAGAATGTCCAGGTTTGATGCATGGTCTGTGAAAGAGGAGGGGGTGAGGTCTCACGCTCGTCAGCACACTTCCTGAGGTATGTTAGATTTTGTGACTAACATTTATACAGTCAGTAAATGTGGTGTCCCTCACACCTTATTGTATTGAGCTGTTATGTTGGTCGTTTTAATTAGCTTCCACTGCAGTGAGTTTGTGAACAGGATGTTCCATGCCTGCAGGGTGGGAAGCTGATTAGTAATTAAGCCAGGAAGTGTTTGCTGTTTGTACACCTTTGAGCGTTCTCTCTGTGTGTTGAGTGTGGACTCACAAGATGATTTCTTCATTCACAGACTCGGTTTGTCGCGGCCACCTGGGGGGTGTCGGCGGGGTCCTTGGGTCCGAACTGGTTCTGGCTCCGGACCGTTAGCGCTGCTGGGAGCGCACCGCAATCCACCACACCAGACCGCGCACTTTTATATTTATCACATCACTGTTATGTTTATTAAACTCTGTTATCCTTTGTACCGTGCTCTGCTTATTTTATACTGGGTCCTTCAAACGCTGGTCGGTTCTCCGGGCTGCGTCCGACACATAACACATGCTATATTGACACATAAACAAAGTGGTTTTGGAGAGCCAGAGAGAGACCAGCCAGTGACGTCACAGTGCCTCTCTACTCTGATTGGCCAAAAAAATGGATTTGCATAAGTCACAGAATTAAAAAAAATAGGAAACAGAATGTTACTTTTTAACTGTTGTGAGGCTGGGGGTGCCTGGCTGTCTTTTGTTTCTGTCTTTTGTTTTTCCTTCCAGGTGGTGCTCGTTTAGTACTGAGTGGCTGTGTGGCTGAATTATCAGGACCTCACCCTGATTACCTGAGGCTGATCATGTGCAGCTCATCAGGACTCACAGCTGTGGTGCATCTACACGGATTGGAGCATGGTGGCATTTAAGTCTGGAGTACACAGTGTGTATTTGCCAGAGACTCGACCTTGTGACCAGACGGGTGAGATCATCATCTTGAGAGCCATCTCATCATCACGGATGCAGAGAACATCCAGGTTTGATGCATGGTCTGTGAAAGAGGAGGGGTGAGGTCTCACACTCGTCAGCACACTTCCTGAGGTATGTTAGGTTTTGTGACTAACATAAGTACAGTCAGTAAATGTGGTGTCCCTCACACCTTATTATATTGAGCTGTTATGTTAGTCGTTTAATCAGCTTCCACTGCAGTTGAGTAATGTGAACTGGGTGTTCCATGCCTGCAGAGAGGGAAGCTGATTAGTGATTAAGCCAGGAAGTGTTTGCTGTTTATGTACACCTTTGAGCGGTCTCTCTGTGTGTGGAGTGTGGACTCACATGATGGTTTCTTCTTTCACAGACTCGGTTTGTCGCGGCCACCTGGGGGGTGTCGGCGGGGTCCTTGGGTCCGAACTGTTTCTGGCTCCGGACCGTTTGTGCAGCTGGGAGCGCACCGTAAATCCACCACGCCAGACCGTGCACTCATTTGTTGTCTTTTTTTCACATCACTGTTATGTCATTAAATTTTGTTATCCTTTGTACTGTGCTCTGCTTATTTTATACTGGGTCCTTCAAACGCTGGTCGGTTCTCCGTCCTGCGTCCGACTCATAACAGTAGTCTCTGGCCAAACATCATGGACCCAGCGGTAGCAGAGACGGTAACGCACCGGGAAGGCGGCAGCAGACGTTCAGAAGTTATCCGGATCAGTTTCGGGTGCTCTCCGCCCGGATGGTGCGTGTTTGAGAACCCATTATCGAATACTGATTTGAGCTCTCTTGCAGCCGTGTTCCTGTGTTTGTTGCCTTATCCGTGGGTCGTGGTGGAGTGTGACTAGCGCCGGCTTCGCGTCACACTTCGACCGGATAAGAGCTGCAAGAGTGTGTCTGTAATGGGTGAACGCGCACGGCGGAGCTCTGTGGCACAGGTCGCTGTGCTTCCTGTTGTTACAGTTGTAGCCCCGTTTCCCCGGGTAAAGATAGCTACTGCGTCTGTTGTGACAGCTCCGGCGTAATTTAGTTGAAACACATTTTGGTTGTGTGTTTGCACACAGCTGCGCACAGAAAAGCAGCATGAGTTGGTTTCTCTGTTACCAAAGGGGTTTTTTCATTTTTAGCACTCTGGCTCCCTCTGTTGGTGACTGAGTCACAGTACCGTTAATGCTCTTAAGATGGAACAGGTGTGTTCCATTTATTTGAGCTTAACGGTATGAGTCACTTATTATTTTTGTGTTGGTTCATTTTTTGTGGGGTTTTTTTAGTTGGTTTTTGTGTGGGATTTTTTTTTTCACTATTAGTGTCTGGGGTCGTGCCCTTGCAGGCTGTCTGGAGCATAAACAGGACCCAAATAACTGTATGTTAGTCTGTTAGTCTTTCTTTTTATTTCATTTGGTTTCACCTCCCAGGGTTTGATGGGACGGTCCTCTGGGGGGTGACAGGGGGGTAATTGGGTTGTTTTCCCTTTTTTTTTGTTATGCCCTCTCTTCTCCTCTGGCTCCAGCCGTGTGAGCCGTGTGTGTCGGCGTTGCTGGAGTGGTGCAGTTTGGTTATGCTGGGCGTTTCCCAGGTAACCTCTGCACCTGGGAGGGGGGGGTGTTTTTTTTTTTTTTGTTGATTCCCTGTTCCACCTCCGGCTTCAGCGCGCCTTTGAGCCATCTGCCATCGGCGTGGCTGAGGTTTGGGGCAGTGGAATATACCCGCAGCTGGTGGCTGGTTTGGAAGTCGGAGGGGTGGCGCCGTTTTGTGCCGTCTGCCATAACCGCTGTTCCACTCCTCCCGGTTGACTTCTGGGGTATAGTCATGGTTGGTGACGCTGGACGTGCTTCCAGTTTACACTGCGCCGAGGGGGTGGGGCTGGGGTTGTTTTGTTTGTTTGTTTTTTTTCTCCTTTTGTTTTTCCCCCCAGTTTCCGCCCTCAGGGTGTGACTGTGGTGTCCTCTGGGGGGGAAAGGGCTGTGGGTCCATCTAGCCATAGACGGCCGGGGCTGGGTCCGTTGGTCATGAGGGGGGGCGTCTCCTGGGGTTGATGGAACGTCCTCTGGGAGGCGCTGGGAGTCCCCGTGGGTGACTTTGGATCCCAGAGTGACCTCGGTTGTGGTTATTACTCCTGGAGCTGGCGGGATGTCCTCTGGGGGGTGTTGATCCCTACATGTCGTCCGGGGGGGAGGGGTGTGTTGGCGTTTTTATTTGCAATCTTAAGTTTGGGTTGTTTTTCTTTTCTCCTCTTCCCGGGGTTTGATGGGATGGTCCTCTGGGGAGCGGGGGGGGGGGGTGTTAGTGTTTTTATTTGCAAGCTTAAGTTTGGGTTGTTTTTCTTTTCTCCCCTTCCCGGGGTTTGATGGAACGGTCCTCTGGGGAGGGGGGGGGGGGTGGTTTGGTTGTTTGTGTTTGTTCTTTTTTGTTTTATGACTAATCAGACTGTAAACATGGTTGGACAAAGGCTGACCGCACAGGTTCAAGAACTCCTGGCCACACCTGTGCAAATTGACTGACAGAAACAAGGGCAAAGATGCAGTCAGAGGAGAAGACGTCAACCGTTCTGTTAGGAGAAGATTCTGTTGGAAGATGAATGCAGATATGGTTTCCAGCCATGGTCCCTGGAGGGGGGTGTTTCTCCTGGGCCAGGTTTGTGTGGTCACCGGGAGGCTTCCCGTGAGGGTGGGGTGCTGTTGTGAGGCTGGGGGTGCCTGGCTGTCTTTTGTTTCTGTCTTTTGTTTTTCCTTCCACGTGGTGCGCATTTAGGACTGAGTGGCTGTGTGGCTGAATTATCAGGACCTCACCCTGATTACCTGAGGCTGATCATGTGCAGCTCGTCAGGACTCACAGCTGTGGTGCATCTACAAGGATTGGAGCATGGTGGCATTTAAGTCTGGAGTACACAGTGTGTATTTGCCAGAGACTCGACCTTGTGACCAGACGGGTGAGATCGTCGTCTTGAGAGCCATCTCATCATCACAGATGCAGAGAACGTCCAGGTTTGATGCATGGTCTGTGAAAGAGGAGGGGGTGAGGTCTCATGCTCGTCAGCACACTTCCTGAGGTACGTTAGGTTTTGTGACTAACATAAGTACAGTCAGTAAATGTGGTGTCCCTCACACCTTATTATATTGAGCTGTTATGTTAGTCATTTAATCAGCTTCCACTGCAATTGAGTAATGTGAACTGGGTGTTCCATGCCTGCAGAGAGGGAAGCTGATTAGTGATTAAGCCAGGAAGTGTTTGCTGTTTATGTACACCTTTGAGCGGTCTCTCTGTGTGTGGAGTGTGGACTCACATGATGGTTTCTTCTTTCACAGACTCGGTTTGTCGCGGCCACCTGGGGGGTGTCGGCGGGGTCCTTGGGTCCGAACTGTTTCTGGCTCCGGACCGTTTGTGCAGCTGGGAGCGCACCGTAAATCCACCATGCCAGACCGCGCACTCATTTGTTGTCTTTTTTTCACATCACTGTTATGTCATTAAATTTTGTTATCCTTTGTACTGTGCTCTGCATATTTTATACTGGGTCCTTCAAACGCTGGTCGGTTCTCCGTCCTGCGTCCGACACATAACATTAACCTCTTTAAATAGGTCAAGGTTGGCCATCTTTGAACTTGTCCAATGTCTGTGTCCCAAGAACATTCCCTGTGTATTTGAAGACCCTGGCAAAAATAGGACTGGACTTATGTTGAGCACAGACAGACAAGCAGATGGACGGATGCAAAGCCTCCACAATAGCCAATGGCCATATGTGATGGCCTTGGGTAAAAACACAGTACAACAATGCACAAAAACCCCAAATTAAAGAGGTGATTAAAAACATGAACAAATCAAATGGACTCATATTTTTTTATTATAGTCTTTCCAGTACTGTGGGACAGCACTCCATCTCCAACTGATTTCTTTTGTCAAGTACGTCAAATAACATCCAATATGTTGTCCATCACACATTTGTCCATCTTGCTTAGATAGATAGATAGACAGACAGACAGATAGATATACAATTATTTACAGTAAATCTACTGTTTTCCATGTCGCTGTAGGTCTGCAATCCATGTTCAGCTGATCAATTATTTTGTCCACGCGGTGTGAAATAAAACTCAAAATGTTGCATGTTCATTTGTCCATCTTCCTAATTTTTGGAATTTAAAAGTCCTTATGTTAAATAACAGCAAAGCCTGTGGTGGGCACATGTGCTACACAGAGTTCCCATCTGCCACCCCAGGGAAACACTGTGTCACTGTTCCACCTACAACAAAAACCCTTTATATTCTTTATATACTTTTTCCTTTGACAGGTTCAACTTTTACTTCTGAAGACATTCTGAATAATGCACTTGAATATCAGGGGTGCCATTAATTTGGTTGAGGACTGTAAACCTCTCCTACTACTCCCTTTGACTCTGCAGAGAAATTTGTTTTCTCATTTGGGAACATCCCACGCTCTTGGGTGTGTCCCCTCTCCCTCCCCCCAACTCTTTGAAATCCTATGCAGTGTTATACTTGTGTATTCACCCCAGTGACTCCCTCAGCAAGCTCATCAGTGGGAGGCAGAGAGAGCAGCGTTCTGTGAGAAAGGGATACTGGGGGATTTTCAGGGTGAAATAAAGGAGGAGAACGCCTGAGAGAAAGAACAGATTCCTATTAAGCACAGATCCCTCCTCTCACAATGTGAGTATCTGCAACACCAATGCATCCACCATCACCAGTGTTTTGGATTAAATGCAGCCAAAGATGCCTGGACACTCAGAGAAAACTGGACAGTCAGTGCGTTTAAATGCTTCATAGTTTCAGCTTTTATCAATGATTCTGCTCATGAAATATTAAAAATGTACTTGTTTATTCCAACATTAAAAGCTCCAAGAATCTCTAGCAGGCTTCCAGTCACTGAGAAATCAAAGAATATATGGAAACCCTGATTGAGACTAGATTGCCAAAGACTCCAAGATCCTCTGACGGAACTGGAGACTAATGAACAGAGCTCTCTGAAATTCTAGACTGCCAGCGCTTGAGTCTTTGCATCATCTTTTATCAGAGTTTGTGTAATTGAGCCCGAAGGAAATGCAACCCTCTTCCCAAGTATATCACCTGACATTTGGTATTGTTAAGGTTTAAGCAGATGCTCCTTGACTGTACTTTAAAGGGCACTGTGTTTATGACCAGCAGGGTTTCTCTTTGGAAGTCTCTTGTAATGATTCCCGGCACAACAGAGCCAAATGCAGCCTGATCTGTGATGTCACTGCTAATATGCTGGCAGGGAATAACCGCTGGCCTGCTGAGCAGCTCCAACCACCACATTATTAACACAGATCAGCGTAGGAGCCAGTTTTCAAAAGTGATAAGCTTGAACATACTTCTTTGTTTGCTGTCCTCACCGCCTCATAACTATCGATAGTTTGTTCTCTGCATCCGTTACTAAGATCTTAATTGGTCAAACTCTAGAGACTATTTCAGGCTTTAATGGAAAGGATTTGCTTGTTTCTTTGAGTCATTATGCCGAACTGTGTCCACTCAGGACCAAGAGTCACAGTGAAGAGTAAAATCGGTGTCCCACAAGAAACTGTCCTGGGACCATTCCTCTTTTCACTTTACAATTAACCCTCTGGGGTTAGACCAAGGTTTACTAAATTATAAATAACTTTTTAATGATATGAGATAGAAACTTTTTTTTTTTTTTTTTGCTGAAAAGTTAACTCCGCCAGCCAGTGGCCATCTTTGTACTCCTCATAGAAGCTGTGTGATGACATGCGCAATGTGAGTGTCCAGTAGGAATTCGTTCACCGTCACATGGTTTTCCCAAATCCAACTGTAGGGCAGATTTACCTCAAGTGAAAAGCCAAAGATTGTTTTCAGGAGTGATATGTTACTAGTTGGCCCATTTGGATAGCCCCCTGGGTGCTCCAATGAGTACATACTATTAGTACATACTCAGTGTGCCCTGCGCCATTACACACAGCGATCAGTGAAAGCAGGAGCAGACGGAGAGCAATCAAAGGATATCGCAGTTTGGAATACAGATTCTTAGTCTTTGTTGTTGCCTCACAGGACTCGACAGAAATGCACTTCTGGCTGCAAGATTGAAGACAGCCAAACTGAAACAATGTGCTGTAGTTGATGCCTTCATTAAGTGAGATTTAGATTCTGTTCTGCAGATCTCAGACTTCAACTTCAGAGAGTTCTAACCCCAGAATAGCACCTCGTAACTTATCGCTGGTTGTCAATGGATTCTCAGAAATACTGAATGTATTGTGTTCACAGACACTACTTATTACAAATAGTTAGACTGTGACTTTTTTCAGGTACCATGTAAAATTTATTGAAGATGTGAAATTTATATAAAAAAGAAACAATTTAGGCAAAATTATAGCTCTAAGGATTTTTTTAAGTACCACCATTATAATGGTGGCACTCAGTCAACTCATGCTAACATTAGCCCGTTATGCTAGCAACATTTCACACTACCCTTAGCATATATCTACTTATGGTAACATATGTAACCTGCATCCCTAACTGGGCGCAAACTCACAACCTCCAGAATGAGAGACAGGTGCTCGAACCAAGAGGCTAAAATCCACGGACTCTAGCGTCTGTCCCTAGAGCGTGTTTTGGCCTTAGAGAGTGAGGTTTTCCTAACTTTTTCTGCACAGCACCACCTGCTGGCCTCCATTACACATATATGTGTGTAAGTAGGTATTTTCTAAGCTCATTATAAATCTTGTTGCTTACTCAACTCATGCTAAAGTGAGGTGTGCCGTTAGCGCCTCGACATGTAACCCAACGCCAAGCTAGCACCAAGCCAATTATACAACAGCATTATATAAAGACTGCAACATTATATTTATAAATTTCAAAAGAGTTTGGAAAATGTTTTTCAGTATTTTCTCAATAACTGATCTAAGGAAAGACAAGATTAAAGGTTAAAGCCAAATTTATTAGCTGTGATCATAATAAATATACTTTATCTATTCATACTTCATTAACTACTCGGCTATTGTTATTCAATGTATTCTACATTATGAATTTATAAAATGTACAAATGTATTTATTTTTCTTTTGTGGAATTTTGCCTAGATTTGTGCGGATTCATCCATGGGGATTGTGCCGTTTATATATATATATATATATATATATATATATATATATATAAACACACATGTTGAAATGAGCCAAAGTATAGACATGTTGAGTAAATGTTCAAAGGGATCATATGGTGAGTAAAGGCTATATGTCATTTCTATGGCAGTTCAATCTGTTGTCATAAAGGAGAAGGTTTTAGGAGGCCTTTGTAAATGTGTAAATCAGACTGAGGCCTTCGTCAACAATCCCTCTGTGCCTTGTTGTCTGTGCTGCTCCACATCTCGGTGCGTCAGCGGTGAGGAATTGCAGCTGTCGAAAAGGATGCGCTCCCATTAGTGACAGAATCTGAGCTGAGACGGAGCCAGAGAGAAAGACGCTGTGGGGACAAGGCGATAACAAGGTGCTCATTGGAAATGTAAACGATGGCGCTCGCGTCGCAGCCGCCGCACACGTCTGACGAGAACAGCGAGACGGGATGAGACAGGTGCGTAGGAGAAGAAAGAAATGTTTAAAAAAGAAAAAGGGTGGATGCGATAAGGACAAGACAAATAGAGAGAAGGACATTAAACTTTGGGAGTGACTCCAACTGTAGCCAGAGAAGTGTAGAAATGAAAACTGTAAGTAAAGCAAGAGAGTTGACCAGGTACAAAGCCAGAGAAGAATTCCAGCATCCTGCTGGCCACGGACATTGCCAGTTTCATTTACACAGAGACGCTGATCTCTAATTGTTTATTCTCAAAGTTGTGCTTTCTGCACCACAGTAGAATGTTACATGAATTGGAACGGAAGTCCCTCCGCTGAGCTGCAAGATACAAATGTGCACATTGTGAAATCACGCTAACTGCACATTTGGGAAGTGCTGAAAGTCATTAAACAGTATCAACAGAACCAATGTGGCACACACTGGAATTGTTCGCAGCAGATCCAGAGCTTGTAGCTGCTTGCTGAAAGTGTTGTTGCGCAAGACACTAAACCACAAAGCGGCCTTCAAAAAAAAACAAAAAAAAAAACACCTAAGGTTCTGTTTTGTGCACAATCTACTGTCATCCTTCATTCATTCATTTTCTGCTGCGTATTGCTGAGGCAGTAGACCAAGCAGCTCATCTCACACTTCCCTATCCACAGTCTATCATGCACAGAGCAAATGTGTTTGTGCTGTTTACAGGGGTCGTAATCTGAGAGCAAAACAGGGTGGGACGGATGGGGTTGGGAAGGTTTTGACAAGTAATAGGTTACAGATTGTGAGTTATATTGTTTAGAAACTTAAGATGTGACTATTTTAATTGCTCCAGAGTAAGGTAACTTATTACTTTTGTTCACTTTTCAAGGAAATGCTTTAAACTAAGGGAACCCACACAAACATGCAGAGAACACACAAACTCCACCCAGAAAGGCTACAGGTGGGAATCGATCCCTTGACCTTCTTGCTGTGAGACAACAGTGCTAGCCACTAAGCCACGTGCTGCCAAAAATCTTCACATCATGATCAAAATGAACTAAAAAATCATATTCCTTGCATGTTCCATTATTTATTGATTGACAAACATTAATGTTCAGTGATTTAAGAATATTTTATAAGACACCTGCCTTAAAAGTGTTAAAGGGTGTGTACTTGTGCAATAGGTTTTTTTTGTTGTTGTTGTTTTATAATTTTGCTGAACTGAGATAAGGTTGGAGATTTGTTGTCCCTTTGATGAAACAAGTTTTTGCATAAAATACCCCAATTTAATGCCCCAAAAATAAACAATATATACTAACAATGTGAGTGTGTGTATAGTAGCAGTAGTAGTAATACTAAAAATCCTTTATTGGATGAAATATCATAGTAATAATAATTAATTAACATTAAAATATCTGTGCTTTGGTACAGTTCATGTGCCTGAATGCATCCATTTGTCCAGAGTATGTGCATTGAAACATATACAAAAGAAGAGACTGCAACTGCATTACATAATCACAGCTTTTGTGCGTCCCGATTATGTGTAATTATACAGAATGTATATGTCAGGCGTGTACGTGCAATGAAGTGCATGAATGCTTCCAGTTCCAATAAAGTCAAAGCTATTTATTCAACTTTAAAGCACCCCCCCCCCCCCAGTCGCCCCGATAATTGCCAGCCTGCTCATCGTATGGTTACAGAGTTCGGCTGCCACTCACTTTTTATGCTCGGTGGACTTGTCAATAAAGGCAGGCAGATTATAGCTGTCCAACAGCTGTTTCTGACATTCACTTGATGACACCCCCCGTAATCTCTCCCAAGTAACATTTATGCCAGTAGATTTGATCATCATTTGCAATCAAATTGTTATATAATCATCACCATGACTGCAGAGTCAAACCTAAAAAAAAAAAAAAGTGCAAACAAACAAGGATGAGATGACAAATGCCAAAGCAATTCCCAGGAGCGTCAGCGAGCGATTCCCCCAAGGTGAAATATTTACTCGATTGAAGTGCTCGACGCGATAAATTAGCATTCGCATTTCTGAGCTTGCAGATATGGCCATAAAGGGAAATTATGTTCTTTTCTAATCTGTTTCTTTTTCTTCTTGTTTACAAGATAATGTTCCTAAGAGGACATTTTACCCCTCCAGAGATGCACAACACATTTAAGATTTTTTTTTTTTACTTTGTATACTTGTTATAGCGTCCAATTAAAGGCGTAATTATTCAGCAATGTAACGCTTCCAGCAAAATGTGAACCTTCAAGCAGCCAGGATCAAAATCCCTCACATCTGAGCTCAAAACATGAGGGTCAAAAGTCTCCAGTTGAGCTTTGAAAATGTTATTTCTGTGAAATTCAGTTTGATGGCATGTTGTTGGGGGAGCATGCCTCCCCCAACACCCTCTTGCACCTGTTGTAATTCCATTATCTCATTGCAGACTATTGGAAAATGTCATTTCTGAGTTGGTTTGGACAACACGTGAACATCAGGGGACATAAAGCAAACTGTATCTCTGGCTTTAGCAGAGCACGCGGTCCACAAGGACATGCTAACTCAGCAGAAAGGTTGGCTCGCTTACATGTCAAAGGGAAGACTTTATAGATTTTCTCTTTTTGTGCTTGTACTGTCAGTGCTTCAAGGTACTGTACACAAAATATAAATAACACTTTCACAGTCAGTAGAAAAATCCTTTTCTTTTTATGTGACCCGAACCTGCCAGTTTCTCTATGTACTTTATGTCATTCTTACACCAGAGGACCAATTCAAGCCAACGCTGAATCATATGCTCCCTGCACTTGAATAAAATATATAGCAAGAGAGAGCTATTCAGAGACTCGATGTACAGAGAGAGCTAGAGAAAGAGATAGAGATACACAGATATAACTAGACATATATAAAAAGATAGAAGAGCAGAATAGACATAGAGACCAGAGACACAGGAGCATTATAGTCATAGAGACAGAGACAGAGACAGAGGGGCAGAATAGACATAGAGACAGTGATAGAGGGCCAGAAAAGACATAGAAACAGAGATAGAGGGAAGGATATACCATAGAGACAGAGATAGAGGGCCGAATAGACATAGAGACAGAGACAGAGGGCAGAGACCCAGAATTACACCATAGAGACCAGAAATGGAGGGGCAGAATAGACCTAGAGGACAGAGATGGAGGGGCAGAATAGACACAGTGACAAAGATAGAGGGGCATATAGACAGAGACAGAGACAAAGGGCAGATAGTCATAGAGACAGAGATAGAAGGCCAGAATAGACAGAGATAGAGGGCGGATTATAAGACATAGAGACAGAGACACAGGAGCGGAATAGTCATAGAGACAAAGATAGAGGGGCAGAATAGACATAGAGACAGAGATAGAGGGGCAGAATAGATGCAGAGACAGAGAGCCAGAATAGACATAGAGACAGAGACAAAGGAGCAGAATAGACAGAGACAACGCTAGACGCATAATGAATGTAGCCATAGAGAGTTAGAATAGATATAGAGACCGACAGATGATTAAATTCTCTCTCATGTGTTGCATTTTGGGGCAGCTTATATGACAGTTTGGTGCCGTATAAATAAATTGCACTGAGTGGAAATGATTAATATGGACATTTTCAGCAGAAAGAAATGAATGTGTGACATGACTGTTGTTGCTTTCAGAGCAAAAGGAAACACATTTTTAGTGTAAAGAGGCTGAATCAGATCAGCATCTCCTGAGCCAATAGCAATCAGATTTAACAGTTCAGCATGTTTTCTTTCAACATTTTTATAGAAAACGTTTCATTTTTGCACCTCTTTCTGCAGTCCTAAAAAGCAAATGCACCACGGAGTGCGACCTTAAGAGCTGTCCATGGTGCTGATCACACATATGAATCCATACTAAGGCAATGCAGTGCTTCTAATTTTATGTCATGTCATGTGTGTTCTATATTTAAAAGAACAACACAAGCAATTGTGATACACTTTAATTGTTACAAGATTCATTAGAAAAATGGAGCTGTGTTTTCGGTGTGCAGGCAGATATTTCAATTAGCTTTTTTTTAATAGTTGCTGATGCCTGACAGTACATGTAAGACATGTACAAGTGCACAGTGTTCTAATTACAAGATCAAATAAACAAAACAAGACACTCAGAGAGAGTGTGGTAAAACAGCTGGTAAAAAGAAAAGAACAGGAGAGAGAATAGCAGGCAGAAAATTGAACCAATGGAAGTTTGAGGTGAGACATTGGGCTTTATCTCAATAGCAGGTGACATATAAACAGGTTTTTGAGCATGTCCCAAGTTTCTTAATGGTCTCAAAGACGGTGCTTAAAATGAGCCCAAAAGGTGGGACAGTGAACAAAAAGGAGCTAGATTTACCCCTGTAATAGGTCATGGTCTCATTGTGAGCTCAAGACTAAATCAACCATCCAAAATGCAAAAAAAATCACCCTTCATTCATTTAAAACTAGAGTGCACCATGTGCACAGTACAGTGGCATTGTACAAAGCTGATGCAAAGTAAAATAAATAAATAAATAAATACAAATCTAGTTGGGGCTGTCTTGTAAGAGCACACATCGGCCACCAAATCACCCTGAGGTGAAGCAATGAAGCAGCAAAATGGATGCAAGTCAGGGGTGTGAGAGGTTTTCTGATGAGGAAATGGATGTGTGTCCTAAGTAGTAAGACCAGTCATCTGTAGTACTTTTTAAGGTACCGTAATTTCCTTGATTAAATGTTTGGGCGTTTATTTTTTCAAACTGTGCTCAGACCGGGCCTAAATGAAACGGGCCTTTATTCAAGGATGGCAATTATTACAAAATGCTGCTTGCTGCCTGCAATGTAACATGGGGTTAAGCTTCACACTTATCCCTGGGTGTGGCAAAACAAAGACAGGCACTTTAGATCAGAGCACTCTGCAAAGCCTGACGTGCACCTCCCAAATGACGGAGACCGCAAGGGGTGAGATTGGTCACTTTTCCAGTTTCACTTCTTCCTCTCCTGTCATATTTTGAAAGTTTTTGCAGTGCACATGCTGATTACGGTTTGATCATGGATCAAATACGTTTGGCAGAAAAGTCTGCAAATATGACCAACTTTACATCATGGAGTCAGAAAGCTACAAAGCCACTCAAATGATCTGCAATTCATGGAGGGTAATTGCGCGTACCGTAACATTGTTTTGGAGGTTGATGACTGTATAAAGAATTGGAGCTCTTTGGGGGACCAAATTGGTCCAGGAAAAGCCACTGTTCCTGTGGAAAACTGCATTATGACACCCTCCAACATGACAGGGAACTTCAAAAGGGTCACGGCCACGGAGTTACAGAGTTGTAGAAGCATGAATCAGGCTTTAGGATTTTAAGGAACAACTTTCAGGGCAGTGGACTTAGAAAAAAGAATGACTTGAACAAATATAATGTTTTCATGCACATAATTCCCAACGCTTATTGAAGGCAGATATTTATTTATTTGTTTATTTTTTAAAGAAGTTTTGACCTGACCATTAAATAAGGCAGGCCCCTATTCAAAGGCAGGCATTTAATCAAAGAAATACGGTAAGTTAAAAACTGTCTGACTTTAACTGGACTTTTGCTGTCATGCACATTAAAAATGAAAGGTTTTCATTTCAAACCGCATTTAAAGGCTGGATCCTGTGTGGCAACTCATTTTAAGACAAACACACATGAAGGAAAGTAGCACACCTGGTGGCATTGGGCACCAAGTGTGAAATGACACATAGCACAAAGGAGTCGTGCACTCCTTTGTGCTGGAGACAGTGTAGGTCACATTGCATAATTGAAACAACACTTGCATAACATTAAGTTTGGTAACATGTTTTGTACTGAAGTCCAATATTTCCACATCTAAAACAAAACTTCTTTTTAACTCAATAATATTCAAAAGATACATTCAAGTTGCTCTGTTTCAATGAGCAAAACTCAGATAAAAAAAAAATTCAAATCAAAACAAAAATTGAAAAACCTTTCTGAAATAAAAGCATTTTCCTTATATTATACTGAGAACAGTGATAGTCATATTACTGGATTGTGTTGGATTTAATTGCAAAAAGTAATTTTTTGACATTTGACAAACATTTGCTTATGTCAACCTGAAAAAGGGGGAGAAGATCAACAAAAACAAATACATATGAAACGTATTCTTCTGATAAACAGAGCTGGACAGTCACCAACACCAGTCATTAGAGAAATAACTGACGTTAGAGGGTACGGTGGCAGGGTTTTGGGGAGGGGGTTCTCCTTCACAAAACTGGCTTGACATGTGTGCCAGTATGATACCTCCCACAATGTGAGGCTCATTAGTCCATGAAATTGAGCAATGTTACCTTTCCCCAAAGAAATAAAAATGAGGCAGGGAAGCTGTGTAGCTTTGCTGTGCATGTTTTTGGTATGCAAATGAAGTGCCAGGACCTCGACCTTGGTTAATGAAAAGCCACTCCTCTGTTGCCTCAGTCTTTTCACCCCATTGTTACTTTCAGTTGTGATTATTCACATTTCTACATGAGCCCTCTTGAAACATTGCCATCCTCTCATTGATCATATTAATGTAGCTTCAGGTCCGAGTCAGGCGGTGAGTTTGCATTAAACTGTTTAAAATTTGTTGCATAAACTTGAGAAGATCAGTGACCTGCTGCAACACACTAAAAGCCAAATACACTCAATTATGGCCCATCAGTGATGAACGTCTTCCAGAAATGACCAGATGGGAAAACGCAAACTGTAAAGTGTAGACATTGCATGTTTATAATGCCGAGATTAATTATGTATCTTGTTAATTGATGCTGTATAAATAAACAAATTTAATTGAAGCATAATTCTATTTACACCCGACGATGCCAGATCACGGATGAGGCTGACTGCAGATGATGCCAGATATTAGTGTTAACTGCATTTAGCATAACTGCATATGCTAACTGTGATCAGTATTTTCTTTTTTTTAAGGCCTGCCCATATACTGTACAAACCCTCTGTGATGTCAAACATAGGATTTCTGAAAAGCAAGTTTGAAGCTCAAATGGGCAGTTCCAAATGTTTCCATGAACACTTAAAAAATGCATAAAAGCTTCCTCATACATTCAGCCATATGAAGCCCGTACCATCCCCTTGGTACCAAAGGGCAGGGTAAGGTAGACCCAAAGAGAAGGCAATATAGCATGGCTGGAACCCCCATCACCCATTGGTCAAATTCGCTAAAAGAGTCAGGGAAAGCAGCCATCTGCCATTCAATTTCAATAAGTGGTCGCTATGCCGCTAGCTAGGTGGGGCCCAAATAGATGCACTGATTTTATGAAAATGCTGGCCAATGTGACGCAGCACCAGCCTATTTGAGTGACATACATTGGTTAACTTGTTGGTTATGTTAATAGTTCATGTTTAAACTAATGTTTAACAATGAAATCTTAGGAATCATAATTTTTTAATGTATTTATGAACAGCTATATCTGTATTGTAAATTTTTTACTTTCCAATATCGGCATTTTATCAGTATCGTATCAGCATCCAACAAATCCATATCGGTCGGGCTCTACTTTAAGGCACTGGTTTATTTAAACCTACCAACAGTTAAAAGTGTTGGAAAACAATGACTTTTTTATTTTTTAAATCTGCCCTGACTTGGTGAAAGCCGTATCGGCAAGTCCGGCAACAGTATCCGAGGTGAATGAGGCTTGTGTCAAGCCCTGCCATCCATTTCAAAGAACCAAAATGTTGGCTATGCTCTCTAACTGCTGTGTGGGTTGTACCTGAACCACACGCGGTAATAAACTTCAAACAGTCACACACTGCAGTTTGAGATCTAACACACTGCTGTTAAGTTGTGCAATTTTTTTTTTTTTTTTTTTTTCTGGGGAGGGGGGGCAATAAAGCAGTGTTGCTCTATGAAGTGTAAAATAGGAGGGTTTGACAGTTAGCAAAAACAGAAGACAGCGGGGGAGAGGAAGAGGAGAGTGGGTCGCTGAGGTAATTCAGCTCTGATCACGGTGAACTGTCCTCATGCCCATGCATCATGCTGTAGTGCCGTCCAAATTGCATGCCTATGATGATCGCCTCACACTTTGATTTAATTTAAAGTCAATGCCGTCTGTAGATACCCGTCTGAGCAGAACGACCTGCGCGAGTCAGGATCCTCGTTCCTCTGAGTCGAATGAAACCCACTGAGCGAATCAAAGTCTATTCCGACAGCGCGTGGTGTTTCCGAGGCGAGATCCTGCCTACGTCAAGGAAGTTTGCAAACCCAAGATTGACAGATCAGAGTGTGCTATAATTTGGAGTCACTGACCTCTGGCAGCTGTTTTTAAAACATCTACGGTGCCATGGTACTCCTCTGGGGACTTTTTCCTCATCGTGACAGGGTTTGAAATTGGGACATGGGAGAGGACCCCCTCATGGAGGCTGCCATGTTGATACAGTAGCCCAAAAGGGACATACATCCTCCATCTTTTGCATATTGCAACGTGTCAAGAACACTGAAGGAAAGACAAAGAAGAAATCAGCAGTTTCTCCATTAAAACTATCAACTGGTTGCTCATGCAGGCTTGCAAGTTTGAGATGTTTGGTGTGATGTCATGGCACTGACAAAGCCCCTAACGTTAGCATGAGCTGAATCAAGCCAGTTATACAACATATTATTACATGGCAGCATTTACAAATTATGAACTGGAACTGGATTAAATATAGAATTTCGAAAAACATTGAAACAGGTTTCACAGTATTTTTCCAGTAACTGCTCAAAGGAAAGACTCATGATTCAACATTTTATAGTCATTTTTATTGGCTACTATGAAAATAAAGTATATTTTATTCATGAACTTCTATTTTATGAATACAATTACTACAAAAAAGCCTCTCCTACAATAGTTAGCTATTGTGACTTGGGAGATTTTATGCAGTTCATTAATTTTATAGATTTACTGAAATGCATATTTTAAGTATTTACGTTTGGGGGGATTTCAGATAAGAGTGGATTTATTCACAGGGGAATGCACTAGTCATACATATGTCACATCACAAGAAAAAGCAAGGGAGCATGAATCCCTGTGGAATAATAGAAAGTGAAAGTGAAGGGAAGCAATATTGTAAACAGTGATGCAAATTGCAGTTGCAGTATGCCAAACTCACCACTAGGTGACACTATATTGAACACAATGTAGCTTTAACTTTGCTATTTCCGACTAAATACTATAGTAGTGTAGCGGCTGCACTCTGCGTTGTGTTGTTACGACTCCGCCCATTCGCTCCCCTCGGGACGCAAACTCATGATCTCCGGCATGGGAGTTGGACTCTCTAACCAGAAGGCTAAAACCCAGGGCTCTGGCCTTGTGACCAGAGAATTAGTGGAGCAGTTAAGGCAGAAATTGTTCAGTTTTTGAAGAAAGCATGAAACTTGGCACAGTGATACTATAGGACCTAGGGATCATGAAAAAAATAGACCCCAAAAAATAACGCCCCCTGGTGGCTGCAATATTGGATTAAAAAATGGCCATTATTTTCAACATTTTTGCCATTTACTTTCAAATTAAGGCAGATAAAAGCACAATTCCAAAATATTACCCATGTTTTTGGGGTCAGGGAATCCAATGGACTCATTTTCAACTTTGTGAGATGGAGGCCATATTGGATCCAAGATGGCCACCATTAAAATGAAGATTATGAAAAATATCAGTCCTCTGTAAAGATGGAAGCGTAATTGTAAAAGTTACCCATAAGTAATGAGGAGTCCAATTAACCTATTACATTAATTGCCTGATGCCGGCCATATTGGATTCCAAAATGGCTGCAATTAAAATTAAGTATTGATTATCTCTGCTATTTTAGTGACAAATTCAAAATTCAAGCCTCAGGCCTTTGTATCTATGAAGTAGTGATTGCAATAGTTTCATTCACAATTCATCTACTAGATGTTTGTCATACTGGATTTCAAGATGGCTGCCATATTTCACTCTATTGTCAAAATATTTTTCTTCTATTTTTCCATGCATCCTACTTAGCATACAGTGCCATATTTGTTGAGTATACATCAGAGAATTACCTTTCAAATTAAGTAACTGGTAATAAAGATCTATGTTTAAATCCTGGAGGCAGAAATCTAGTTCAAACATGTCCATGCACCATGGCAACTTTAAAGGTAAAATAGATGGGTGGGCTGCCAAATGAATATAAACAAGGCCAAAAGATATGGTTCGTATTAGCCATATCCAGCTAATGCCAGTTCCACATTTCAGTTGAATTATTTTAGCCATAGTGGAATAATCTGTATCGCTCCTGGGATACTTCATTATAAAGTGTGTTATTTACAAGGAATTACCTGCGCAAACTGATATTATTGACCCAAATTTATATAAAAAAAATTAAGATTATAACAAACAGCTGATTTATTATAATTAAACATGTGTAGATCTGTAACAGAACAAAACAGATTATTTAAAAAGCACAATGCAAAAACTGGAGATTTTATCTATCTTTTTATTTATCATCTTTGTTACAGCAAACTTGAATTTTTTTTTTTTTTTTTTTCAAACAGAATGATTTAAAGTTGCATCAGTAAATGTTTAGTGCTTTAAAAACATATATGAACGTTTTTGTCCATTTCAAATAGCCCAAGTGGGGGTAAATCTTACCCAGATGGCCAAATGTCCAGCAAGTTTATAATTAAAAGTTGCCCTGCTGGCATGTGTCTGATCAATGTCAGAAGCTTATCCATCGTAGCACTCCCCATTGCATTTTTAGATAGATATTTAAGATAAGAATTATTAAGCAAACAAGAGATAAAAATTTAAATAGGATTTTAAGTTGCACTTTTGCTTTGGAAATTTAGCACTGTCTTAACTGTAATCTCTGATGTATTGGGCAGCTTGGCAGCATAAAATAGTGCCATAGCATCCATATAGGTGTTTTTATTATTACATAACACTGGTATAAGAACCTCAAGACCCTTTGAGGTTGACTTTCATTGATATTTACTGATTTTAGAACCAAAAATACTAAACTTTGATCAACTTCTTTCCCTGCATTTCTGTCATTTTTAAGAGAAGCAAAGAAAATTAAAAAACAAGGCAGCCATCTTGAAATCCAATATGGCTGCCATATGACTAGATTCAGAACTTCATTGAAATATACCCTGATATTGAAAACAGTTATAGATGCTGTAATTACTGTCCTTTGCATATCATAAATTGAAATAATATTAAAAATTGGTCAATTTCACCCTCACTCTGGAGGGCATTAGCGGCCCCTATGGGCCATGAGGAAGCAAGCAGCCTGAAGCAGTGAATGTTTGACATCTCTTCAACTTACAACTCAAGTGTTGCCGTGCATGTACATTTGGGAGACTGATGTAGTCGAGGCATGGGGAGTATGTGGAGCTGGCATTCACTGAACAGTGTTTTTCACAGGCTTATATTTCCTGCACCTTTTTTTATATGATTGTTTAATTTTCTCTTTTATGATTGCTTTTATGAGCAACAGTGCATAGTTACAGTGATTTTAATATGTGATGTTGAAATGAAATTCCCAGAAGAAATGAATGGAAATCGACATTTTTAACCCATAAAGCAGAGGGTCTTTTATCATCTCTTTCTTTCTTTTTTCCCCTCTTTTCATTTTTTTGTTTACATACCCATAAGTGGAATAACAGTAAAAAAGTAAGCCGTCTTATCTGCTGTTTGCAGCATACAGAAGATCTGAGCCCAGAAAGCTCCAAAAAGTGTGTGTGTGTGGGGGGGGGGGGGGGACGTGCATGTGCATACTTGTGCATGCATCACGTGGTGCATGCACCGCTTTATCCGTTCCACAGAGTCACCCCCCACCCCCCAAACCCGGACACACTCCATTTCACGCTGTAAGTGAGATAGGTGCCTCTGCCCCAAGCATTCATCCTGAAAACACAGAGGGAGTAAATCAATGTTCAGTCATGAAGCTTCAAGGGTCAAAGTACAAGTCAGCTGTTATATTGGTGGTATTGGGGTGGGGAGTGGGGGGGGGGGGGGTCACTTCCCAATGGCAACATCCACAACAAAATACTCCAGGTGAATCCTGCTTCTAAACAACAGAGGCTCAATAGGAAATTGCAGGATTTTGCTTCAATCTGTTGAGACGTACGCAAGTATATTTTCTTCATTCGACAAACATTCACAAAAAACAGCTTCAGGACGAGCCCTGCCTGGAGAAGGATGGAAAACACCGATATTTAGCAGATTGGGGGAACAATCGGAAAACACGGACAAAACTTTAATAATATACTGACATATAATCATGGGCACAATTTGGTGGGGGACAGGGGGGACATGTCCCCCCACTTTTTCAACTAGGGGGACAGAATATGGTATGCTCCCCCCATCTTCTGACATATATGTGTGTACTTGAAACATGCTATGCCAGTCTTATGTGCAAAACCATGTCAGAATAGTATCTTTGTTTCTGCAAGTTTGTATTTTTAGCAGCATTGATTTGTTTACAACATCTGTTTCTTGTTTGTCACATTCGGAATTTTCTGGGACTAGATTTGACTGATTTGAAACCAAAAATAGTTGCCTCTAGGGACTAGTGTCTACACATAAGTATCAATGGACCATATGCTAATTTACTAAATTCTGAAAGTTAGAAAAGGAAATCAGAAAAGCTATCTGGGACCTCAGAAAGCCCATCTGCAATTATTGCTTGATCTCCAAAATCAGTCTATGCAAGCAAAATTATGTTCAGTATGAGTGTTGTCATTAGTGCCACTTCGAAAATTAAATTCATGATAAGTAATTTACCCTAAACTTATGATCTGTTGTTTTTTCAAACTTCTGCAAAAACAACTCTTGAGAAAAAAAAAATACAGTATGCGATAGTTAATATTATTAAAAGCCTGTTCTTTCATATTTATGAATACATTTTACCACATTGCAGTTGTTTTTTAATGAGAACTCAACCTATCATTCTTTTTGAGTTCTACACATGTGGTGATACCTTATTTACACCAGGATGATAAAATCAGTGCTGGCTATACTCAGAATAAAGTACTTATATACACAGTTTCAAATTGCATAAGTCAAATGGTGTCCACTTTATGGTCTTCTCAAAACATTAAAATTACTGTTCTGGATGCTCAGAATGCAGGCCCCCCACCTATGGGCTTTGGCCCTGCGGGCCTCGCACTTGTCCCCCCAATTTCTAGTTCTAAATTGCGCCCTTGCATATAATATCACTACTGGAGATGGCGGGATGTCCTCTGGGGGGTGTTGGTCCCTACATGTCGTTGGGGGGGGGGGTGTTAGCATTTTTATTTGCAAGCTTAAGTTTGGGATGTTTTTCTTTTCTCCCCTTCCCCAGGGTTTGATGGAACGGTCCTCTGGGGAGGGGGGGGGGAAGTGTTAGCATTGTTATTTGCAAGCTTAAGTTTGGGTTGTTTTTCTTTTTCTCCCCTTCCCGGGGTTTGATGGGACGGTCCTCTGGGGAGGGGTGGTGGTTTGGTTGTTTGTGTTTGTCTTTTTTGTTTTATGACTAATCAGACTGTGAACATGGTTGGACAAAGGCTGACCGCACAGGTTTAAGAACTCCTGGCCATACCTGTGCTAATTGACAGACAGAATCAAAGGCAAAGATGCAGCCAGAGAAGAAGACATCAACCGTTCTGTTGGATGAAGATTCTGTTGGAAGATGAATGCAGATACGGTTTCCAGCCATGGTCCCTGGAGGGGGGTGTTTCTCCTGGGCCAGGTTTGTGTGGTCGCCGGGAGGCTTCCCGTGAGGGTAGGGTGCTGTTGTGGCTGGCGTGCCTGGCTGGCTTTTGTCTGTCTTTTGGTTTTCCTTCCAGGTGGTGCGCATTTGGGACTGAGTGGCTGTGTAGCTGAGTTTATCAGGACCTCACCCTGATCACCTGAGGCTGATCACCTGCGACTCGTCAGGACTCACAGCTGTGGTGCATCTACATGGATTGGAACATGGTGGCATTTAAGACTGGAGTACACAGTGTGTATTTGCCAGAGACTCGACCTTGTGACCAGACGGGTGAGATCATTGTCTCAAGAGCCATCTCATCATCAGTGGATGCAGAGAATGTCCAGGTTTGATGCATGGTCTGTGAAAGAGGAGGGGGTGAGGTCTCACGCTCGTCAGCACACTTCCTGAGGTATGTTAGATTTTGTGACTAACATTTATACAGTCAGTAAATGTGGTGTCCCTCACACCTTATTGTATTGAGCTGTTATGTTGGTCGTTTTAATTAGCTTCCACTGCAGTGAGTTTGTGAACAGGATGTTCCATGCCTGCAGGGTGGGAAGCTGATTAGTAATTAAGCCAGGAAGTGTTTGCTGTTTGTACACCTTTGAGCGTTCTCTCTGTGTGTTGAGTGTGGACTCACAAGATGATTTCTTCATTCACAGACTCGGTTTGTCGCGGCCACCTGGGGGTGTCGGCGGGGTCCTTGGGTCCGAACTGGTTCTGGCTCCGGACCGTTAGCGCTGCTGGGAGCGCACCGCAATCCACCACACCAGACCGCGCACTTTTATATTTATCACATCACTGTTATGTTTATTAAACTCTGTTATCCTTTGTACCGTGCTCTGCTTATTTTATACTGGGTCCTTCAAACGCTGGTCGGTTCTCCGGGCTGCGTCCGACACATAACACATGCTATATTGACACATAAACAAAGTGGTTTTGGAGAGCCAGAGAGAGACCAGCCAGTGACGTCACAGTGCCTCTCTACTCTGATTGGCCAAAAAAATGGATTTGCATAAGTCACAGAATTAAAAAAAATAGGAAACAGAATGTTACTTTTTAACTGTTGTGAGGCTGGGGGTGCCTGGCTGTCTTTTGTTTCTGTCTTTTGTTTTTCCTTCCAGGTGGTGCTCGTTTAGTACTGAGTGGCTGTGTGGCTGAATTATCAGGACCTCACCCTGATTACCTGAGGCTGATCATGTGCAGCTCATCAGGACTCACAGCTGTGGTGCATCTACACGGATTGGAGCATGGTGGCATTTAAGTCTGGAGTACACAGTGTGTATTTGCCAGAGACTCGACCTTGTGACCAGACGGGTGAGATCATCATCTTGAGAGCCATCTCATCATCACGGATGCAGAGAACATCCAGGTTTGATGCATGGTCTGTGAAAGAGGAGGGGTGAGGTCTCACACTCGTCAGCACACTTCCTGAGGTATGTTAGGTTTTGTGACTAACATAAGTACAGTCAGTAAATGTGGTGTCCCTCACACCTTATTATATTGAGCTGTTATGTTAGTCGTTTAATCAGCTTCCACTGCAGTTGAGTAATGTGAACTGGGTGTTCCATGCCTGCAGAGAGGGAAGCTGATTAGTGATTAAGCCAGGAAGTGTTTGCTGTTTATGTACACCTTTGAGCGGTCTCTCTGTGTGTGGAGTGTGGACTCACATGATGGTTTCTTCTTTCACAGACTCGGTTTGTCGCGGCCACCTGGGGGGTGTCGGCGGGGTCCTTGGGTCCGAACTGTTTCTGGCTCCGGACCGTTTGTGCAGCTGGGAGCGCACCGTAAATCCACCACGCCAGACCGTGCACTCATTTGTTGTCTTTTTTTCACATCACTGTTATGTCATTAAATTTTGTTATCCTTTGTACTGTGCTCTGCTTATTTTATACTGGGTCCTTCAAACGCTGGTCGGTTCTCCGTCCTGCGTCCGACTCATAACAGTAGTCTCTGGCCAAACATCATGGACCCAGCGGTAGCAGAGACGGTAACGCACCGGGAAGGCGGCAGCAGACGTTCAGAAGTTATCCGGATCAGTTTCGGGTGCTCTCCGCCCGGATGGTGCGTGTTTGAGAACCCATTATCGAATACTGATTTGAGCTCTCTTGCAGCCGTGTTCCTGTGTTTGTTGCCTTATCCGTGGGTCGTGGTGGAGTGTGACTAGCGCCGGCTTCGCGTCACACTTCGACCGGATAAGAGCTGCAAGAGTGTGTCTGTAATGGGTGAACGCGCACGGCGGAGCTCTGTGGCACAGGTCGCTGTGCTTCCTGTTGTTACAGTTGTAGCCCCGTTTCCCCGGGTAAAGATAGCTACTGCGTCTGTTGTGACAGCTCCGGCGTAATTTAGTTGAAACACATTTTGGTTGTGTGTTTGCACACAGCTGCGCACAGAAAAGCAGCATGAGTTGGTTTCTCTGTTACCAAAGGGGTTTTTTCATTTTTAGCACTCTGGCTCCCTCTGTTGGTGACTGAGTCACAGTACCGTTAATGCTCTTAAGATGGAACAGGTGTGTTCCATTTATTTGAGCTTAACGGTATGAGTCACTTATTATTTTTGTGTTGGTTCATTTTTTGTGGGGTTTTTTTAGTTGGTTTTTGTGTGGGATTTTTTTTTTCACTATTAGTGTCTGGGGTCGTGCCCTTGCAGGCTGTCTGGAGCATAAACAGGACCCAAATAACTGTATGTTAGTCTGTTAGTCTTTCTTTTTATTTCATTTGGTTTCACCTCCCAGGGTTTGATGGGACGGTCCTCTGGGGGGTGACAGGGGGTAATTGGGTTGTTTTCCCTTTTTTTTTGTTATGCCCTCTCTTCTCCTCTGGCTCCAGCCGTGTGAGCCGTGTGTGTCGGCGTTGCTGGAGTGGTGCAGTTTGGTTATGCTGGGCGTTTCCCAGGTAACCTCTGCACCTGGGAGGGGGGGGTGTTTTTTTTTTTTGTTGATTCCCTGTTCCACCTCCGGCTTCAGCGCGCCTTTGAGCCATCTGCCATCGGCGTGGCTGAGGTTTGGGGCAGTGGAATATACCCGCAGCTGGTGGCTGGTTTGGAAGTCGGAGGGGTGGCGCCGTTTTGTGCCGTCTGCCATAACCGCTGTTCCACTCCTCCCGGTTGACTTCTGGGGTATAGTCATGGTTGGTGACGCTGGACGTGCTTCCAGTTTACACTGCGCCGAGGGGGTGGGGCTGGGGTTGTTTTGTTTGTTTGTTTTTTTTCTCCTTTTGTTTTTCCCCCCCAGTTTCCGCCCTCAGGGTGTGACTGTGGTGTCCTCTGGGGGGGAAAGGGCTGTGGGTCCATCTAGCCATAGACGGCCGGGCTGGGTCCGTTGGTCATGAGGGGGGCGTCTCCTGGGGTTGATGGAACGTCCTCTGGGAGGCGCTGGGAGTCCCCGTGGGTGACTTTGGCTCCCAGAGTGACCTCGGTTGTGGTTATTACTCCTGGAGCTGGCGGGACGTCCTCTGGGGGGTTGATCCCTACATGTCGTCCGGGGGGGTGTGTTGGCGTTTTTTTTGCAATCTTAAGTTTGGGTTGTTTTTCTTCTCCTCTTCCCGGGGTTTGATGGGATGGTCCTCTGGGGAGCGGGGGGGGGGGTGTTAGTGTTTTTATTTGCAAGCTTAAGTTTGGGTTGTTTTTCTTTTCTCCCCTTCCCGGGGTTTGATGGAACGGTCCTCTGGGGAGGGGGGGGGGGGGTTTTGGTTGTTTGTGTGTTTTCTTTTTTGTTTTATGACTAATCAGACTGTAAACATGGTTGGACAAAGGCTGACCGCACAGGTTCAAGAACTCCTGGCCACACCTGTGCAAATTGACTGACAGAAACAAGGGCAAAGATGCAGTCAGAGGAGAAGACGTCAACCGTTCTGTTAGGAGAAGATTCTGTTGGAAGATGAATGCAGATATGGTTTCCAGCCATGGTCCCTGGAGGGGGGTGTTTCTCCTGGGCCAGGTTTGTGTGGTCACCGGGAGGCTTCCCGTGAGGGTGGGGTGCTGTTGTGAGGCTGGGGGTGCCTGGCTGTCTTTTGTTTCTGTCTTTTGTTTTTCCTTCCACGTGGTGCGCATTTAGGACTGAGTGGCTGTGTGGCTGAATTATCAGGACCTCACCCTGATTACCTGAGGCTGATCATGTGCAGCTCGTCAGGACTCACAGCTGTGGTGCATCTACAAGGATTGGAGCATGGTGGCATTTAAGTCTGGAGTACACAGTGTGTATTTGCCAGAGACTCGACCTTGTGACCAGACGGGTGAGATCGTCGTCTTGAGAGCCATCTCATCATCACAGATGCAGAGAACGTCCAGGTTTGATGCATGGTCTGTGAAAGAGGAGGGGGTGAGGTCTCATGCTCGTCAGCACACTTCCTGAGGTACGTTAGGTTTTGACTAACATAAGTACAGTCAGTAAATGTGGTGTCCCTCACACCTTATTATATTGAGCTGTTATGTTAGTCATTTAATCAGCTTCCACTGCAATTGAGTAATGTGAACTGGGTGTTCCATGCCTGCAGAGAGGGAAGCTGATTAGTGATTAAGCCAGGAAGTGTTTGCTGTTTTGTACACCTTTGAGCGGTCTCTCTGTGTGTGGAGTGTGGACTCACATGATGGTTTCTTCTTTCACAGACTCGGTTTGTCGCGGCCACCTGGGGGTGTCGGCGGGGTCCTTGGGTCCGAACTGTTTCTGGCTCCGGACCGTTTGTGCAGCTGGGAGCGCACCGTAAATCCACCATGCCAGACCGCGCACTCATTTGTTGTCTTTTTTTCACATCACTGTTATGTCATTAAATTTTGTTATCCTTTGTACTGTGCTCTGCATATTTTATACTGGGTCCTTCAAACGCTGGTCGGTTCTCCGTCCTGCGTCCGACACATAACATTAACCTCTTTAAATAGGTCAAGGTTGGCCATCTTTGAACTTGTCCAATGTCTGTGTCCCAAGAACATTCCCTGTGTATTTGAAGACCCTGGCAAAAATAGGACTGGACTTATGTTGAGCACAGACAGACAAGCAGATGGACGGATGCAAAGCCTCCACAATAGCCAATGGCCATATGTGATGGCCTTGGGTAAAAACACAGTACAACAATGCACAAAAACCCCAAATTAAAGAGGTGATTAAAAACATGAACAAATCAAATGGACTCATATTTTTTATTATAGTCTTTCCAGTACTGTGGGACAGCACTCCATCTCCAACTGATTTCTTTTGTCAAGTACGTCAAATAACATCCAATATGTTGTCCATCACACATTTGTCCATCTTGCTTAGATAGATAGATAGACAGACAGACAGATAGATATACAATTATTTACAGTAAATCTACTGTTTTCCATGTCGCTGTAGGTCTGCAATCCATGTTCAGCTGATCAATTATTTTGTCCACGCGGTGTGAAATAAAACTCAAAATGTTGCATGTTCATTTGTCCATCTTCCTAATTTTTGGAATTTAAAAGTCCTTATGTTAAATAACAGCAAAGCCTGTGGTGGGCACATGTGCTACACAGAGTTCCCATCTGCCACCCCAGGGAAACACTGTGTCACTGTTCCACCTACAACAAAAACCCTTTATATTCTTTATATACTTTTTCCTTTGACAGGTTCAACTTTTACTTCTGAAGACATTCTGAATAATGCACTTGAATATCAGGGGTGCCATTAATTTGGTTGAGGACTGTAAACCTCTCCTACTACTCCCTTTGACTCTGCAGAGAAATTTGTTTTCTCATTTGGGAACATCCCACGCTCTTGGGTGTGTCCCCTCTCCCTCCCCCCAACTCTTTGAAATCCTATGCAGTGTTATACTTGTGTATTCACCCCAGTGACTCCTCAGCAAGCTCATCAGTGGGAGGCAGAGAGAGCAGCGTTCTGTGAGAAAGGGATACTGGGGGATTTTCAGGGTGAAATAAAGGAGGAGAACGCCTGAGAGAAAGAACAGATTCCTATTAAGCACAGATCCCTCCTCTCACAATGTGAGTATCTGCAACACCAATGCATCCACCATCACCAGTGTTTTGGATTAAATGCAGCCAAAGATGCCTGGACACTCAGAGAAAACTGGACAGTCAGTGCGTTTAAATGCTTCATAGTTTCAGCTTTTATCAATGATTCTGCTCATGAAATATTAAAAATGTACTTGTTTATTCCAACATTAAAAGCTCCAAGAATCTCTAGCAGGCTTCCAGTCACTGAGAAATCAAAGAATATATGGAAACCCTGATTGAGACTAGATTGCCAAAGACTCCAAGATCCTCTGACGGAACTGGAGACTAATGAACAGAGCTCTCTGAAATTCTAGACTGCCAGCGCTTGAGTCTTTGCATCATCTTTTATCAGAGTTTGTGTAATTGAGCCCGAAGGAAATGCAACCCTCTTCCCAAGTATATCACCTGACATTTGGTATTGTTAAGGTTTAAGCAGATGCTCCTTGACTGTACTTTAAAGGGCACTGTGTTTATGACCAGCAGGGTTTCTCTTTGGAAGTCTCTTGTAATGATTCCCGGCACAACAGAGCCAAATGCAGCCTGATCTGTGATGTCACTGCTAATATGCTGGCAGGGAATAACCGCTGGCCTGCTGAGCAGCTCCAACCACCACATTATTAACACAGATCAGCGTAGGAGCCAGTTTTCAAAAGTGATAAGCTTGAACATACTTCTTTGTTTGCTGTCCTCACCGCCTCATAACTATCGATAGTTTGTTCTCTGCATCCGTTACTAAGATCTTAATTGGTCAAACTCTAGAGACTATTTCAGGCTTTAATGGAAAGGATTTGCTTGTTTCTTTGAGTCATTATGCCGAACTGTGTCCACTCAGGACCAAGAGTCACAGTGAAGAGTAAAATCGGTGTCCCACAAGAAACTGTCCTGGGACCATTCCTCTTTTCACTTTACAATTAACCCTCTGGGGTTAGACCAAGGTTTACTAAATTATAAATAACTTTTTAATGATATGAGATAGAAACTTTTTTTTTTTTTTTTTGCTGAAAAGTTAACTCCGCCAGCCAGTGGCCATCTTTGTACTCCTCATAGAAGCTGTGTGATGACATGCGCAATGTGAGTGTCCAGTAGGAATTCGTTCACCGTCACATGGTTTTCCCAAATCCAACTGTAGGGCAGATTTACCTCAAGTGAAAAGCCAAAGATTGTTTTCAGGAGTGATATGTTACTAGTTGGCCCATTTGGATAGCCCCTGGGTGCTCCAATGAGTACATACTATTAGTACATACTCAGTGTGCCTGCGCCATTACACACAGCGATCAGTGAAAGCAGGAGCAGACGGAGAGCAATCAAAGGATATCGCAGTTTGGAATACAGATTCTTAGTCTTTGTTGTTGCCTCACAGGACTCGACAGAAATGCACTTCTGGCTGCAAGATTGAAGACAGCCAAACTGAAACAATGTGCTGTAGTTGATGCCTTCATTAAGTGAGATTTAGATTCTGTTCTGCAGATCTCAGACTTCAACTTCAGAGAGTTCTAACCCCAGAATAGCACCTCGTAACTTATCGCTGGTTGTCAATGGATTCTCAGAAATACTGAATGTATTGTGTTCACAGACACTACTTATTACAAATAGTTAGACTGTGACTTTTTTCAGGTACCATGTAAAATTTATTGAAGATGTGAAATTTATAAAAAAGAAACAATTTAGGCAAAATTATAGCTCTAAGGATTTTTTTAAGTACCACCATTATAATGGTGGCACTCAGTCAACTCATGCTAACATTAGCCCGTTATGCTAGCAACATTTCACACTACCCTTAGCATATATCTACTTATGGTAACATATGTAACCTGCATCCCTAACTGGGCGCAAACTCACAACCTCCAGAATGAGAGACAGGTGCTCGAACCAAGAGGCTAAAATCCACGGACTCTAGCGTCTGTCCCTAGAGCGTGTTTTGGCCTTAGAGAGTGAGGTTTTCCTAACTTTTTCTGCACAGCACCACCTGCTGGCCTCCATTACACATATATGTGTGTAAGTAGGTATTTTCTAAGCTCATTATAAATCTTGTTGCTTACTCAACTCATGCTAAAGTGAGGTGTGCCGTTAGCGCCTCGACATGTAACCCAACGCCAAGCTAGCACCAAGCCAATTATACAACAGCATTATATAAAGACTGCAACATTATATTTATAAATTTCAAAAGAGTTTGGAAAATGTTTTTCAGTATTTTCTCAATAACTGATCTAAGGAAAGACAAGATTAAAGGTTAAAGCCAAATTTATTAGCTGTGATCATAATAAATATACTTTATCTATTCATACTTCATTAACTACTCGGCTATTGTTATTCAATGTATTCTACATTATGAATTTATAAAATGTACAAATGTATTTATTTTCTTTTGTGGAATTTTGCCTAGATTTGCGGATTCATCCATGGGGATTGTGCCGTTTATATATATATATATATATATATAATATATAATATAAAACACACATGTTGAAATGAGCCAAAGTATAGACATGTTGAGTAAATGTTCAAAGGGATCATATGGTGAGTAAAGGCTATATGTCATTTCTATGGCAGTTCAATCTGTTGTCATAAAGGAGAAGGTTTTAGGAGGCCTTTGTAAATGTGTAAATCAGACTGAGGCCTTCGTCAACAATCCCTCTGTGCCTTGTTGTCTGTGCTGCTCCACATCTCGGTGCGTCAGCGGTGAGGAATTGCAGCTGTCGAAAAGGATGCGCTCCCATTAGTGACAGAATCTGAGCTGAGACGGAGCCAGAGAGAAAGACGCTGTGGGGACAAGGCGATAACAAGGTGCTCATTGGAAATGTAAACGATGGCGCTCGCGTCGCAGCCGCCGCACACGTCTGACGAGAACAGCGAGACGGGATGAGACAGGTGCGTAGGAGAAGAAAGAAATGTTTAAAAAAGAAAAAGGGTGGATGCGATAAGGACAAGACAAATAGAGAGAAGGACATTAAACTTGGGGAGTGACTCCAACTGTAGCCAGAGAAGTGTAGAAATGAAAACTGTAAGTAAAGCAAGAGAGTTGACCAGGTACAAAGCCAGAGAAGAATTCCAGCATCCTGCTGGCCACGGACATTGCCAGTTTCATTTACACAGAGACGCTGATCTCTAATTGTTTATTCTCAAAGTTGTGCTTTCTGCACCACAGTAGAATGTTACATGAATTGGAACGGAAGTCCCTCCGCTGAGCTGCAAGATACAAATGTGCACATTGTGAAATCACGCTAACTGCACATTTGGGAAGTGCTGAAAGTCATTAAACAGTATCAACAGAACCAATGTGGCACACACTGGAATTGTTCGCAGCAGATCCAGAGCTTGTAGCTGCTTGCTGAAAGTGTTGTTGCGCAAGACACTAAACCACAAAGCGGCCTTCAAAAAAAACAAAAAAAAAAAACACCTAAGGTTCTGTTTTGTGCACAATCTACTGTCATCCTTCATTCATTCATTTTCTGCTGCGTATTGCTGCAGTAGACCAAGCAGCTCATCTCACACTTCCTATCCACAGTCTATCATGCACAGAGCAAATGTGTTTGTGCTGTTTACAGGGGTCGTAATCTGAGAGCAAAACAGGGTGGGACGGATGGGGTTGGGAAGGTTTTGACAAGTAATAGGTTACAGATTGTGAGTTATTTGTTTAGAAACTTAAGATGTGACTATTTTAATTGCTCCAGAGTAAGGTAACTTATTACTTTTGTTCACTTTTCAAGGAAATGCTTTAAACTAAGGGAACCCACACAAACATGCAGAGAACACACAAACTCCACCCAGAAAGGCTACAGGTGGGAATCGATCCCTTGACCTTCTTGCTGTGAGACAACAGTGCTAGCCACTAAGCCACGTGCTGCCAAAAATCTTCACATCATGATCAAAATGAACTAAAAAATCATATTCCTTGCATGTTCCATTATTTATTGATTGACAAACATTAATGTTCAGTGATTTAAGAATAATTTTATAAAGACACCTGCCTTAAAAGTGTTAAAGGGTGTGTACTTGTGCAATAGGTTTTTTTTGTTGTTGTTGTTTTATAAGTTTGCTGAACTGAGATAAGGTTGGAGATTTGTTGTCCCTTTGATGAAACAAGTTTTTGCATAAATACCCCAATTTAATGCCCCAAAAATAAACAATATACTAACAATGTGAGTGTGTGTATAGTAGCAGTAGTAGTAATACTAAAAATCCTTTATTGGATGAAATATCATAGTAATAATAATTAATTAACATTAAAATATCTGTGCTTTGGTACAGTTCATGTGCCTGAATGCATCCATTTGTCCAGTATGTGCATTGAAACATATACAAAAAGAGACTGCAACTGCATTACATAATCACAGCTTTTGTGCGTCCCGATTATGTGTAATTATACAGAATGTATATGTCAGGCGTGTACGTGCAATGAAGTGCATGAATGCTTCCAGTTCCAATAAAGTCAAAGCTATTTATTCAACTTTAAAAGCACCCCCCCCCCCCCCAGTCGCCCCGATAATTGCCAGCCTGCTCATCGTATGGTTACAGAGTTCGGCTGCCACTCACTTTTTATGCTCGGTGGACTTGTCAATAAAGGCAGGCAGATTATAGCTGTCCAACAGCTGTTTCTGACATTCACTTGATGACACCCCCCGTAATCTCTCCCAAGTAACATTTATGCCAGTAGATTTGATCATCATTTGCAATCAAATTGTTATATAATCATCACCATGACTGCAGAGTCAAACCTAAAAAAAAAAAAAACGTGCAAACAAACAAGGATGAGATGACAAATGCCAAAGCAATTCCCAGGAGCGTCAGCGAGCGATTCCCCCAAGGTGAAATATTTACTCGATTGAAGTGCTCGACGCGATAAATTAGCATTCGCATTTCTGAGCTTGCAGATATGGCCAATAAAGGGAAATTATGTTCTTTTCTAATCTGTTTCTTTTTCTTCTTGTTTACAAGATAATGTTCCTAAGAGGACATTTTACCCCTCCAGAGATGCACAACACATTTAAGATTTTTTTTTTTTACTTTGTATACTTGTATAGCGTCCAATTAAAGGCGTAATTAATTCAGCAATGTAACGCTTCCAGCAAAATGTGAACCTTCAAGCAGCCAGGATCAAAATCCCTCACATCTGAGCTCAAAACATGAGGGTCAAAAGTCTCCAGTTGAGCTTTGAAAATGTTATTTCTGTGAAATTCAGTTTGATGGCATGTTGTTGGGGGAGCATTGCCTCCCCCAAACACCCTCTTGCACCTGTTGTAATTCCATTATCTCATTGCAGACTATTGGAAAATGTCATTTCTGAGTTGGTTTGGACAACACGTGAACATCAGGGGACATAAAGCAAACTGTATCTCTGGCTTTAGCAGAGCACGCGGTCCACAAGGACATGCTAACTCAGCAGAAAGGTTGGCTCGCTTACATGTCAAAGGGAAGACTTTATAGATTTTCTCTTTTTTGTGCTTGTACTGTCAGTGCTTCAAGGTACTGTACACAAATATATAAATAACACTTTCACAGTCAGTAGAAAAATCCTTTTCTTTTTATGTGACCCGAACCTGCCAGTTTCTCTATGTACTTTATGTCATTCTTACACCAGAGGACCAATTCAAGCCAACGCTGAATCATATGCTCCCTGCACTTGAATAAAATATATAGCAAGAGAGAGCTATTCAGAGACATAGATGTACAGAGAGAGCTAGAGAAAGAGATAGAGATACACAGATATAACTAGACATATATAAAAAGATAGAAGAGCAGAATAGACATAGAGACAGAGACACAGGAGCATTATAGTCATAGAGACAGAGACAGAGACAGAGGGGCAGAATAGACATAGAGACAGTGATAGAGGGCCAGAAAAGACATAGAAACAGAGATAGAGGGGAAGGATAGACATAGAGACAGAGATAGAGGGCCAGAATAGACATAGAGACAGAGACAGAGGGGCAGAATACACATAGAGACAGAAATGGAGGGGCAGAATAGACATAGAGACAGAGATGGAGGGGCAGAATAGACACAGTGACAAAGATAGAGGGGCAGAATAGACAGAGACAGAGACAAAGGAGCAGAATAGTCATAGAGACAGAGATAGAAGGCCAGAATAGACAGAGATAGAGGGGCGGAATAGACATAGAGACAGAGACACAGGAGCGGAATAGTCATAGAGACAAAGATAGAGGGGCAGATAGACATAGAGACAGAGATAGAGGGCAGAATAGATGCAGAGACAGAGAGCCAGAATAGACATAGAGACAGAGACAAAGGAGCAGAATAGACAGAGACAACGCTAGACGCATAATGAATGTAGCCATAGAGAGTTAGAATAGATATAGAGACCGACAGATGATTAAATTCTCTCTCATGTGTTGCATTTTGGGGCAGCTTATATGACAGTTTGGTGCCGTATAAATAAATTGCACTGAGTGGAAATGATTAATATGGACATTTTCAGCAGAAAGAAATGAATGTGTGACATGACTGTGTGTGCTTTCAGAGCAAAAGGAAACACATTTTTAGTGTAAAGAGGCTGAATCAGATCAGCATCTCCTGAGCCAATAGCAATCAGATTTAACAGTTCAGCATGTTTTCTTTCAACATTTTTATAGAAAACGTTTCATTTTTGCACCTCTTTCTGCAGTCCTAAAAAGCAAATGCACCACGGAGTGCGACCTTAAGAGCTGTCCATGGTGCTGATCACACATATGAATCATACTAAGGCAATGCAGTGCTTCTAATTTTATGTCATGTCATGTGTGTTTCTATATTTAAAGAACAACACAAGCAATTGTGATACACTTTAATTGTTACAAGATTCATTAGAAAAATGGAGCTGTGTTTTCGGTGTGCAGGCAGATATTTCAATTAGCTTTTTTTTAATAGTTGCTGATGCCTGACAGTACATGTAAGACATGTACAAGTGCACAGTGTCTAATACAAGATAAATAAACAAAACAAGACACTCAGAGAGAGTGTGTAAAACAGCTGGTAAAAAGAAAAGAACAGGAGAGAGAATAGCAGGCAGAAATTGAACCAATGGAAGTTTGAGGTGAGACATTGGGCTTTATCTCAATAGCAGGTGACATAAACAGGTTTTTGAGCATGTCCAAGTTCTTAATGGTCTCAAGACGGTGCTTAAAATGAGCCCAAAAGGTGGACAGTGAACAAAAAGGAGCTAGATTTACCCTGTTAATAGGTCATGGTCTCATTGTGAGCTCAAGACTAAATCAACCATCCAAAATGCAAAAAAATCACCCTTCATTCATTTAAAACTAGAGTGCACCATGTGCACAGTACAGTGGCATTGTCAAAGCTGATGCAAAGTAAAATAAATAAATAAATAAATACAAATTCTAGTTGGGGCTGTCTTGTAAGAGCACACATCGGCCACCAAATCACCCTGAGGTGAAGCAATGAAGCAGCAAAATGGATGCAAGTCAGGGGTGTGAGAGGTTTTCTGATGAGGAAATGGATGTGTGTCCTAAGTAGTAAGACCAGTCATCTGTAGTACTTTTTAAGGTACCGTATTTCCTTGATTAAATGTTTGGGCGTTTATTTTTTCAAACTGTGCTCAGACCCGGCGCCTAAATGAAACGGGCCTTTATTCAAGGCTGGCAATTATTAACAAAATGCTGCTTGCTGCCTGCAATGTAACATGGGGTTAAGCTTCACACTTATCCCTGGGTGTGGCAAAACAAAGACAGGCACTTTAGATCAGAGCACTCTGCAAAGCCTGACGTGCACCTCCCAAATGACGGAGACCGCAAGGGGTGAGATTGGTCACTTTTCCAGTTTCACTTCTTCCTCTCCTGTCATATTTTGAAAGTTTTTGCAGTGCACATGCTGATTACGGTTTGATCATGGATCAAATACGTTTGGCAGAAAAGTCTGCAAATATGACCAACTTTACATCATGGAGTCAGAAAGCTACAAAGCCACTCAAATGATCTGCAATTCATGGAGGGTAATTGCGCGTACCGTAACATTGTTTTGGAGGTTGATGACTGTATAAAGAATTGGAGCTCTTTGGGGGACCAAATTGGTCCAGGAAAAGCCACTGTTCCTGTGGAAAACTGCATTATGACACCCTCCAACATGACAGGGAACTTCAAAAGGGTCACGGCCACGGAGTTACAGAGTTGTAGAAGCATGAATCAGGCTTTAGGATTTTAAGGAACAACTTTCAGGGCAGTGGACTTAGAAAAAAGAATGACTTGAACAAATATAATGTTTTCATGCACATAATTCCCAACGCTTATTGAAGGCAGATATTTATTTATTTGTTTATTTTTTAAATAAGTTTTGACCTGACCATTAAATAAGGCAGGCCCCTATTCAAAGGCAGGCATTTAATCAAAGAAATACGGTAAGTAAAACTGTCTGACTTTAACTGGACTTTGCTGTCATGCACATTAAAAATGAAAGGTTTTCATTTCAAACCGCATTTTAAAGGCTGGATCCTGTGTGGCAACTCATTTTAAGACAAACACACATGAAGGAAGTAGCACACCTGTGGCATTGGGCACCAAGTGTGAAATGACACATAGCACAAAGGAGTCGTGCACTCCTTTGTGCTGGAGACAGTGTAGGTCACATTGCATATTGAAACAACACTGCATAACATTAAGTTTGGTAACATGTTTTGTACTGAAGTCCAATATTTCCACATCTAAACAAAACTTCTTTTTAACTCAATAATATTCAAAAGATACATTCAAGTTGCTCTGTTTCAATGAGCAAAACTCGAGATAAAAAAAAATTCAAATCAAAACAAAAATTGAAAAACCTTTCTGAAATAAAAGCATTTTCCTTATATTATACTGAGAACAGTGATAGTCATATTACTGGATTGTGTTGGGATTTAATTGCAAAAAGTAATTTTTTGACATTTGCCAAACATTTGCTTATGTCAACCTGAAAAAGGGGGAGAAGATCAACAAAAACAAATACATATGAAACGTATTCTTCTGATAAACAGAGCTGGACAGTCACCAACACCAGTCATTAGAGAAATAACTGACGTTAGAGGGTACGGTGGCAGGGTTTTGGGGGAGGGGGTTCTCCTTCACAAACTGGCTTGACATGTGTGCCAGTATGATACCTTCCCACAATGTGAGGCTCATTAGTCCATGAATTGAGCAATGTTACCTTTCCCCAAAGAAATAAAAATGAGGCAGGGAAGCTGTGTAGCTTTGCTGTGCATGTTTTTGGTATGCAAATGAAGTGCAGGACCTCGACCTTGGTTAATGAAAAGCCACTCCTCTGTTGCCTCAGTCTTTTCACCCATTGTTACTTTCAGTTGTGATTATTCACATTTCTACATGAGCCCTCTTGAAACATTGCCATCCTCTCATTGATCATATTAATGTAGCTTCAGGTCCGAGTCAGGCGGTGAGTTTGCATTAAACTGTTTAAAATTTGTTGCATTAAACTTGAGGAAGATCAGTGACCTGCTGCAACACACTAAAGCCAAATACACTCAATTATGGCCCATCAGTGATGAACGTCTTCCAGAAATGACCAGATGGGAAAACGCAAACTGTAAAGTGTAGACATTGCATGTTTATAATGCCGAGATTAATTATGTATCTTGTTAATTGATGCTGTATAAATAAACAAATTTAATTGAAGCATAATTCTATTTACACCCGACGATGCCAGATCACGGATGAGGCTGACTGCAGATGATGCCAGATATTAGTGTTAACTGCATTTAGCATAACTGCATATGCTAACTGTGATCAGTATTTTCTTTTTTTAAGGCCTGCCCATATACTGTACAAACCCTCTGTGATGTCAAACATAGGATTTCTGAAAAGCAAGTTTGAAGCTCAAATGGGCAGTTCCAAATGTTTCCATGAACACTTAAAAAATGCATAAAAGCTTCCTCATACATTCAGCCATATGAAGCCCGTACCATCCCCTTGGTACCAAAGGGCAGGGTAAGGTAGACCCAAAGAGAAGGCAATATAGCATGGCTGGAACCCCCATCACCCATTGGTCAAATTCGCTAAAAGAGTCAGGGAAAGCAGCCATCTGCCATTCAATTTCAATAAGTGGTCGCTATGCCGCTAGCTAGGTGGGGCCCAAATAGATGCACTGATTTTATGAAAATGCTGGCCAATTGTGACGCAGCACCAGCCTATTTGAGTGACATACATTGGTTAACTTGTTGGTTATGTTAATAGTTCATGTTTAACTAATGTTTAACAATGAAATCTAGGAATCATAATTTTTTAATGTATTTATGAACAGCTATATCTGTATTGTAAATTTTTTACTTTCCAATATCGGCATTTTATCAGTATCGTATCAGCATCCAACAAATCCATATCGGTCGGGCTCTACTTTAAGGCACTGGTTTATTTAAACCTACCAACAGTTAAAAGTGTTGGAAAACAATGACTTTTTTATTTTTTAAATCTGCCCTGACTTGGTGAAAGCCGTATCGGCAAGTCCGGCAACAGTATCCGAGGTGAATGAGGCTTGTGTCAAGCCCTGCCATCCATTTCAAAGAACCAAAATGTTGGCTATGCTCTCTAACTGCTGTGTGGGTTGTACCTGAACCACACGCGGTAATAAACTTCAAACAGTCACACACTGCAGTTTGAGATCTAACACACTGCTGTTAAGTTGTGCAATTTTTTTTTTTTTTTTCTGGGGAGGGGGGGCAATAAAAGCAGTGTTGCTCTATGAAGTGTAAAATAGGAGGGTTTGACAGTTAGCAAAAACAGAAGACAGCGGGGGAGAGGAAGAGGAGAGTGGGTCGCTGAGGTAATTCAGCTCTGATCACGGTGAACTGTCCTCATGCCCATGCATCATGCTGTAGTGCCGTCCAAATTGCATGCCTATGACTGATCGCCTCACACTTTGATTTAATTTAAAGTCAATGCCGTCTGTAGATACCCGTCTGAGCAGAACGACCTGCGCGAGTCAGGATCCTCGTTCCTCTGAGTCGAATGAAACCCACTGAGCGAATCAAAGTCTATTCCGACAGCGCGTGGTGTTTCCGAGGCGAGATCCTGCCTACGTCAAGGAAGTTTGCAAACCCAAGATTGACAGATCAGAGTGTGCTATAATTTGGAGTCACTGACCTCTGGCAGCTGTTTTTAAAACATCTACGGTGCCATGGTACTCCTCTGGGGACTTTTTCCTCATCGTGACAGGGTTTGAAATTGGACATGGGAGAGGACCCCCTCATGGAGGCTGCCATGTTGATACAGTAGCCCAAAAGGGACATACATCCTCCATCTTTTGCATATTGCAACGTGTCAAGAACACTGAAGGAAAGACAAAGAAGAAATCAGCAGTTTCTCCATTAAAACTATCAACTGGTTGCTCATGCAGGCTTGCAAGTTTGAGATGTTTGGTGTGATTGTCATGGCACTGACAAAGCCCCTAACGTTAGCATGAGCTGAATCAAGCCAGTTATACAACATATTATACATGGCAGCATTTACAAATTATGAACTGGAACTGGATTAAATATAGAATTTCGAAAAACATTGAAACAGGTTCACAGTATTTTTCCAGTAACTGCTCAAAGGAAAGACTCATGATTCAACATTTTATAGTCATTTTTATTGGCTACTATGAAAATAAAGTATATTTTATTCATGAACTTCTATTTTATGAATACAATTACTACAAAAAAGCCTCTCCTACAATAGTTAGCTATTGGGACTTGGGAGATTTATGCAGTTCATTAATTTTATAGATTTACTGAAATGCATATTTTAAGTATTTACGTTTGGGGGATTTCAGATAAGAGTGGATTATTCACAGGGGAATGCACTAGTCATACATATGTCACATCACAAGAAAAAGCAAGGGAGCATGAATCCCTGTGGAATAATAGAAAGTGAAAGTGAAGGGAAGCAATATTGTAAACAGTGATGCAAATTGCAGTTGCAGTATGCCAAACTCACCACTAGGTGACACTATATTGAACACAATGTAGCTTTAACTTTGCTATTTCCGACTAAATACTATAGTAGTGTAGCGGCTGCACTCTGCGTTGTGTTGTTACGACTCCGCCCATTCGCTCCCCTCGGGACGCAAACTCATGATCTCCGGCATGGGAGTTGGACTCTCTAACCAGAAGGCTAAAACCCAGGGCTCTGGCCTTGTGACCAGAGAATTAGTGGAGCAGTTAAGGCAGAAATTGTTCAGTTTTTGAAGAAAGCATGAAACTTGGCACAGTGATACTATAGGACCTAGGGATCATGAAAAAAATAGACCCCAAAAAATAACGCCCCCTGGTGGCTGCAATATTGGATTAAAAAATGGCCATTATTTTCAACATATTTTTGCCATTTACTTTCAAATTAAGGCAGATAAAAGCACAATTCCAAAATATTTACCCATGTTTTTGGGGTCAGGGAATCCAATGGACTCATTTTCAACTTTGTGAGATGGAGGCCATATTGGAATCCAAGATGGCCACCATTAAAATGAAGATTATGAAAAATATCAGTCCTCTGTAAAGATGGAAGCGTAATTGTAAAAGTTACCCATAAGTAATGAGGAGTCCAATTAACCTATTACATTAATTGCCTGATGCCGGCCATATTGGATTCCAAAATGGCTGCAATTAAAATTAAGTATTGATTATCTCTGCTATTTTAGTGACAAATTCAAAATTCAAGCCTCAGGCCTTTGTATCTATGAAGTAGTGATTGCAATAGTTTCATTCACAATTCATCTACTAGATGTTTGTCATACTGGATTTCAAGATGGCTGCCATATTTCACTCTATTGTCAAAATATTTTTCTTCTATTTTTCCATGCATCCTACTTAGCATACAGTGCCATATTTGTTGAGTATACATCAGAGAATTACCTTTCAAATTAAGTAACTGGTAATAAAGATCTATGTTTAAATCCTGGAGGCAGAAATCTAGTTCAAACATGTCCATGCACCATGGCAACTTTAAAGGTAAAATAGATGGGTGGGCTGCCAAATGAATATAAACAAGGCCAAAAGATATGGTTCGTATTAGCCATATCCAGCTAATGCCAGTTCCACATTTCAGTTGAATTATTTTAGCCATAGTGGAATAATCTGTATCGCTCCTGGGATACTTCATTATAAAGTGTGTTATTTACAAGGAATTACCTGTGCAAACTGATATTACTGACCCAAATGTATAAAAAAAATTAAGATTATAACAAACAGCTGATTTATTATAATTAAACATGTGTAGATCTGTAACAGAACAAAACAGATTATTTAAAAAGCACAATGCAAAAACTGGAGATTTTTATCTTATCTTCTTTTATCTTATCTTTATCTTTGTTACAGCAAACTTGAATTTTTTTTTTTTTTTTTTTTTTTCAAACAGAATGATTTAAAGTTGCATCAGTAAATGTTTAGTGCTTTAAAAACATATATGAACGTTTTTGTCCATTTCAAATAGCCCAAGTGTGGGTAAATCTTACCCAGATGGCCAAATGTCCAGCAAGTTTATAATTAAAAGTTGCCCTGCTGGCATGTGTCTGATCAATGTCAGAAGCTTATCCATCGTAGCACTCCCCATTGCATTTTTAGATAGATATTTAAGATAAGAATTATTAAGCAAACAAGAGATAAAAAATTTAAATAGGATTTTAAGTTGCACTTTTGCTTTGGAAATTTAGCACTGTCTTAACTGTAATCTCTGATGTATTGGGCAGCTTGGCAGCATAAAATAGTGCCATAGCATCCATATAGGTGTTTTTATTATTACATAACACTGGTATAAGAACCTCGAGACCCTTTGAGGTTGACTTTAATTGATATTTACTGATTTTAGAACCAAAAATACTAAACTTTGATCAACTTCTTTCCCTGCATTTCTGTCATTTTTAAGAGAAGCAAAGAAAATTAAAAAACAAGGCAGCCATCTTGAAATCCAATATGGCTGCCATATGACTAGATTCAGAACTTCATTGAAATATACCCTGATATTGAAAACAGTTATAGATGCTGTAATTACTGTCCTTTGCATATCATAAATTGAAATAATATTAAAAATTGGTCAATTTCACCCTCACTCTGGAGGGCATTAGCGGCCCCTATGGGCCATGAGGAAGCAAGCAGCCTGAAGCAGTGAATGTTTGACATCTCTTCAACTTACAACTCAAGTGTTGCCGTGCATGTACATTTGGGAGACTGATGTAGTCGAGGCATGGGGAGTATGTGGAGCTGGCATTCACTGAACAGTGTTTTTCACAGGCTTATATTTCCTGCACCTTTTTTTATATGATTGTTTAATTTTCTCTTTTATGATTGCTTTTATGAGCAACAGTGCATAGTTACAGTGATTTTAATATGTGATGTTGAAATGAAATTCCCAGAAGAAATGAATGGAAATCGACATTTTTAACCCATAAAGCAGAGGGTCTTTTATCATCTCTTTCTTTCTTTTTTCCCCTCTTTTCATTTTTTTTGTTTACATACCCATAAGTGGAATAACAGTAAAAAAGTAAGCCGTCTTATCTGCTGTTTGCAGCATACAGAAGATCTGAGCCCAGAAAGCTCCAAAAAGTGTGTGTGTGTGGGGGGGGGGGGGGGGTGGGGGGGGGACGTGCATGTGCATACTTGTGCATGCATCACGTGGTGCATGCACCGCTTTATCCGTTCCACAGAGTCACCCCCCACCCCCCAAACCCGGACACACTCCATTTCACGCTGTAAGTGAGATAGGTGCCTCTGCCCCAAGCATTCATCCTGAAAACACAGAGGGAGTAAATCAATGTTCAGTCATGAAGCTTCAAGGGTCAAAGTACAAGTCAGCTGTTATATTGGTGGTATTGGGGTGGGGAGTGGGGGGGGGGGGGTCACTTCCCAATGGCAACATCCACAACAAAATACTCCAGGTGAATCCTGCTTCTAAACAACAGAGGCTCAATAGGAAATTGCAGGATTTTGCTTCAATCTGTTGAGACGTACGCAAGTATATTTTCTTCATTCGACAAACATTCACAAAAAACAGCTTCAGGACGAGCCCTGCCTGGAGAAGGATGGAAAACACCGATATTTAGCAGATTGGGGGAACAATCGGAAAACACGGACAAAACTTTAATAATATACTGACATATAATCATGGGCACAATTTGGGTGGGGACAGGGGGGACATGTCCCCCCACTTTTCAACTAGGGGGACAGAATATGGTATGCTCCCCCCATCTTCTGACATATATGTGTGTACTTGAAACATGCTATGCCAGTCTTATGTGCAAAACCATGTCAGAATAGTATCTTTGTTTCTGCAAGTTTGTATTTTTAGCAGCATTGATTTGTTTACAACATCTGTTTCTTGTTTGTCACATTCGGAATTTTCTGGGACTAGATTTGACTGATTTGAAACCAAAATAGTTGCCTCTAGGGACTAGTGTCTACACATAAGTATCAATGGACCATATGCTAATTTACTAAATTCTGAAAGTTAGAAAAGGAAATCAGAAAAGCTATCTGGGACCTCAGAAAGCCCATCTGCAATTATTGCTTGATCTCCAAAATCAGTCTATGCAAGCAAAATTATGTTCAGTATGAGTGTTGTCATTAGTGCCACTTCGAAAATTAAATTCATGATAAGTAATTTACCCTAAACTTATGATCTGTTGTTTTTTCAAACTTCTGCAAAAACAACTCTTGAGAAAAAAAAAATACAGTATGCGATAGTTAATAATTATTAAAAGCCTGTTCTTTCATATTTATGAATACATTTTACCACATTGCAGTTGTTTTTTAATGAGAACTCAACCTATCATTCTTTTTGAGTTCTACACATGTGGTGATACCTTATTTACACCAGGATGATAAAATCAGTGCTGGCTATACTCAGAATAAAGTACTTATATACACAGTTTCAAATTGCATAAGTCAAATGGTGTCCACTTTATGGTCTTCTCAAAACATTAAAATTACTGTTCTGGATGCTCAGAATGCAGACCCCCCACCTATGGGCTTTGGCCCTGCGGGCCTCGCACTTTGTCCCCCCAATTTCTAGTTCTAAATTGCGCCCTTGCATATAATATCACTACGTTATCGAGATTTCAGGTTTATATTGATGTTTCTCTGGTGTATTTGTGGTTTTCCATCAAGGGAGCTAAGCTTAGTACATGCAATGCTCAGCCAATGCTGATGTCAAGAGCTCATTATTTTAGGACCATTTTCACTTCTTGTCTTTTTATGTGAATTAAGAGACACACACAGTGAACAAACCTGTTATGAAATGTTTGCTACAATCATTATTTAATCAATGTCAAGCATGTCAAATGTTGATTCCATTGTTCAGTCATAGTTGTAGATTTTGTTGAAAAAGAAAATGACATTAAAAAATTATAGAATTCAAATCAAATCAAACCTTTGATGATGGAGGCCAAAACTTGCTGATATGGAACCATCTCATCTGTTGATCTTGACAAATAATCAAAACTGAATTCCTGTCCTAAATCAGGTGGTGTCCTTTCACTCCATTCAGACAACCCATTTAGTAATATGTCCTTCACAACCTCTCTTGAATGTGGTTTACTTTGTTAACAATAAAGATCACAGTCACCTGACATTTAATCATGTAAAAAAAAAAAAAAAAAAAAAAAAGACATGGAACCAGAAAACAGGTCCAGTCACTGGCAAAAATACTCAAATTTTGTCCATATATTTTCATATTTGACATTTTCTCACATTAACTTTGTCACCTTGTGTGTTTCGGACAGCATAGCCACATTCCAGTTCACTAAAACTTGGATTTGGTGGTGCTTTAATTTTAATTGAACCATTACAAAGAATTGCAAATTTAAATATAACCTTTCCGGTATTTCATTATTTGGTTCATTTGTCAGGGACATTGCACATTAGTAGACATTTCTGCAAATGTACCAGAGTTAGGCAAAGGCTATTTTTCATCCAAAGTCCATGGACACAAGAAAAAAAAAAACCTCTACTATATACAAACAACATAAATGCTAAAAGTATGCAGAAACAACTGGCAATAAATATAGTGAACGGAGACAAAATAAAATATGACAAATGTACCAGCAGTTAATTACAAATATTCAAACATATAACCATATATTAACCCTCTGGGGTCCGAGGGCATTTTTTGGACAGTTCACTCGCCTGGCATAAATGTTTTATTATTGCTGTTAACAGCTCTCCCTGTATCCCACAATCAACTTTTATGTCTCTTTTTTTTCAGGACAACATGTACTTTCATAATATATATGCTTTTGTTGTGTTTTATAAGTGTAATAAAGGTTTACAATCACAGTGGGTAATGGCAAAGGGTGCATTGGAGCAGCGAGAGGGCTATTCAAACGGGCCAACTAGTAACATATCACTCCTGAAACAATCTTTGGCTTTTCATGTGAGGTAAATCTGCACTACGATTGGATTTTGGAAAACCATGTGACGGTGAACCAATTCGGATTGGACACTCATATTGTGCACGTCATCACACAGCTTCTATGAGGAGTACAAAGATGGCCGACAGCTGGCTCAAAAGTCCGCGGAGTTAACTTTTCAGCAAAAAAAAAGTACGTTTCTATCTCATATCATTAAAAAGTTATTTATAATTTAGTAAAGCTTGGTCTCAGCCGTTGTATATGATGGCGTCGGCCCCAGAGGGTTAATGCAACAAGATGGCTTTTTGATAGCTTTTTGTTTTCTTTTTGATGGCCGAAGCAAATGTAGTGTAGAACCTTTCGCATAAATTACCAGAATTAGGAATGTGAAGCTACTGCTATTTATACCAGATATGTCTGCATTGACGTGTTGTATATCATGGGACTTATTAAAGGAAGTGCTAAGCAGTAGCCAAGGGAGATGCAAACTACACATAATGCTAACTACAGTTGATGTTAACCATGACCCCATTTACCAATAACAGAGATAACAGTGGATGACCCTAATTATTATCATGATGTACAGTTAAACTGAAAAACAACCTGCGACTGTGAGACAGTCGGAATCCATGGACATTTTTCAGTCAAGACTGAAAACCTATTTTTATTCTCTTCCTTATGAATAGTTTTTAGTTTTTATCTGTTTTATTCTTTTACTTCTGTTTTTAATCATCTATATGATTTTTTAAAATTCATTTTGTAATTATTTATTTAAATTTTATGTTGAATTGTTTTATGTAAGGCGGCTTGAGACGGCTTTGCTGTGATTTGGCGCATTATAAGCTAATTAAATTGAACTGAATTGAATTGAACTGAGGTTAGCACCAACCACCGTTAGCATAACTGCATATGTTAGCGCTAAACACAGTTAGCCTTTTCTTTAATACGGCGCACCGTTACTCAAGCGCATCATGTTTACTGAACTATGTTTAATATGTTTCACATGTTTCACATAGTAGAAAACCTACTAATTTCAAGAAAACTTTCATCAGAACGTGAATTTCATAAAACTAAATTTGCATAGTTTGAATTGTCAGCCATCCAACGTGAGTTCAGGAATTTATCCAGGTTATATTTGCATGAGCTTAACAAAAACTCCACCTTATCTTTCCACACTCAATCACCCCAACATTGCTGAACAGGTTTTTTTTTATTTGTTTATTTATTTTTTAAGAATTTACAGGTGCAGAGTGACGGATTGAGATAAGGAGCAGCCATGGAAATTTTGATAGGCTGTGAAACCGATCCGCCAAACACACCCAGCTTCATCATGATCTTTAATCTGTTTGCATTAGTGAGCCTGGATTTGTCGTCTATCCTCAGGCAAACAGAAACTGCACAACTACAATGTTGCTACTCCAGCAGACCCGTCCAACCTGACATAGTACCTTTTGTTTCCTTTAATTGTACTGTAAAGACTTTTTAATGGTTTTTCAACTAATCAATTATCTCACTGACAGGATGACCGTAAAAAACTTCTGAATCGAGATATTTATGGACACTGAGATGAACCCAAACACACTCATGGAACACTGAAGTTGCATTAATGCACCATTTTCTGTATGTTATTTGCAATTTAAGCTGAACCAAATTAAATGCAACACCAAATTACAACTAGGCTCCACAATGAGGCATCTTATAAATGCATTGTCAGCAAAATGCATAGTTATTGCACAGTGCACCTCATCATTGTAACATGCTGTGTGGTGCAAAGACGTAAAAGGCAGCAGTGTCTTAAATTCAGCCTGGTCACCATTCAGAGCTGTTGCAACAGAAATATTTTGTCAGCAACTTTTACAGATTGTAAAAATATCCATGTGCACCAGCTCAAAGGTTTGCCAATTTGCATGTGTTACATGTTAAAGCTACAGTATGTGGGATTTACTGAATATGACTTTCATCCAGTCATCCACAGTCCACAATTGCTTTTCCTTAGCCCATTGTAACCTTGTTTTTTTCTGTTTAGGTGTTAATGATGCCTTTCGTTTAGCTTTTCTGTATGTAAATCCCATTTCCTTTAGGCGGTTTCTTACAGTTCGGTCACAGACGTTGACTCCAGTTTCCTCCCATTCGTTCCTCATTTGTTTTGTTGTACATTTTTCGATTTTTGAGACATATTGCTTTAAGTTTTCTGTCTTGACGCTTTGATGTCTTCCTTGGTCTACCAGTATGTTTGCCTTTAACAACCTTCCCATGTTGTTTGTATTTGGTCCAGAGTTTAGACACAGCTGACTGTGAACAACCAACATCTTTTGCAACATTGCGTGATGATTTACTCTCTTTTAAGAGTTTGATAATCCTCTCCTTTGTTTCAATTGACATCTCTCGTGTTGGAGCCATGATTCATGTCAGTCCACTTGGTGCAACAGCTCTCCAAGGTGTGTTCACTCCTTTTTAGATGCAGACTAACGAGCAGATCTGATATGATGCAGGTGTTAGTTTTGGGGATGAAAATTTACAGGGTGATTCCATAATTTTTTCCTCAGAATTGAGTGATTCCATATTTTTTTCCTCTGCTTGGTCTAAAAAAGTAACCGTTACTGACTGCCACAATCTTTTTTTCTTGATTTCTTATAGTGTTTCTTAAAGCCAGAAAGTTGCCATTTGAAATGACTTTAGTTTTGTGTCATGTCTGTGATCTGCTTTTTTTCTACAAAATTAAACAACTGAATGAACATCCTCCGAGGCCAGTGATTCCATAATTTTTGCCAGGGGTTGTAGATGACCATTGGCTTTCTGGATATGTGCATCCTTGGGCAGACATTGTTTATGTCTCTACCCAGTTGTATACTCTGGGTACATTAGTCACTGGAGTTAAATATTCACAAGGATAATTTGAAATCTTGCTTTGGAAAGATGATCAAGGTGCCACAATACCTCAGTTAGCATGAAACTACCCACTGGGTAGTAGTTGGAACACTAAAGATTCCTTAAAGCCTTGCTTCACTGATTTTCCAGTGGTACTTTGTAATTGGAGGTGATGGTGGTGGTGGTGGTGGGGGGGGTGTCGGGTGTCATATGACTAAAAGATCTTTATGTAAAGAAAGAACTAACTATTCAAACTATCTATAAAATGAGTTTCATTTTATAGATAGTTTGCATCATGTAGTCACCTCAATGGAATTTGAGAATTTTAATGGCGCTACCACTTGCACTTAGTCCTCCAATCCAGAAGATGGAGGTACATCTTCAAATAGGGTGCATAACATATCTGCGTCCTGTTGGTGGCAGTAATGAAGCCAAGTCTGACTTCATCGAAAAGAAATAAGAGTCCATCACATCCAGTTTACCCCGGCTCAAAAATCATTAAGTGCCATCATCTCATTACTCACCAGATTATGGGAATATAATGAGGACAAACTCAATCAAAAAACCAACTTTGTTTTGTGTATTTATTATCCCACAGACATGTCTGCCAGTGCCACCTGGCACCTCCTGGATGATTAATGGATTTATGATGGCTTAAATACAAGTGTAACTGGCAGCAAGAGAGACAGAAATGTACTAAATCAGAAAACAAAACCAATAATGTCTGATTGCTTCACAGTGGTTGCACTTTGAACTGCAAATAGCACAGTCACATCACCAGGCAATCCCACAGGAAGGATTCTGGAAGACTTTAGCCATGAAAAAAAACATGGGAGATGATGGAGCAAGGTACATAGTGAATGGGATCTGAGAGAGAGAGTGTGTTTCCATATAAAATGTACAAAATCAGAGAAATAAAGAGTAATTTTCATATTATTTCACGTGAGGTCTGTTCTAAATCTCAAATCACATGGTGACGAATCCACAACCCTTTGAAAAGGATCTTGTATGAATGCAGCTGACGCAGACTTCTTCCATCACACACTCTCTTTCTGTAAACAGCTGTGGCTTTGCAGTTCCACATCACTCGAAATGACCTTATTTGTCAGATTTTTATTTTTGTTTTTTTATTTTTAAATTTCTAAAGCTGTTTGGCATCTACTGCTGTGAGATATAAAATACATTCAGTATTCAAGATTACAGATTTAAGTCATGAATTTACTTGGAATATTTTCAAATTACGACCTTGAAGTTCTTTTTTAAATATCTGGACATATAAAATATTTAGAAACAATTTTTGCTTCATAAAATGTTCACATTTCAACGCAAAATCTTTATTATTTCCAACAACTGCTGTGGAATAAAGTGGGAATAATGAATTGCACTTGGGCTCGACCCAGAGTATCCAAGGGGCTTTGTGATGCGATGATGGACCTCCGGACACTTGCTGAGACTTACGTCATGATCCATTATTAAAATTTCTGCCGATAAATGGTAACATTTCTGAATCACAATACATCATGTTATTTTGGGGGGATGCACATGATAGGCCAATTAATCGGCCGGTAATCGGCCGATCGGCCTTGCTGATGGGATAGACCAATTATCGACCAATGCCGATGATCAGCCCAGTCGACTATCCCATGGTCACACTTGATTATAATACCCTCAAGGCACAGCAACACAAATGAAATCTAAGCTTCTCATGTTCCAGATTGACAACAGGTTCCTTAACCAATTAACCTTTCTGTCATCATGCCAACCTGAAAACCGGTTCTTTGGCCTTGATGTCATCCGCGGAGCATCAGCCGCCGACGACTGCCATGGAGTCAAAATCCTTAAAACTAATACAGGTTTTTCTGGGCAATCTAATAAAACACAAGAGCCATTTTCCTTCCTTCTGTCTCTTCTCTCCTCCGTCTATATATTCTGGCGGAGCCGTTATGATTCATAAGCGATGTGCTGGTGGCTCTCAGTATTCGATGAGCGAAAGGCACCTTGGGGAATTTTATGATCCATGACGACGCGACCAGGATCATTTTGGATGTATGCATGTGTCACCGCATATTAATAATGGCCTCTGTCTCATGAAAGCGCCCGCACACCTTCAAAGGAGATAATTTAATCTTCCCCGTGCTGAGCTTCCCCTCCTCTCCTCGCCTGCTAATACTTCACTCGGAATCCCGTTCAAAGCAGCCATCGCTTACATTGTGCACCTTTGCGGTGATAGAAAGGAGAAACGGGAAACGATGGAGGGACTGAAGCCAAGCAATGGGAAGAAATAAGCCCCAGATTCAGAACACCACCAAAGAAGATAAACACAGAAGCAGCGTTGGTGGATATCTTTTCTTTACATATGCTAATTGTGTGGTCATACCGCACTGCTAAGTTGTTGGCTGTTGAGAAAATTCACTTTGTCCCTATTTTGGTTATCTATCCATTGCCGAGAATCATGACCAGCTACTAAAAATTTCCCTCATTAAATATTACCATCCCACAATGCTCATTTTTCTTTTGTCCCCATTGTGGAGCAGCATCCCTGCTAGCATGCAAGACAAGGCGCGGCGCTCTTAACTGAGCAACATGTGCTCTTTATCTCACAGAAAAGGCTTCATTCTCTCAAAAAGCCGGCATCCCACGGTGAAGGGTAACAAGAAAGCGACGCGTTTCAATTCTGTTTGCAGGGTGGCACCGTGAGCATCGTCAAAGCTAATACCGAATCTCATTGCTCACTGACCGCGCACGATTAGCTAAAAGCTGCAACGCTTGCTAAATGTCATTCACAAAACATAATAATATATAATCTTCCACAATCCAATAATTATGTTTAAAATCAAAGTTGGTGTTTAATACAACACAATATGCTCAGGTTTTACTGTCAGAAATTATATGGTGGAGGCAGAGAACCATTAAACTTTGTCTGAGAGGAGTTGTTTCCACTAAAACCTGCTAGAAAAAAGACCTTCCATTAAGCAAATACACCATCATATTCTCGGTTTTGCACTAAAACACTCATAGCGCACAGCAGCCATATATTAACATACAATGCTAACATTCTTTAGCTAATGTAACCTTAATTGCATTAAGGAGACTTGAAAAAGCTGTGAAAAGAATCATGAATAATCCATCAAGAGAGTATTCATGTAGAAAAAGTAAATTCTTTGTCCACTAGCAACTATAGCGTGGTAATAAACTGCACTTTTTAAAGGGAAATGTAATTTTGACCTGACTGCATTTGCATGACTGTTAGCTTGATTTTTCCAAGACGTTGCAATGTGTGTGACAGTTGCCCAATTCTGAATAGTAGTGATTCCTAATTAATAACTATTCAGTGTGTCTGTCTTTCTGTTAAGGTACAAAATAAATCCACTTCATCTTTTGTTGCAAGCTCCAAGAATTTGTTGCTAAGTACTCAATGGTGGCGTTTTCTCTTCCGTACCATTCTTTATACAGGTACAACATGCAAGGTTAATCAAATAAGAATTTGGTGCACAACTTGCCGTTTATTTTGGGCTGTTTGAAATCAGCACAAGATGGATAATGTTTGGTTGAATGACCCTTACTAGGTTTGACCCTAACCAGAAGGTTGTGGTAGTCATCGAAAAGCCTCTGGTTGGATATTTGATCGCTCTTCCTTGCAGAATTGGTGGAGTTCAGTTGAAGTTGTAGGTTTTCTTGCACAGACACGACATTCAAGCACAGTCAAGGTATTTTGAATACAGTTGAAGTCAGGACTTTGAGAAGGCCATTCCATTCGCTCAATATTAGCCTGTTTTATCAATTCTACCACATTCTATTTTGGTGTGTCTGCATTCAGTGTTTGAAGACCCATTTGTGTCTAAATTCTATCCATATAGACTACTTCCTATATAAAAAAAAAACATCTGACCCTCATGTATTCGTGCCTGCCAGTATTATTCTTAATGGTGCAGGTTGACAAACTGTAGTGTTTTTACAAAAAAAAGAGGTAACTAAATCAAAGTAATATATGTTCAGGATTTTACCTACAGCAGTTGTGATTATAAGTCCACAACAAGCTGAGACAACAAGGAAACCCTTGCAAATACTGCACAAGTAGCATCCCAGAGATATGTGCAAATATTACAAATAGAAGCAGTAATCTACATATATCCAATGAAGCTTGAAAAAAAAAAAAACCAATGTGCTGCAGTAAATGTGATTAAACTAACCCCATTGTGAGAAGGAATGGCTCAGCAGAATGTTTGCAGCATCTCACGCACTTTTTAACACAGAGTTGTCAGAATAGGACAGAATCATAGAAAATGTAATACTGAAAGGGTTCCGTGATATCATTTCTGACTAATCTTTTTTTTTTTAATGTAAGCAATTTGAAACTTATTCTCCCCTTTTCGGCACCCCTGGGGACAACATACACTGAGGAGCACAACCAAGTGTGAACATCTCTGCTGCATACGGATTAGAAGTCCCCAAGTCCCGATGGGAGACGCCACCAAAGGTGACTGAGAATGATGGGGCTAAGGTCCTATTGGACTTCAGATTCCAGACAGACAAGCAGCTGCTGGTCAACCATCCAGATATAGTGGTGGTTGACAATGGACAGAAAACCACAGTTGTGATCGATGTGGCAATCCCAGCTGACAGCAACATCAGAAAATCAAGAAGAACCAAGGATTGAAGGAGCAACTGGAGCAGATGTGGAAGTTAAAGTCCAAAGTGGTGCCAGTGGTAATAGGAGCATTTGGAGCTGTAACCCCCAAATTGGAAGAGTGGCTCCAGCAGATTCCAGGCACAATATCAGAGGTCTCTCTCCAGAAGAGTGCAGTCCTAGGAACAACTAAGATACTGCGTCAAACCACCAAACTGCCAGACAGAAAAATGTTGGCTCATGCTATGATATCATTAAAACACCAAATGAGGGGAAAAAATCTTTCGAAAGGTTGACGTTCTTGCCTCCAATAGAGTGCAAAGACATGTTGATAACAGTGATATCACTGGATGATGTGGACGAGGTCACATTCCCATCACAGTTATCAGATGTTGGAAGCTGACGAAATGTGTTTGCTGGGAAAAAAAATGAACAAGCCAAACCTTTCACCTCTGTCTTCAACAGGCAGAAATATGCACACATTTTTCTTTTTAAAACAGATTTAACCCCTTAACGCCTGAATTTATATAGCTGTATATAAAAAAATGTTTTGTGTGTGTTTTTGCCTTTAAGTAGATGGTAAATAATGTTGAGATTATTAATTTCACTTTTGCACAAAAACTAGATAGTAATATTGGGTATTCTGGTAATGACTTTATGTTATAATGTTATAATAATAATGATGATATGTTGCAAATTTGCAACAACAGGCATACAGGTCAATTTGGTAAGTTGCATATTTGAGTCAGAGATTGAAGCATATATGCAACGATGGGCGTTAAGGGGTTAAGTATTGTTTTGCAGCATCACTGGATTGGGCCATGTACCCCCCCCAATCACCAAACAAACCCACCAGAGAAGTAATCTTTACATAGAGCTGCAGTTTTTTTTTGGCAACACTAAAGGTGTCATTAAATGCTCACAAATGTACCTACAAATGATCATTTGCGAGTCCAGTGACACCAGAGGAGTGATCCTCACAACCATTATGCATGACTATTTAAGAACACACAGTAGCCATTACTTCACCATAGCTGTAAATGTAGTCCAGGAGGAGTCGTACACTCATATTCTTCACACTACCGAACCTGGAGATAAGCACCGGCAGCAGCGGACCTCAGGGCCCATGTAGGACTTACTACTACTGTATTTCTTCGTCTTCTTCTCCTTAGTCAATGTAAACAATTACTGCAGTGACCCTGACCTCATTCAGCATCATCTAACACTTATGGCATTCATATAATAAACCAACAAAACCAAATAAATTAAACTGATGCACAGCCGTTACTATAATCATGTTTTTTGTTTGTTTTATGACTTGGAATAATTAGTATATTCAATCAGCTTCTCCCTTTTTCACTTTGGGTCGGCCACAGGAGATCAAAATGGATCTGCACGTCGATTTTGCACAAATTTTACACTTGATGTCTCCCTGATGCAACTCCCCATTACATAGAGAATGTTTGATGTACCAAAGCACAGCAAATCAAATGTGTTTAAAAATAAAAGCCTTGATTTATTTTGTCACAGTTTATCAATACAGTATCATAGAAAATAGTTACCCATATAAATAAATAAATAAAAAAACATATATAAGTTGCACTGGGGTATAAGTCTCACCTTTTTTCTCATTAATTTGGGGTTTTAGTGGATTGTTGTATTGTATTATTATTATAGTTCATATAATTATTTTTATGAATAACAAACGCATCATTTCTTTTGGTATATAGGTCTCACTTGAGTGTAAGTCATACGGCCACCAAAACTAGCAAAAAAAAAAGCAACTGCGAATACTATGGGAAATAAAAACAATAATGATATAGTAATGTTAATAATTATAAAAATGATACTAATAATAATTAAAAGAAACTGTTGCGTGGGCTGCCCGAAGAGGAGGTATTGCTGGCCAACACCAGAGGGCGCTCTGCCTGTAGACGGGCTTCAGGCACCAGAGGGCGCAGTTCGCCGCCAGGGACCCTGACAGCTGTCCTTCATCATCTCATCTAGCCATCCATAAAAGCCTGGAGAAGACACCACATCCCTGCCGAGAAATCATCTGACGTTCTCAGGTAAACTCTCAGCCGTCTTCGTTCTGTTTCAGCTAAGCTTGTTGTTGCAACGTATTTTCCTACTAAGCTCGAGAAGCTGTACTTTGCATTCTGAGTTTGCAGACATTTCAGTACACTTGCAGCTGGTCAGGAGGAGTTGGCGTTTCCGCTCCTCAGCTGTTAAGTGAGAGTAGGATCTGCATGACTGTGAGAAGTGGGAGGTGGTGTTTTTCTCCCTTCATTATCAGAACTCTGCTGACTGTTTGCTGGGTGTGTGCACACACCCACCCTTGACTGTTTCTGCTCCCTGCCAGCAGTACCCGATCTGACAGCTGAGACGGTGGCCACCTGGTGACTCGGGACTTGGCGGCTCCAGTGTGTTCCAGATCCGTTGGCGGTGGAAATCATGTGGGTCCCGACTCTTATCTGGACAGGCGTCTCCTATCCTCGAGCCTGCCCACACGACACCAACTGTACAAATTGACTGTAGTATTGAATTGTATCTGTATTCGTTGTGCACATTTCACAACATTAAAAGTGTTACTCTTTACTTCCATTGACCGTTCATTTACGCCCCCTTTTGTGGGTCCGTGTCATTACACTTTCACACAACAGGATTTCTCAGCCAACTGTCATGGATCCTGAGGGGCGTCAACCATCGAGTGAACCACCAATGGAAATGCAGGAGGCACAGGGACCAGCAGGAGGCGTACTAGGTGAGCTGCAGCAAATTCTAACCGCCTTCACTGCTCGGTTGGACTTGGTAACCGAGCAGAACGTAATCCTCAATCGGAGGATGGAGGCTCTCACCGCTCAGATGGAAGTGCACGCACAGGGCGCTGCTGCGGCACCTCCTCCTGCTGCCCGAGTGCCAGATACAGATATTCCAGTGGCCGTTCAACGAACCCCCCCCCCCCCCCCCCATCCCCTGAAGCATACATAAGTCCTCCTGAGGCATATGGAGGCTGTGTCGAGACGTGCGCTGATTTTTTAATGCAGTGTTCGCTCGTCTTTTCACAGCGTCCGGTCATGTACGCGTCTGACGCTAGCAAGGTGGCTTATGTGGTGAATCTGCTTCGAGGAGAGGCACGCGCCTGGGCTACGGCACTTTGGGAGCAGAACTCATGGCTCCTTACTACATACACTGGGTTTGTGCGGGAGTTCAAACAAGTGTTTGATCATCCTAACAGAGGCGAGACCGCTTCGAACGTGCTGCTGTCGATGAGACAGGGGCGTCGGAGCGCAGCCGAATATGCAGTTGACTTCCGCATCCCGGCAGCGAGGTCCGGCTGGAATAACGTTGCGCTCCGCGCCGACTTCGTAAGCGGACTGTCTCCGGTCCTGAAGGAGCATTTGCTGGCGAAGGAAGAACCGCAGGATTTAGATGGGCTTATTGATCTCGTTATACGGCTTGACAACCAACTAGAAGAACATCACCGGGAGCGAGGCGAAGGGCGTGGCCGGGCACGAGCCATCCCTCTTCCTTCTGGGTCCGAACGGATGTCGTCGTCCCCCCGCTCCACTGCCAGATCCCTCTGTGAGGCGACAGCTCCCCCTGCTGACGAAGCTATGGACACGAGCAGGGCTAAAGTAAAATTAGAAGACAGACAAAGGAGGCTGGCCCGTGGGGAGTGTTTTCTCTGCAGCTCGAGTGAGCACATACAGAGAAATTGCCCCAAACGGTCAAACTACAACGCCCGCCCTTAGAGACTGGGCTAAGGGTGGGCCATAACACTCACAAGGGGAAATCCCGCAAATCCGCACGAATCCCAGTTACGATCCTAAGTGGGGATTTAACCCTTCATGCCCCAGCACTGGTGGACACGGGGTCGGAGGGGAATCTGCTGGATAGCAGATGGGCAAAGGAGGTTGGGCTCCTTCTAGTGCCTTATCGTCAACATTGTCAGTGCGGGCACTATATGGCACCCTTCTCCCTTTAATCACACACAAGACACAGCCAGTGACAATGGTTGTGTCTGGAAATCACAGGGAGGAGATTGTGTTTTATGTAACACCTTCTACCTCCCGAGTGATTCTGGGTTTTCCATGGGTGTTAAAACACAATCCCCGGATTGATTGGCCGTCTGGGGTTGTGACGAGTGGAGCGAAACTTGCCACCGGGAATGTTTAGGATCCTCGGTTCCACCCGGTGTGACAGCTAAAGAGGAGGTTTTAGTCCCCCCCAATCTGGCGGCGGTGCCAGCTGAGTACCATGATCTTGCTGACGTCTTCTGGCGCTCACGTTGCCCCCGCACCGTCCGTACGATTGTGCCATTGATTTGATACCGGGCGCTGAGTACCCGTCCAGCAGGCTGTACAACCTCTCACGTCCGGAACGCGAATCAATGGAGACCTACATCCGGGACTCGTTAGCTGCCGGGTTGATCCGGATCTCCACCTCCCCGATGGGTGCTGGTTTCTTTTTTGTGGGCAAGAAGGACGGCGGACTCCGTCCATGCATTGATTACAGAGGGCTGAACGAGATCACGGTTCGTAACCGATACCCGTTACCCCTTCTGGATTCGGTGTTCACGCCCCTGCATGGAGCCCAAATATTTACAAAGTTGGATCTTAGAAATGCGTATCACCTGGTTCGGATCTGGAAGGGAGACGAGCAGAAGACGGCATTTAACACCCCGTTAGGTTATTTTGAGTACCTGGTCATGCCGTTCGGTCTCACCAATGCGCCCACGACGTTCCAAGCCTTGGTTAATGACATCTTGCGGGACTTCGTGCATCGGTTTGTCTTCGTATATCTAGACGATATACTCATCTTTTCCCCGGATCCTGAGACACATGTTACGCATGTACGTCAGGTCCTGCAGCGGCTGTTGGAGAACCAGATGTTTGTGAAGGGCGAGAAGTGTGAGTTCTACCACACTTCTTTGTCCTTCCTGGGGTTTATAATCTCCTCCAACTCTGTCGCCCCTGATCTGGCCAAGGTTGCGGCGGTGAGAGATTGGCCCCAACCAACAAGCCGTAGGAAGCTGCAACAGTTCCTCGGTTTTGCAAACTTCTATTGGAGGTTCATTAAGGGCTACAGTCAGGTTGTTAGCCCCCTGACAGCCCTGACCTCCACTCAAGGAGTTGAAACAGCGGTTTTCGACTGCACCAGTTCTGGTGCTGCCTAACCCTGATCACCAGTTTATTGTCGAAGTGGATGCCTCTGACTCAGGGATAGGAGCCGTGCTGTCCCAGAGTGGGGAGTCCGATAAGGTACTCCATCCTTGTGCCTATTTTTCCCGCAGGTTGACCCCGGCTGAAAGGAACTATAACGTCGGCAATCGGGAACTTCTGGCGGTGAAAGAGGCTCTTGAGGAGTGGAGACACCTTCTGGAGGGAGCCTCGGTTCCCTTCACGGTTTTCACGGACCATCGGAACCTGGAATACATCCGGACCGCCAGGCGTCTGAACTCCAGGCAAGCCCGTTGGTCACTGTTCTTTTCCATTGACCGTTCATTTACGCCCCCTGTTGTGGGTCCGTGTCATTACACTTTCACACAACAGAAACTGTAAAATGCTAGTATAATATTCTAAGTAAAAATGGCTCATTTAAAAGATTATTTTGATTATTTAATTAATTAAAGAAAATTATCAAAAAGAACAAGAGGAAGGTGGTTAATAGGGTCAGACAAAATTGAAATGGTCTTTGACATAGCCTTTCTGAAGGTTCCTTACAGCCCAGCACTTTACTGAGGAACACCTTTTCAAATTTATCCTCTCGTATGTACTGAACAGACTGTTTGGAATTGGACATTTCAGTGATCATCATCATGCTACCCTGTTACTACCCCAAGCACTTGTGGTGAGGGCTGCTGGCCTTCATGCCACGTTTCCTAAGACCTGCTTCCAGGTCTGCATCCACCTGTCAGCTCCGAGTCTCCAGGGGGGGAAGTTATTATCGCGACTGCTCCATTCTAGCTGAGCCTAGTGAGGAGGTCAGAGCACAGATGTCAAGTATCAACTGAGATGCTTTCCACTCATATACTCATCTTTTCTGGAGGAGTTGTGCCTGAAAAATATGTATACTGAGGACGACGTCCAATGTGACCACTGGTGTGACTGTCAAGGATATAATATACAAGAATATATAGTGGGATTTAGTTCTTAGAAAATCCTAAACAGATTTAAAAAAGTAAAAATTCTATACATTGGGAAAGCTGGAGGATAGAGACTTTTCTTAGGTCCTATCCCAAAGAGAATACCCCTTGAAGCAATTACTTCCCAAAAATCAATACATCCCACGCCTTCCCCAACGCATTTGAAAACCGTTGCTGATGTATTGGAATATTTGCTCAAAGCACAGATATTCCTGAGCTTTGGAAACTCTAGGCATGTGCCCTCCAAAGTGCACTGAGCAAATAGGTACCTTTGATAAATGATGTGTCTGCCGCCTGCTGGATGGCTAATGGATGTTGGATTAATGAGGGATTTTGGGGTTTGCACAGTTGTCAGAAAGAGAGACTGTTTGTGCACAGAAATTTTCTAAATGAAAGAAGTAATCCATTACTTTGTGATTGTTTCCCAGTTGTGACATTCTCAAATAACACAGTCACACCAGCTGAAAGGATTTTTTTGTACAAATTTAGTCACAAAAGAAAATGTTTGAAATGGTCCAGCAAGGTACGCAGTAAATGGGGCCAGTGAGAGAGAGAGGGAGAGAGAGAGCATTGCTGCGCATAAATGTACAAAATGTGAGTGTAAATCCATCATTTTTCAAACATTTAATAGCCAATAACACAGTGAGAAGTCCACACAGTCTTGCAGAAAAGATTTTGTGTGGATGAAGCAGAAGCAGACACTCCTAACTTCTCTCTCTCTCAACATATGTGTGGATTTGAAGCTACGCTAAGCCTGAAATAAGCTTCTCACATTCTTTCATTTCTAAATCTTGGGTCTGGTGGCCACAAAAGCTACCACTGCTTGTATAAGAAGGAAGGACTAAGTCCTAAACAGGATTTGAGGACTATTTGGAACATGTGCTTATCCCCAGATTCCATAGCATGAATCAGATGGGACCCTACAGCTCCCCCTGGATGGGACATTAAGCCAAGAATGGGATCCATTTCAGTTTAGTGGACTGGAACAACACAGTCGTTCCAGTCTTGACCAAGACAACACATTGGTAGTGTGATTGGGAATTGAACCCAGGTTTCCATGTTGGTTACCCAACTCCGTACGCCATATTTACGCGATACTCCCATATTTGTGGAGAGCTGAGCAGTTATACCAGGTTCAAAATGCACTCGAACAGTATTGACAATTATTGAAATTGGGCTGCTCCAATCTTCTCAGGGTTGCCATAGCAGATCCAGTGCAGATCTGTGTGGGGATTTGGCACAAATTTAATGCCGGATGCCCTTCCTGAAACATCTCATCAGACACGACTGACAATTGAAACCTTCACAAAACACGTCTTTGTATGGACTTGGGTTAACTTGCCAACCCCTGTTTTTGACTCAAGTAAATTCATTGCCTTGTCATTTCAGCTTCTCCATGAGCTCCGTTCTCTACCAAAGTGCTCAGTGTGGCTCCAGTATGACAGCAGTATGTGTGACTGTGCAATTTTACACCATAACTTAATGAGTTTGTGCATATTATATCATTAGACAGGGCAATGAGCAATACCCACAGCTGCTCCCCCTTTGGCGCTTAAATGACGTTATCATCATGACTGACTCCCACTTCCACTCTGGCAAACAACACAGACAACAACAAGGCTCCGCAAACGAGGCAGAAGTATTTTCTTTTCGTGGTTTCTAATGCACAAGTTTGTATCAATGAGACAAGCAGAGGCAGCAAAGTGCGAGAAATGCACGTTTATGTGTGAACATGCCACACAGTTGGGTGAACGGCACACACAAAGCCCCCTGCTATCTTTAAGGATCCCGCCGGTTACCGACAAGGTGAGAGGAAAAAGCCTAGGCTGTCATCGCAGTTTAGATCAATGTCCCGCGACCGCCCGCTCTGCCTCACCCCGTGCCCTCCACCCAAACCTCCAGCAACGCTGTTACGCAACAAAAAACAAGGTCAGAAAACATCCAGAGAGGAATCAGGAGATAAACAGAAGGAGAAAAAAGAAGATAGTTTCCCCACCCATCTCCCTTCTCCTGCACCCACTGCAGCAGGAAGTTAGTCCACTGGAATGAGAGCGCTAGCAGCAACAAACATATGTAAATGCTTGTAGATGTGCACAACGTTGACACATGCACATGTCAGACAGATGGAGAGATGATTAGTGCAACAAGACGCGGTCCGTCACGTCTTTGTGGATGTGAGACAGGCTGTACTGTGTGAATTAATACTCGCCAACACTTAGCATCACATTTCCTAAACAAGGTGTCCCTCCTCTTGAGTGAGAAACCTCCTTCTGACCCTGTCTTTAAATTATTAATAAGGTTTCTAGCTCTAAAAATAGATTTCTGCAATGCACTGGGGATTCACAGTCCCAGCTTCATCTAGGGGAACAATACCTTGAGGGACCATCCCCTGACATAACTCCTATCAAACGCACTGCTGTGTCTTATGTAATGTATCAAGTCGGTTGTGTTGGTGCACCTTCAGATCAGCAAGGATACTTCAGAAGCTGTTCCTTTTGACTTAATTTCCATGATGTTACACGGAATGTAAATGCAGAGAAATCCAGTAGCTATTCCAAAGTTTTTTAGACATTCGCCCAATCTGTTTTTGTCATCGAAACCAGGGATTTGAACTACTTCAGACAGGCTCTGATTTGGAGGTATCAAACAATGATGTAGGACAGTGAAGGTGCAGCATGTGGGTCACACCCCAGGGGGCACAGCTGTTATGAGATCTTGGCATGATACCAGAAGCAAGAGGAACCAAGTTTGAGAAATGTAGTCTGTCGGGCTGTGGTACGTTTTATTATCAGGTTGGGTTCAGTGCCTCAAAATGTGTTTTTAAAAAATCTTTTAATTAGTTTGGGTTTGGTTAGGCATTTTTTAAGTGATTACAGGTAGGGTGTATGTGACAGGGTGAGGGCAAATATATAGCCCGCTTCTCAGTCCCCTTGATTGATCAATAGGTAGGTAGGTCTTTCACCAGCAAGAGACGTGAAGCACCCCTCTGTGGAATGTGAGATTTTCCATAAAACCTCAGATGACCGAAGGTATACAAACATGGTTTGCCCATGTACACATAATCATGTGACAAGCAGACCAACAAACAGACATCACACCTTAAATTGTCCATGTACGAGGTCTGTCCATAAAGTATCGTACCTTTTTATTTTTTTTAAACTATATGGATTTGATTCATATGTTTTCACATCAGACAAGCTTGAACCCTTGTGCGCATGCGTGAGTTTTTCCACACCTGTCGGTGACGTCATTCGTCTGTGAGCACGCCTTGTGGAAGGAGTGGTCCCGCCCCGTCGTCGGATTTTCATTGTCTGGAAAAGGTGGAATGATTTGGGGTTTTTTTCCATCAGAATTTTTTCAGAAGCTCTTAGAGACTGGCACCTGGAAACTATTCAAAAAATTTATCTGGCTTTCGGTGAAAATTTTACGGGCTTCACAGAGAATAAGGTCTGTTAGTACAGCTCTAAGGACCCCTTTAAGGACGCTCAGCGCTCCGAGCTGCGACGACACGGCACAAGCCACTGGACCATTTCTGAGCTGATGGCTCTGTGGATACGAGACCGTCGTGTGCTCTTTCTCTGGTTATCACAAGAGCTGGACATCAGCCATTTTCCGGCAGATTTCACTTTTAACAAGAGATTTTGTCATGGAAAGCCGTGCAGAGGCTTCGCGCGTCACGACCGATTCACTTTGGAAGCGAGACAAAGGAACACCTCCGTTTCGGCGTCTCAGAGGACAAGTTTGGACATGTCTATCTTGGCTTTCAATGCTTACCAGTCCAGTAAGTATCAGTGAAATTGTGGAGAGCTGGACACGTCCAAACTTGTCCTCTGACACGCCGAAACGGAGGTGTTCCTTTGTCTCGCTTCCAAAGCGAATCGGTCGTGACGCGCAAAGCCTGCGCGTGGCTTTCCATGACAAAATCTCTTGTTAAAAGTGAAATCTGCCGGAAAATGGCTGATGTCCAGCTCTTGTGATAACCAGAGAAAGAGCACACAATGGTCTCGTATCCACAGAGCCATCAGCTCAGAAATGGTCCGTTGGCTTGTGCCGTGTCGTCGCAGCTCGGAGTGCGGCGCGCTGAGCGTCCTTAAAGGGGTCCTTAAAGCTGTACTAACAGACCTTATTATCTGTGAAGCCCGTAAAATTTTCACCGAAAGCCAGATAAATTTTTCGAATAGTTTCCAGGTGCCAGTCTCTAACAGCTTCTGAAAAAATTCTGATGGAAAAAAACCCCAAATCATTCCACTATTTCCAGACAATGAAAATCCGACAACGGGGCGGGACCACTCCTTCCACAAGGCGTGCTCACAGGCGAATGACGTCACCAACAGGCGTGGAAAAACTCACGCATGCGCACAAGGGTTCAAGCTTGTCTGACGTGAAAACATATGAATCAAATCTATATAGTTTAAAAAAAAAATAAAAAGGTACGATACTTTATGGACAGACCTCGTACATCTGTTTTTGTGACCGTAGCTTTGTGGTGTACTGGTTAATGAGATGGACTTGGAATTGGGCAAGATCAAGACCAGATTTATTGTTCTGAGGCATTTGAAAGAAGAAAGGACACTTAACTTTTTGCACATTTTAGACAAATGTTTACTTTTTTCTGAAAACTGCAAGGACCAACTTAGTTTTAAGGTTAAGGTGTTTGTCTCAGATTAAGTCTCAGATGTTCTTTGGTAAGGTGTCCTATGGGAATCTTCGACTTCTGTATATGTGACAGGAATCTGTAAGCCCTAAACTTTATCCTCAGTGAAAAAGTAGGACACAAGTCCTATACAGCCCCTGAGGCCCACTTTTACTGTTGCTTATCCCAAGATCCCATACCATACAATGGATAAGAGACTATGACTGTCCCTAGAGGGGACGCCAGTCTGATGTAGGTTATGTCTGCAGCCAAGGCTGGTATCCATATACAACTGGGTGGACTGGAACAATGCAGGTTAAGTGTCTCGTCCAAGGACAGAGGTAGGTAATACGACAAGGGGTCAAACCCAGGTCTACATATTGGCAGCCTAACTCTTCTTCTCACTGAGCTGTCTGCTTTGCATCCCAATACTGATGAAGAGAGTCCCAAATGCATAACCCCTCACTTATCTCTGACAAACAAAACCCTTCCACCATGTTCAGTCCATATTAGCACGAAACTATTTCACTTAAAGAGCTATGACTTTGGTTTTGAGCTTTCAGGGTCACCGGTAATGTGATGAGAAAGGATATACTGTATGATTTAATACTAGAGTTTAATAATAACCACTGGAGTATCTTTAACCAGTTACTTGGAAAAGATATTCTAAATATCCCTATTTAAAAGCTATTTGCCCAAATTTGGCCTTGGCCCATGTCCTTGACTGTTAACTGATTTTTCTTAAAATCTTAGTACTTCATCCTTGGTTAATCCTCAGTCAGTCCACCAAATTGGGTCCAATTTGGATTAAAACTTTTGTGAAATACACTAACAGCTATACACGCCAACAAAGCAGTGAGTCTTTAATTACCGGCTATGATAATGTAGCATCATACAGATGATTTAATTATTCTTTCTCCTGGTTGTTTACATGCAAATATTGTTGTTTCAGCCTGCAGTTATGACGAACATATGCAAAGCTGAAAAGATCCACCATTTTTCATCAAGGTCAATATTTGAGAATTCAATTTTGATGTAAAAAAAATGCATCCACTCCCATCAGAAATAATGTAACATTCCTGCATCTTCCCCAGAGTTACTGTACTGGAATGATCAGCTCAACCAATTCCTTAAAATACACGGAATGACAGTCAACAGTTGGGTGGGGGAATGTTTCCATCCTCTGGTATACATTTCTCTGTTACCACACGTGTACGATCGCATCATTGCATGTTAGTGGTCTTTTCCTGTGATGCTGCAGTGGCACTAAGAGACAGAGGACATGATGGTGATGGAGAGAACAGGAAACTATTTGATGTACACCAGTTGAAAGAATAAGCCTTCCTTTGGGTTGTGCTTTCCACAGAGGCATGCTGGGATTGAAAGTGTGCTTGCCCAGGGCTAAAGGGGATTGTTGGTGGGCGTCACACATCCAATTACCTCAGTAGCATCACAGAAATCTGTGGGGAACGTGCACACAAACACAGGCGGATGCACACATCCATGTGTGCATGTGTGCACGCGTGCACGCACGCCTGTAAGCCACCCACTAAAGGAGGTGCTTACTGCAGAGGGTGGTGCAGCCAAATTTCAGGCCGCTGCTTGAGCTGAATCGTTGCAACAGAATTCATGAATATTATCAGCATGTGCTGAGATGAGGCTTGTGATATAAATATGGATAGCAATATGGAAACACCTCCCAGGTTACACCTCTGTGAAGAGCATTATTAATGCATCCAGAGAAGCCATTACCATTACCGGATTTGCATAGGCCGGGAAGACCTGCCGATCCAGCAATATGTTAAGGTTTATTGGTGCATTTCAAAGCTGTTTTTGCAGTCTTGTGTTCTGTGGTGAAAGCAGGAAAATCTACATTTCACTTCTTCAGCAGCAAAAAACAAACTAATTTGAAATGCAACATGCTTAAATTAAACATTTGGATTCTGGAATTTCAATTGCATTTTCATCTAACTTCACATTCTATGCACAGATATATTTCAAATTTAGGTCCTTATATTTCACCTGACACAATGCAGTGCCTAACATGTTCTTAAAATCTGCCCTAAATTATTTTTGTTCTGCCAATAGATGACACACTTTCTCACTTTTTAGAATTACAACAAAGTTTCCCTTCTCAGCCACTCCTTCCCACCACCTCTCCACATGGAGCAGAAGGAACGGCAGTTGGAGCCTTTCAACAGATCTAACGGCTCTCTATGTGGAAAAACACAGACATATAGATTCTAGTCAAACCACGTTTGTGGTCTGAGGATTTTAGTTGCGTTCATGTAGAAATCTCATAGAACAAACTTCCACATGCTACTAGACAGAGAATGTAAACTGGGGTCATAAAAGCTCAGAGCACAGAGGGAGCGTCACTTCATTCTCTGTACAGGATGCTATTTAAGACACCTTCAGGTGGGGAGTGGTTGTTATAGTCCATCATGGGAAACTGCTTGTGACTTGCACGCTGGAAATTAGGAGCAGGTGTGGTTGACGTAACATATCTTGAAATGAGGTTGTTTGTCAAATTATTTCATTTGCCAAACCTACTCTAGTGGTCACCAAGTTCACCATTGCTTGAGATTACCGTGATCCTTGAGAGTACCAGCAGAGGTCACTGTGCCGAAACCAGGGGTCCCCAACCCTGCTGCTGAAAAGCACCTGTCCTGCATGTTTTCCACATGTCTCTGCTTTGCACACTGCTAATTAACCAAGTCAGGTGTACTCAGCTTATTAAGAGCTAGGAAACACCAGACCTGTGGTTCCAGTCAGTAGACATGCAGGACAGGTAATCCTCAGGACCAGGGTCAGTGACCCTTAGCCTAACCTCACTTTTAGGTTTCACTTTCTTTAGGTTGATTTAGAAATGTTTTTGTTTGTTTGTTTTAATATACTTTTTAAAACCTAGATTATACAACAAAAAATTGTGAGCAACATCCTTGGAAAAAAACAGAAGTGTCCTTGTGATCTCAAGGACCCTGTGCCAATTCTAAACAATCAATTGTGGATCTACTCTTGACCTGCAAACTCAAACAGTCAACCTCATGTCCAATTGAGTTTGGAAGATAAAATCCAGAGTGCTGTTAGATTAACATAGCCAGTGCTCAGACAAGTCTTTCTGCTTCACTTAAAACACTTAATCAATCAACATCGACATCAGTTCTAATTCAATTGTCATTGCCACATCATGCCACATCATGGAACATGGTCCATTCAAATTCTTACTGGCATTTAAATGAATTTATGAATGAGCAATTCCAATTAATCAAAGTTCAATTTTAATGTAATTTTAGTTCCACCAATGAGCACTAATAGTACAGTACATATGTTTCCAAGCATGGTTTTCACAGTCCATGCAGTTACTGAGAGTCCCGGGTCTTCTTGCAGGGAAAACTGCATTTGTGTTACAATCAGAAAGTGATTTGTAGTGTTGACAAGAAATACAGGATAGGTCCAGAAAATATGCAAAACTGCATACGAAGAGTCCCTATATGGGTTTTTGTGCCAAAAATGTGGAATCTCAATGAAAGAAGAAAGAATCTAAAGGGGAAACTATATGCAAGTGAAAATTCTAATTTAAAATATATATAAAGGCAATGGCAGCCACTTTGCACTCCAATATGGCCGCCATCTTACTCTCCAATAATTTCAATACTCAAAACCTCGCAATAATCACTGTCAAGCATTTCTCAATCCTTGAGACATACATTTAGAAAATTAGATTAGGTTTTTAACCTTTCCAGAAGCAAAGTAATGTCATAATTAATAAGTGAAATGGTGGCCATTTTGGAGGCCATTTTGGATTTTGAACAACAACCAAAAAAAAAACACAGGGGAGATTTTGAGAACTTTTAGGATGTAAGTCTATGACCTATCTGGAAAATTTCATCTTGTTCTGCAAAATTCACAGTTTTAATGCTAATAAAGCTTTTGGAGTAAGCGTGGTGGATGTGTTGACTTTGACCTTATGTCGTCTCCCACCTACAAATCACTTGTTTTGGGCTCTAACTACCACTAAACCAAGGCAGACGCATAACAGCCTGTTAAAAGACATACCTGATTTTTTTTTTCTGGACAGTCCCATTGGGTAATGGTACACTGACACTCCCAACTGAATTTCACTTTCTTTTTTTTTTCTTTATTGCAGATTTCCAACAATTCACACTGCGACATACTTGAGCTCCCTTATTGCTGCATCAACTGAAAGCATCTCAGTATGATGCAATGTAGAACACATGTTGTGCCCGATGTCATTTCACCATGCATTATTCATTCTGACTCTGTCATTTGGCTTCAACTTGTGCCAAAGCTCATTCTACTTAATTCCACCGCACGGATTTGATGTGCCCATCAAACAAAGAGATGAAACTGCCCGCCTCAAGGAAAAAACAATCACACCATGCATTGTCAATGTGAGCCTTCTTTTTCTTTTTTCCATTTTTATTTATTTATTTATTTATTTTTTCTGAGGGGAGCGAAGAGCGAAGCGAACAAACTGAGTGAGAATTTCAATGAAAGCAGAAGAGCGTGGGTTGCATTCCTCTGCACTTTGGGGTGAGGGAAGCTCTGTGGATAAAGGAAGCGCGCCGCTTGCTGTGCTGCCATGCAGAGGCTGGGTCATGAGCGCGATCGGATTGCTAATAACTGAAGGCCAAACGGTGGTTTTCTAAAAGGATCTGCCAGACTCTGAAGAGACTCGGCATGAGTTGAATCGTTTTTTTCCCCTGATGCACGACTTGTTTGAATGCTTTTAATGTATTTTCCTCAGAAGACGATGTTATGTCGACAACTTGTACCGCGCCAACTTAGAAATAAGATGGCAGGTGAACTGTGAGCTGCCTTTGCTTTTGCACCTTAAATAAAAGTGAGAATCAGTCAATCAGAACTGGGCAAGAGCTCCAACATGTACATTAAAATCTCACTGAGATTTCTCGAGGAGCGCCTCGCCGGCTCCCGATAACTCGGCCTGCGTTGCCAAAGGGAACCTTTAACTGACAGAACACAGCTCGAGGTTATCCTCATGAGTGTAAGAGCCTGTGGGACATATTGTGCACAGGAGACACAAGAAAAGAACGCAACGCTTAAGAGATTAGCTGCGACATTGTGAATTTCTGTTAGAAGAATGAGGGGTTTAGAGGCTGTTGAGGAAATACAAATAACACAACAAAGGATCAGTCGGTTCTTCAGCTGGATTTCGCTTTAAAGGCGGTCGGAGGTTAACTCAGTGTAACGCCAAGTGTAAACTGCACATAATGACTGCCACACGTGTGGATGCACCGTGGGTCAAATCCTGGAGAAATGCCACCAGAGGAGTGATGATCTACATGAACACAGAAAAATTACAAAAGCGCTTCACCATTTTGAAAAATTGTATTACAATTGCAGAATATGTGCAGTGAGGAGTAAAAATGCATAGTGCACAAGTCTGCACGTATGACCGCCGGTCATATATATTTAACTTTGATGTCACAAGATAGAAAATGTTTCCATAGATTCTCATGGCACACATTGTCAAAAAGTGAAATATCACCACTGCAACTGACAAAAAGAACAGAAACCACTCAGATCTTACGGTTCACAAGGCTAGCAAGTAGATTTTGGACTTAAAATACTCAGACTTCCTTGGTAGAAGCAACTGGAAATGTCTTTTTTAACCTTTAACCCCAACAAAAACAACACCACTGCATCTCAGTAATCATTCAGGAAAGAGAATAGATTTTGGCCTTGGTATTACTCAAGGAGTAATACCAGGTTTCTTTTTGATGGTGTAGAAATCTGTTTCCTGAAAGTCATTTTAAATCTGCTTTGATGTTTGACTACAATGAAATTGATACTCACAGTATCCCCTTAACCACCAATGCCAGAGAGCATTGTTAGCTTCTAAATACTAAGGGACCCCAAGTTTCTTTTGGATAGGACTGAAATCTGTTTCCTGAAAGTTTTTTAAACCTTTTTTGATGTTTGAACCCAATGCAATCTATACTTACAATATCCCCTTAACCACTAATGCTAGAGAGCAGAGTTTAAATTCTAAATACTAAGGGACTGCAAGTTTCTCTTGGATTGTATAGAAATCTGTTTCCTTAAAGTTATTTAAAACCTGTTTTGATATTTGATCCCAATGAAATTGATATGAATGCATGGTTAGTCCCCTAATCACTGATGCTAGACAGCAGAGTTTAGCTTCTAAATACTAAGGGACCCCAAGTTTCTTTTGGATAGGACTGAAATCTGTTTCCTGAAAGTTTTTTAAACCTTTTTTGATGTTTGAACCCAATGCAATCTATACTTACAATATCCCCTTAACCACTAATGCTAGAGAGCAGAGTTTAAATTCTAAATACTAAGGGACTGCAAGTTTCTCTTGGATTGTATAGAAATCTGTTTCCTTAAAGTTATTTAAAACCTGTTTTGATATTTGATCCCAATGAAATTGATATGAATGCATGGTTAGTCCCCTAATCACTGATGCTAGACAGCAGAGTTTAGCTTCTAAATACTAAGGGACCCCAAGTTTCTTTTGAATGTTATAGAAATTTGTTTCTTTAAATTTATTTAAAACTTTTTTGATGTTTGACCCCAATGAAATCTATACTCACAATAACCACTTAACCACTAATACTAGAGAGCAGACTTTAGATTCTAAATACTAAGGGACCCCAGGTTTCTTTTGGGTGGTACAGAAATCTGATTCCTTAAAGTTATTTACAAACTGTTTTGATGTTTGATCCCAATGAAATTGATATGGATGCATGGTTAGTCCCCTAATCACTGATGCTAGACAGCAGAGTTTAGCTTCTAAATACTAAGGGACCCCAAGTTTCTCTCGGATGGTATAGAAATCTGTTTCTTGAAAGTGGTTAAAAATACTTTTCAATGTTCAAACCCAGTAAAATGAATCTGCTTCAGTGGATACTGTATCTCAGTAACCACTGAAGCTGGAGTGCAGATCTTAGCTTTAAATTACAGAGACCCCAAGTTTCCCATTGGTTCGTATTGAATCTACTTTTTGAGAGGGATTGAAAATACCTTCTTGGACATTTGACCCTAATGAAACAAACACTCCTTGTATTCCCATACCCACTTATGCTAGCGAGCTGATTTCAGCTTACCAATACTAAAGGGTCCTGAAGTTTAGTTCAGATGCTGAAATCTGTTTCCTGAAAGTAACTAAAAACATCTATTTTGACCCAAATGAAATCTCATTAACCATTAATGCTAAAGAGCAGATGCTTAGTCTTAAATAACTCAGGGGCCCCAAATGTCAACTGGCTCACACAGAAATACAAAAAGTGACTGAAAACATCCATTTTACTATTTGACCCCAGCAAAACAAACATAAAATTTTAGCTGGAAATTGCTCAGAGACCCCAAGTTTATACATGATAATACTGAAATAAATACCCCTTGATGAGTGGCAACAGATATGAGGCCATATGTGGCAACGTGTTGCTCTAGATAGGGAACCTGAATTATGCCCAAGGGCCACACCATCGATAACGCGACTGTCTCCCATTACAAATTTTACAAAAAATTACCTATTTAATAGCTTTTATAGGTAATTTTTATTATTGTAATAATAATATGTAAATATTTGAATATACCTAAATAAACCTCTCTAATGATTTGCAACACACAAGCTTGACATTTTTAATATATGTAATAATAATCACAGACCTCACAGAGACATGCAAAGGGCCGCATGTGGCCCCCGGGCCGCAGTTTGCCCAGGTCTGGTCTAGATTAATGTAAAAATGTCTCTTTGTGCTACTGGTACCAATGGAGTGATGAGATTTAAGAGCAGAAAGGAGGCTGGGGGATCCAGCGTACGTGCATGCATGTATGTTTGTGTTGTTGCACAGGTGGGAAGGATGGGTTTGGGGGGAGCCACAGCTACGATGGCGCCGTCTCAAGGGGTTGTCGGCGTTATGTGCCAGTCAGCTGCTGTTTGGGGTCCGTCTTAAAGCTGCGTCACTGCTGGCGCACTTACTTCAGCACCGGTCCTGCCCATCAGAGAAGCTTAAGCATTATTTGCTGCAAAGATAAGTCGACCCTCTTCCCACAGTCGTTTCATAGTGACGAATGGTGATTTTTGAAAAGACACATCCACTGTCCGCCCCCCTCCCAATTTGCACCACCGCCGCCGCGACACTCTGACACGTTTCCCCCCTTTGCAGCAATCTCATCTGCTCTCACGCGCGCAATCGTAAGGCCGCTGCAAGGAGCTTTGGTTTCTGCAATCACTTCACATTTGTTTCAGCGATTGATTTCCTGGCATGTGAGGGGGGGCAAGGAGAGAATGAACAAGCCGGTAGGTAGCGAGGGAGGGAGGGAAGGAGTCAGAGGATGTGTATGCCAGGCTCTTGTACTGTCACCATGACAACAGACATCGCTTCACAAGAGCAACACTTAGGATGCGCATGTGGGCAAAAGTAACATAGTTAACGGTTGATATTAGCCTGTTGTGGGCACCGCGCATCCTCTCCAGATGTGCCGTATTTTTCGGCGTTAGTCTCTCCACAGTGCTGCTAGACAGCATGGTGTTGCCGCTCTCACCTACCTATTGGGATTGTAGAGTGATTTGTACTTTGTGTGCATGAACGTGGGCCCTGCCACTTTGGCTTAACAAAGACAATTCAACTGACTGAAACGTGCAAGGAGGCGGCATTCATATTTAATTGGCCGCTTTCATCATTTGCGTCACTTTGAAGCTGTCTAGCATGCATAATTCCTCTTGATTAGAACTGACGCCAATCGCCGAAACGGTAAGTCAAGATACGATAATCTTAGTACATCCCGCTGTTCTTCAAAGGTGTCACGTTGTGCAAAAATCTGATTTTTTTTTCTCCCCTCTACCCATTATGTGTGGTTGCCGTTTCATGTTCAACATCCACAATTTCCCATCATTTTGAACTTGAATGTCAAAATGTCCTATTTGAAATACGTAACGTATTTAATAGTAGATCATGTGTGACGTTTTGATCAGTGAGAGGCCTCACGGCCTAAAATGGGCATCAATTTTGAATTTTATCTGGCAGGAACAGAAAAACAGACCTTTTTAAAAAAAAAAAAAAAAAAATAAGACATCAGTTCAGTATATATTTGACATTTTTTATTTAAAAAAAATATCCATATCTGTTCTTAAGATATAATAAGCAGTTGTTTTCTTTGGTTGGTATGGCTCACTGACAACACCTGCTCCAAATCTATCATCAATCTAGCATTGACTAACCATCCAGCAGGTGGCAGCCATGTCTATGGGATATTACACAGACAAATCAAACCAATTATTTTTATCTTCGATTGACCTGCTCCTTCAAAGTTCTAACTTTACTGAGTTTGTCATTATTATACCTTTTTATGTGATAGGCTCAAAGATGATAACCAAAAATCAAATCAAATTTATTAATTTCTATAGCACCAACTCATGATTAGATCGCCTCAAGGCGCTTTACATAATGCAATACTGAAAACAGAGAAAAAATTTTATTACGTAATATGGTAAAACTTTCTGCCTCGACATTCATAACATTCATTGTTTTTGAGTTACAGTATTAAGAATGGGAAGGGATGACCTCATCTGTATCTATGCAGCACTTTACAGGGTACATACCCCAAAAAATGTTGGAAAATGACCCTCGTTCATCCATACATTTCTTGCTGCTTTCAGATGTAGGCAGCCAGGCAGGCAGGTCGGTACCAGGTTGATAATTTGGGTTGGTTGAATTGGTCACAACAAACAAATGCAAACATGCATGGACCTTCAGAAAGGGGGGTTGCAAGCCAAAACAATGGGAATCCATGATCTAGTGCTAGTGAATCTTCTTTTACCATGTTGGGTTTTCCATATTAAAATGGGGTTAAATGCTTGACCAATGTTCCCCAAATCCTGAGCGACTTTGGAGTGGAGCTTCTTGCTCAATGTCCCATTGACTGTCATTCACCCCAAAAGTTTGTGTAACAAAAAGGAGGTCCCAGTCTAAAAATACATACGGGACCCTTGGTAGCACCAGGATTACAACCCAAAGATTGTGATCCAAAAGCAATAATGGTAAGGACATGTATAACACAGGTGTCATTTGATCACCTTCCCCAAAGGTCTGTTTCTTTTAATTAATGAATAACAGTGGATCTGAATTTGGGAATCCACCTAAGCCAAATTCTTTATTTACATCTGGAGTTGTGTCAGGATGCCTAAGGCCTTTGCCAGATCAACAAGTGGATCCATCCAAAATCAGGTGTAGCAACCCCGAGGAAAAACAGCACAAATAGATTTTACAAGCATTTTCTGAATGAAAGTCTGCTTGGCAGATTAAATTTATATATGCCTGCTTTTATTCAAACATTATCAAAAGAGTACATATTGTTTTCTCTTCGGTTCAATGTTTTATGCTCAAATACAAAATACAGTATCCAATCAGCTTATGGTAGAACCCTGAGAAATCACATAAACATTGTTAGATATATTCCCAGAATTGTTTAGTTGAATTGCTTTTTACTGTCTCCAGCTCGATGCTTCTTGTCCCCAAAATGAATTCAGGTTCTGAGCAAAACAGCGGTCACATATTACAGCATGAATAGATTGATGTCATACTCCCTAAATTTGACCTCGTTTATCGATTCCCGCAAACTGTCAGTCGTAATGGATCGATTCGGTTCGGGACACTTTCCAGATCTAGTTAGGCCAACACTGATTTATACACAGGGAGAATCCACCAATCACTCCCAGATGACATAAGGCGCATCAGTGTCATGTAAGTTTTGAATCACAATGTCGCAATGAATGCATGATATACAGGTATTCCCAAGGGAGTGTGAATATGGGAGATGGTGCACAGGACTGCCAAGGTCCTCACACTGGACAAATACTGAGAGAGATTTGCAAGCTTCAGATGGAATTCCACAACATATTTATTCGTTTTCGTTCTTTTTTAAGACTTCAAACTTAAACAAAGACTGATCAAATGAACTGTTACCCAAGTAGTACTTGTTGCAGTACCCTTCCAACAGTGAGGGTTGTCCATAATTCCTACAGTTATCCAGTGATCCAGAGCTAGGCATAAAATATGAGAACCAATCCAGTGTTGGAGCAGGATTGGCTTCACATATGGTGTTGTGATCATCTTTTAAAAAAAATTGTTATTAATGCAATAGAATGCAGATTTAATATCATGAACATTTATCCAATTAATGAATACCACAACTGAATGTCTACATTTCTAATGATCAGCTTCAAATAAGAAGAAGAACTAAATATTTTATTTAAAGTATAAGTTCTCTTTTTACACCTCTAGTCATATTAGTGTCAATCCCTCTATGGCAAGGACAGGATCTACATTCAGGGTCAATCTAGAAATGTCTGTGGGTGAGTTTGTTTAATGTGAGAATCTCATTGCGCGAAGACAAACACGTGGTCCTTGACACATCCTGAGCCTGTTCCAATGGTCGACAAATCGGGGTCTGAGGACCTGCTGCAGCCTTCATCTACCTCCACAGCCGATGGGTTAGAAACTGTCACCTCCTCCGCCTGATCAGCCATCAAGAACGTCTTGTTTCACCAAAGCCCCATTAGCCGTTTCATGTTCAGGGTTCCCGTTGGACCTTTATGGTTACCATAGCAGCTACAAGACACACAAGGTCCATGCCGTACTTCACCCCAACAGGTAATGCCCTACTTGACCCATTACCAAGGTGTCACAAGGTGGATGAGGGGTTGGACCATGACACCTAGACATATTAAAACGGTATTGGAGTGATTGGAAAAACTATGCATAGGGCAGCTTTCATCTGTTGCATCACCTTTCATCATTTCAAATCAAATCTAGCCTTTCAACTCCCATATGTCTCCTGGAAGCTTGACAACTGGTGATGCAACAACTAAATATTGCACTGTGGACAGTTTCTCCAATCGCAACCATAGATGCCGATAATGCCTAGTTGTCTTTGGTGTCTTGGTGGCTTCCCTCACCAGTCTCCTCCTTGCACAGTCACTCAGTTTTTGAAAACTGCTTCCTCCAGACTGAACCATGCTCTCTGTATTTATTAATCATGAATGTAAATGAAGTCCAAGACATTCAGTGGCTTGAAACTGTTTATGTATCCATCCCCTAACGTCCCCTATGTGTAAAAGTGATGATTTGGTTGTAATATTTAAAGAGTGTGTATACTTGACTTTTATGGGTGATTCTTTAACTACGGGCACTATTGGCCTTGTAAATGTAATTTCCACCACACAATTGCTTTACAATATAAAGTGCCTTGGGGCAACTGTTTGTTGTGATTTGGCGCTATATACATGTGCTCTGATGTCACTGTTTATCTCCGTAGAAACTACCCAAACAATCTTTCATACAAACTGTTTAAAGGGACATTACAGTGTTGTGGTGGAAATTACGGCAATAGTGTGGGACAACTACATTTTGTTTAAACAAATCACAACAGTTGTATGACATTGAATACCCCAATTATGTTTTGATTATTTTACTGATATTTTATTCAGACATATTTTAAAACATTAGAAAAAATGTTTCTTTACCATTCATTTTTATCATTGAAGATCAAAAATCTGGGTGTGGGACAAGCACAAAACAGCAATATTTGCATATAATGATGCTGAAAAAAGGTGAAAAAGTCATCATAGACTACTAGAACAAATTTCTTAACACACTTTCATTGTAAAGATAACTATAAAAGTGTGAAATTTTCCCTTTTTTCTGTTTTTCATACAATATGATCAAAGCACATAATAAGTGCCCGTAGTCTAAGAATCACCCTTATATTCTTTTTGATGTCATGTTCACGAGATTAGTTTTCACCGTGAGTTTAAAAGGGCACCATTTTAGAAATTTTTATAAGAAGAAGCCTGAATTCTGTTTTTAAATTTGATATCATTACAAAATTCAGACAAGGGTTCACACACAATCAAACACCACTGTAGAGTTCAGGATTATATTAGGAGTTGAAGTACATTCTTAGGATTTAAGTGTTATTTTGATTGCTCTTTTTCTGCCATAAGACAACCTTCACCTCCGAGACTGAGCTAAAGAAACAATGTAAAATACACAATTCCCTTCACGATGCAGCCTTTGACTCTACTCCTGCACACGTCAAGCTCAGAAACCAACTAAAAACATTTAAACACCCTGCAAACAAATTTCAAATTGCAGATAAAGAATTAGCTAGATAATGAATAGTTATAGTAGTTAGTAACTGAATACTCATAATGAAAGCAGCTCTTATAACTTGCTGAGTCTGAACTTGGTTTTCCTGAGTTGCACCTTTGCATAGGTCCTCACAACACCAGTGTTTAAACTTGTGACAGTTGTGAATATGTTCAGAATTTTCTGGCAGTCAGTCAGACTCAGGGATGGATCATTATTCTGAAGGTCCAATGGTCTGAAGGGCCCTGAAGAAGGCACGTTACCTAGTTAGCTTGCAAACTGTTTAAAACAGCAGCAACACCTTTCTGTTCTCTAATCTTCCTTGGGACTTGAAAGTTGCTCCATGGCACGCTCCGTCGCCGCTCGGTACCTTCTCCTTCAGGCATTATTCCATCTCTACATCCAGTGTGATGGACCTTCAGACCAATGGGCCTTTGGAATATTGAAGAGTCCCTGTGGGACTCTTCGATATTTCAAAGGCCTATTGGTCCAAAGGCACATTGGTCCAAAGGTCCAAACTGGTCCGAAGGTCTTCTCATTGGGGCATCATGCCATCTCTACATCCAGCCTGATGGACCTTCAGACTAATGGGCCTTTGGAATATTGAAGAGTCACTGTGGGACTCTTCCAAAGGTCCAAAGATCTAAATTGGTTTGAAGGTCTTCTCGGTCTGGCATTATGCCATCTCCACATCTAGCCTGATGGACCTTTAGACCAATGGGCCTTTGGAATATTGGAGTCATCGTGGAACTTTTCAATATTCCAAAGGTCCATTGGTCCAAAGGTCCAAATTGGTCCGAAGGTCTTCTCGTTCTGGCATTACGCCATCTCTACATCCAGCCTGATGGGCCATCAGGTGGGCAACAATCCAATGGGCCTTTGTAATATTGAAGAGTCCCACGTTGACTCTTTAATATTCCAAAGGTCCATTGGTCTGAAGGTCCAAATTGATCCGAAGGTCTTCTCATTTGGCCATCGCGCCATCTCTACATGTAACCTGATGGACCTTCAGACCAATGGGACTTTGGAATATTGATGAGTCACTGTGGGAGTCCAGCCTGCCTTACGTTTGGTTTGGTGCAGCACCGTTACATGTCAGTTATCACACTATGAGCACAGAAAAAAAAAATTACTCAGGGATATCAGCACTGTACTCCCTGGCTTTCCTGTACCATTGCAAGCCAGGTACAGGCAGGGCTAAGGTGTACTGGAGTCCACAGAGAGCTCCAGTAGACATGTCCACATGTGAGCTCTGGCACTCTATGTGCCAAATGTGGCCAAGCTGGAGTTACACCAAACTGTTACTCAACCTATTATGACACTAAACTGCACCAAACTCAGCCAGGTATAAAATTATCTTGTTCAGGCATGAGAAAGAGTCAACCTGAAAAATCCAGAAAGTTGGCAGGGGTGGTCTGGGTTCCGTTATAGGAGTTCTGATATTTTAGGCAAAATTAGGCCCATTTTAAGTCTTATTTTTGCAGTCAAGCAAACGCTTGAAAAAGTCAGGAACACCTCATCCAGGTTGTCCTACAATATTCTGAAAATTCTCATGTCTTTTTGATAGCAAATGTTCCCAAGGAACATGAAGGATGAAGGATGCCTTATTAAATTCCATTTGTTGCTCCAATCTTGGTGTTGAGCAGCAATATGTCCATCAACTTTACAAAATTAGCGCTACAGTTAAAATTTATTCCACTACACACACAATCATTGTGCTGCAAAAGTAATATTAGGAAGACTAAAGTTAGAGAAAACCCTAAATACAAATGAGTTCTTTAGCATACCTTAAGACACGAGATGAAATATCAGTTCTGGTCCAACGCCGGTCTTCTCTGAAGATTAGAAGCTGTCCGGGACTTCATTAAAAGTAAAGGATTACTTGACAAACTAGTGAGTAAGTGCATGTGTGCCAAAAGTTGCATTAATGAATGAATGGGGATCATTAGTGGCAGCTTTCGTTCCTTGAGGATTCAACACATGACAAGTAGCTCAGAGTTTGGGGACGTGGGCTGAACAGTGGAAGCATCCAGCCAGGTTACAGTAAGCTCCTTTAGTCTGTAGTGGGGATTTTGTTCCAAAATGATCCAGAGGTAAACTGCACTCTTCAACTCATCCAAATTCTCAGGGTGGAAGGAGAAAAGCAGTGCTGCAGTTGCCAATGCGGATGTGTGCAAAGCAACCAAAGTATTTTCTCTTTTCAGTCTTGAAAATCCTCAACACTCAGCGAGTAACCACACTCGGTAAATGGTCTCGTCATCTCGCCGTACTTGACTCTGACTATGTTTGGAACTATGCATAAGGGGAAAAAAAGAATGGAAGGTCTTATTTCGTGGAAATCGGTGTTACCTAAAAGCTCTCATTTCATTTGTTCCTTCCCCCAGAAGACAATTGACTATGGTTGCTGGTGTCCCTAACTTCACATTTCTCAAAACAGAGTCGCCAATAACCAGAGTTTGTTCCTCGGCGGGTGTGTTGCCGAGTGGGGAAAAACGGTTAGAGATGTGAACGGGCTGGCGGTGTACATGGGGATTCTGTTTAGGACTACGCTTCCTCCTCACAGTCACCCAGTTGGCCTGCTTTCCCGGCTGCTCGGGATCTGCTGGAGGGGAACTAATGGCGGCTAAGCTACCTTGGTCCGGACCAACTACAGGGGCCTGGCTAGTTGTAGGATTTTCCAAGGTGCGGAGCTGAGTCTCCAATTCACCCAGCATGGCCTCCAAAGCTACGAATAAGCTACACTTATTACAAGTACCATTACTGCTAAAGGAGGCCGAGGAATAATTAAACATTTCACACCCAGAGCAGAAAAGTGCGGGAGAGACAGGAGAACCCGCCATGCTAAACCGCCTAAGAGCTAGTAGCTGCGCTAAGCTAGCGGATTCCTAAAAACACACCAAGTGAATAATGTGTAAATAATTTAGAGGTGATTCAGCAGAAGGAGTGCTTTAGTTAAGGCACGTGAAGATTACACTGTGAAACAAATCGTTATCTAGTTAACTAGATCAATCTAACTGCACAGATTAAACAGCTAACAGATACAGCAAAACACCGCTGTGCTCTCTGGAACAGGAAGTGATACAATACCGCAGTGAGAGCCAACCACCCGTAGAGGCAGCAAAAGGTAAGTCCTTGGCGCTTGATATGCTGACTTATCTTTCATATTAGTTATTCTAATTATCAGTTTTCTTCAGCTTAGTGATTTTTCCCCTTCAGATATGTTTTATGGTTTCAGCAAAGGATTTTACAACACCACCCCTAGTGCTAGTAGTCTTGATGCTAGCAGGAAGCCTAATGGGATAGGGAGTTGGACTACCAGTATGATCCAGGCCATACTGCTCTGTGTGTGTCCTTGGACAAGACAGTTTATCTGCATTGTCCAAGTCAACCCTGCTGTAAAACAGTACCAACCTTGGATGGGGAAGACACCAGTGTTGGTGTCACATCCAGTCAAGTCGGAGTCATTGACTCTTATCTGCTTCCTGCTATGGAATCTGGGGATAAGCATCAGCACCAATGGGCCTCAAGACCTACATAGGACTTAACAGAGGTGGGACGAAGTACTGTCAAGTCATTCTCAAGTCATCAATCTGCAAGTCCCAAGTCAAGTCTCAAGTCAGCTTGCAAACAGTTGGTGGTCATTATGACTTGAGACTTGCTGATTCATGACTTGAGAGTGACTTGATGATGACTTTGTCCCACCTCGGGGACTTACCCATTGATATGCAATTTAAGATTCAGGATATTGCTCAAGGACACTTTGACACACAGGCGTGGTCAGTGAATGGGCCACCAACTTTTCAGATCTCCTGACCTATGGTCACCCCTAAAAGGTCATCATGGATAAACATTAAAATGTTTTACCATACAGCTTCTTCACATTGAAGAAAATATTAAAACCCCTCCCCCAAAACCCAATCATGCAAATGTTTGACCTTAACTGTAATATTAAAGTACAATATACTCAGTACAAGAGTATATTAGCTGGGCCGAAACTGATTCCAAGTTCAAGCATCATTTTCGTTGTGTATATTCAGTCTTAATCTCAGAGGACGGGGTCCAAAGAGAACAGACATTCAGTATGATTAAGTTGGTGCTCTCTGAAGTCCAACCCAGTGGGACATAATAATCCCCAACGTGTGCCACGCACAGTTCCACTGCAACAAATTACGTCGTTGGTGCCGTACCCAGTCATACGTACTCTTTTGCCTCTGATTGAAGCACATATACTGTCGATGTCCGCGCGCCGTTCCCAAGAGAATGGAGGGAAGATATGCAGACAGAGACTACAAGATAGTGACTGAGAAGGAGGGAGGAGAAGAGATAGAGTCATCCTTGGTCTCATTACGGTGGGAAATGTGAGGTTTCCTATCCAAGGGAATGATGAAGGACTCTGTGGAGGAGGCCTCTAAGAACCAACAAAGACTGCTTTAGTTTCACTGGCAGAATGCATTTGCATAGCTTAGAAGCCAAAGTGTCTGAACTGCGGCTCATGAAAAGAAACCCTCGCAATTGCATGGACTTCAATGCAAACGAGAGAGCAAGAGACAGAAAGAGGGGAGGCAGAAAAGAGAAGTGGGACTGGAGGAAAGCAGTAGGAACTTTTTCTCCTCGGTAGCACAGCGCAAAATGAGATCAGGAACATCTGCACATTCCGTGGAGGCTGTTGCCGACTGACTTTGATGCAAAGAGAACATACTGTAAGCAGTACATCTCCAGATAATGTTAACAACCAGAAAAACAACCATCATAAGAATCATGTTCCATCCGAGATGTTTGATTTTATCATTTTGCACCGTTCCATCAGCCACTTGCACCTTTCAAAATAATTGTCGGGGGAACTTTGAGCTGGTTTGTAGGTACTTTCTCAGACGGTGGCCACATCAAGCGGCTGCTCTTCTATTCCAGATCCTGAGCAGCAATAATGGAGCAATCTGAGGAAATGACGCCAATATGCATTGAAAACAAACAGCAAAAAAATGGAGAGAGCATGGAAGAAGAGAAGAGATGTATACTTCATTGGTGTCTTGATTTTGCAGTGTAGCCTGGAGTCACGGAGGGGATTACTAACCTTCATCAATCCTCTTTAATGACTCTGGCAGCACCACTTAACACACTGGTATGTGATTTCTTCATCACTACATCATGATTGCACCATTTAGTCAATGGTGATGAGTATAACGATGGCTGGTGATAAAAAGAATAATCACTGGAAGTTTCATTAAAGAAAAAATTGTCTCCTTTATCTGCTTTTGGCGACTAGAGTAAATTTTAGTGTGGGAGGTGAAATGATGTGCGATGCTTTAAAAGCACCAAAAAGAAGCTGAGAGAAGAAAAAAAAAAAACAGGTCTTTGGAAACTATTTAATAATCACTGCAGATGTTAATTATCTCACTGAACATTCACAAACAAGTCAGCTTAGTGGGAAACGAGGAAATGTTTCTTCAAATTTTGGCTGACTGAACAAATAAAACCATTTTAAAAAGTACTGTGCATAATTTATTAAATAAGTGACATCAACAAGCTAATTAAAAAAAAATATTTTATTGTTTCCTAGAAATTCAAGAACACTTATAATTAGTTCCGTAAAACAAAATTGTTATTTTTAATAATGTAATATCGAATAATAAATACTAACAACAAATAATACAGTTTATTTTGTACACAAACTATTAAATAGACTACACGTGGCAAATGATTGCACAAATTATTCTGTGTAAACAAGTTAAGCCAAGAGTGGAAATAACTCATTTGTATGCAGTTAATGGAGGGGTGCTGTCAAATAAACATGAATATTTTGTGCATCATAAATTGAGTAATTTGAGAGCATAGATTACTTGTATGCAAGAATGAATCGTTAAATCCAATCCACATATTAGAGTTATGTGCAATCAAATGTCTAATAAATTTGTGGACAGTCTAGTAATTACACCGCACAAATTAATGAGAAAATTTAATGTGTAAAATAATCAGTAAATTAAGTTAGGAAGTTACTCGTTTGTATGCCGTTAGTGAAAGTTGCTCAACACTGCTCCCATTTACTCAGGGTCACCGCAACGAATCCAACATGCAATTTAATAGTTATATCAATACTTTGCACACATATTATTCATTAAACAACACACATTAAGTAATTTGAGCACAAATTAATTGTATGCAAGAATAGATCGCTAAATGCAAGACACATTAGTGATTTGTACAATTAATTGTCTAATAGCAAATAATTAGATTTTTACAAAAATTAGACTATCCATCCATCCATCCATCCATCTTCTACCGCTTAGTCCAATTAAGGGTCGTGGGGGACTGGAGCCTATCCCAGTAGTCACAGAGTGCGAGGCGGGGTACACCCAGGACAGGACGCCAGTCTGTCGCAGGGCCACAAACAGACAAACAAACACAAACACACCCACACCTACGGACAATTTTAAAGACTCCAATCCATGTAACCCGCATGTCTTTGGATGTGGGAGGAAACCGGAACACCCGGAGGAAACCCAAGCACACACGGGGAGAACATGCAAACTCCACACAGAAAGGCCACGGGAATTGAACCCACGACCTTCTCGCTGTGAAGCAACAGTGCTAACCACTAATCCACCGTGCTGCCCAAATTAGACTACTCAATTCAAATAAATGTAGATTATTCTGTGAAAAAAAAAAAAACAGATTAACAGATCAAGATTAGAAATGACTAATTTGCACAAATTTCAGAATGTGTGCTGCTTCATGAAAAACCTTAATATATTGTGCACAAATGATTCATTAGTTAACACAAATAAGTAATTTTGGACAATGAAATAATTGAATATGCATTGCCTTCAGTAATTATTAACAAATATTAACACTTTCTGCAATATTAACTGTTCAGAGACTATAAATTTACTCAGTCTGTTTGAATGCATAATTAAATCAACAGCACAAATGTGTACGATGACCAGAGGTGTCAAATCCAGCTTCAGAAAGTAAAAGTCCAGCCACATATTTGTTCCATCTTCCCAATAAAACAGCTGATTGTAATTAGTGCAGCTCTTCAGGCAGGTGGATGAGCTAATTACTGAGGTCACCTGTTTTAGGTGCTGAAGCCGGATTTGACACCTCTGATGATGACTGAATTTGCATCGATTAATAATAAATTATACTTTGTGCACAAAATATTAAATAGACAACGTGTCATTCAAACACACAAATTAACTCATTTGTGCAAAATGAACTTTAATTCAAAGATACAAGTTAATCATATGAATAAGTAAGTGTTGTTTCCCCGAGTGTTAGCCACCGGCTTGTAGCATTATGCATGATCACCTCTCAATCCTCATATTATTCACTCTCGACTTTCACTGGTTGCTCAACTTCTCTGACCTGCCTTCCTGTGTCAGAACCTTAAATCCTTAAATGCATTCAACGGCTGGCAACACAATGTGCCTGCTAATGTTTTGTCCCCATCAATAATGAATGCTGGCTTTTGAACTTTGCCAATAAGTTTTCATTCAGACTGCCTCCCAAGAGATGTGCAATGCTCCAATTTCTATAGAGAAGGTATATACAGAACATTATTCTTCACCAAAGACTCATCAGCATTTAAGGGATATGCAAGCACTCGACCATAAATTGTTGCATCCATTCAGTCTTCAAGATGCCCAGTATCTTGTATGTCCTGCACCTCGTATACCACTAGTGGAATAGCAGCAAAGCTCAGGACTATATACGAGGGCTGTCAATAAAGTAAAGGTCCTTTTTATTTTTTTCAAAAACTATATGGATTTCATTCATATGTTTTTACGTCAGACATGCTTGAACCCTCGTGCGCATGCGTGAGTTTTTCCACGCCTGTCGGTGACATCATTCGCCTGTGAGCACTCCTTGTGGGAGGAGTCGTCCAGCCCCTCGTCGGAATTCCTTTGTCTGAGAAGCTGCTGAGAGACTGGCGCTTTGTTTGATCAAAATTTTTTCTAAACCTGTGAGACACATCGAAGTGGACACGGTTCGAAAAATTAAGCTGGTTTTCGGTGAAAATTTTAACGGCTGATGAGAGATTTTGAGGTGATACTGTTGCTTTAAGGACTTCCCACGGTGAGACGTCGTGCAGCGCTCCGAGGCGCCGTCGTCAGCCTGTTTCAAGCTGAAAACCTCCACATTTCAGGCTCTATTGATCCAGGACGTCGTGAGAGAACAGAGAAGTTTCAGAAGAAGTCGGTTTCAGCATTTTATCCGGATATTCCACTGTTAAAGGAGATTTTTTTAATGAAAGACGTGCGGACGGGTCCGTGCGGACGGGTCCGTGCGTCAGGACGCAGCCGGCGTGCTGTGGCGGCACAGGAAAAACACCTCCGTGTTGATAACCATTTGTAAAATCCAGGCGGCTTTTGATGGCTTTCAGTGGAGTGAGTATATGAGAAATTGTTTAACAGCTGGACATGTTCCAACTTGTCCTTAAGGCTTCCAACGGAGGTGTTTTTCCTGTGGTGGAGCATCGCAGCGGCTGCGAGCCAACGCTGCAATCCGTCCGCACGTCTTTCATTAAAAAAAATCTCCTTTAACAGTGGAATATCCGGATAAAATGCTGAATCCGACTTCTTCTGAAAATTCTCTGTTCTCTCACGACGTCCTGGATCAATAGAGCCTGAAATGTGGAGGTTTTCAGCTTGAAACAGGCTGACGACGGGGCCTCGGAGCGCTGCACGACGTCCCGCTGTGTTGGAAGTCCTTAAAGCGACAGTATCACCTCAAAATCTCTCATCAGCCGTTAAAATTTTCACCGAAAACCAGCTTAATTTTTTGAACCGTGTCCACTTCGATGTGCCTCACGGGTTTAGAAAAAATTTTGATCAAACAAAGCGCCAGTCTCTCAGCAACTTCTCAGACAAAGGAATTCCGACGAGGGGCTGGACGACTCCTCCCACAAGGAGTGCTCACAGGCGAATGACGTCACCGAGAGGCGTGGAAAAACTCACGCATGTGCACGAGGGTTCAAGCATGTCTGACGTAAAAACATATGAATGAAATCCATATAGTTTTTGAAAAAAATAAAAAGGACCTATACTTTATTGACAGACCTCGTACGTCCTTAGAAGTGCACACCTATGGAACACTAACCACAAATGATGGAAAGACCTGAGCCTGCCGGAGGCAATACCCAGGATACAGCGCACAAAAACACACATTTAAATGGTCAAAAATTTCCATTGTTCTTTTCAGCCACTGCTGAGCTAAGCCCACTACACCACATCGTGTATCACGAGCTATATATCATTTAATGAGCCCGCATCTTCGTGTACACACACATTCTGGAGGAGCAGCTTTGATCTGGCATTCCTCTGATGAAAATTTGATGGCTAACATCAAGCTCGTCTTCCCTGGAATACGCTGTTACCTATTTTGAAGAAACCAATTCACAGATATCGACTCGACAGCTATGGTTTCTGGAGGCTGGGTTTTGATTGAAATGGCTATGCCCCGGGGCTCAATGCATAATTTGAGGAAGTTTGCCAACCCTTGCCGCAACACAGCTATTAATTAGTTTTCACAATGTACTAAATAAATAAAAATATACCACAAAAAGCTTTTTTTTTTTTTTGTCCTCCAATAAATGTTAGATGCTTTGGAAAGTGACAAATAATTCAACAAAGAGGTTTTTTGCTGCAGTTATGTTTTCTACAACATTGTCATTGTACGTCTTCAATAAAGAAGACCCAAGGCAGTGGATGGATTCCATTTCCCAGCTGACATGGGAACACCTAGAGATTACCTAGGAGGAGTTAGAGGGCCTGGTTGAGGATAGGGAAGTATAGGAGGAGCCGCTTAGTCTTCTGCCATTGCAACCCAGAACCAGAACTGGATAAGTGGCAAAAACTCAATGAATGAACAAGAGCAATCTGAGATTTCTGATGTCTGCCAAGGGTTGACGAGGACTCAAAATAACAGATATGTGATTCACATCGTGACCCAGACTTTACCTGGATCTGGATTCCACAACACAATGCAATAACTGCAAACTGATCCAGAATGGTCCAACTGATCAAGATGTTGCAATCTGACATTTAATTCACAAGCTGAAACAAAATGGCGTCTTCACGATCTTGTGCTGCAAGAAAATGCTGCAGCCAGACTTTTGACACGAAGCAGAAAGTACAACCACATTACACCCATTTTGGCGTCCCTTCACTGGCTTCCTGTCCCAGTGAGATCAGATTTTAAGGTTCTGCTACTAACCTATAAAATTATTCATGGACTGGCACCGCCCTACCTAGCTGACCTAATTAAACCTTACGTACCGGCCCAGGCTTTACGTTCTCAGGGTGCAGGACTACTTTGTGTCCCTAAGGTGAATAAGACGTCTGTGGGTCACAGAGCTTTCTCTTATCGTGCCCCTGTTCTCTGGAATGATCTCCCTGCGTCAATAAAACAGTCAGATTCTGTGGAGATTTTCAAGTCCAGACTTAAGATGCACTTATTTTCCCTTTCATATGGCTAGCATACTGGTACAGTTTTGTTTTACGCTTTTTACTCTTTTAATTCATTTATTAGTAATTGGTGCGGGCTGCGGCCTCAACTTTACCTAAATTCTGGGTCTTTTAGTGAAGTTTAGGGCTAGTGGCCGGCGATCACCTTAGCATATCTTCTGTTTTTCTTTTTGTTTAATGCTGGCAAATTATACAGTATTTTTTGTCTTTCTGATGCCTGATTCTGTTTTTTTCTCTCTGTTTAAGGTGCAGCTCCATCCAGAGATGGGAGTTGTATTTGTGTTGGCGATCCTCCTGTCCTGTGCACCAACAGCATTTCTTGTATATTCGTCCGTGAATTGTTCTGTGAATTGTTCTGTAATTTATGTTTGTAGCATGGTCCAAGCAGAGGGTCACCCCTTTGAGTCTGGTCTGCTTGAGGTTTCTTCCCCAGAGGGAGTTTTTCCTTATCACTGTTGCTCTGGGGGTTGGTAAGGTTTGACCTTACCTGTGTGAAGCGCTTTGAGGCAATTCTGTTGTGATTTGGCCAGATCCAGATCTGGATTACCTCCTAAATTCAGTGGAGTCTTCTGAGCCCTAATATCTATCTGTGGTGAAAATTTAGTGAGAATCCGTGAAGTAGTTTGACATAATCCTCAAAATCTGACTAAGTGAAGCTTACCAAAAATTGAAATCTTGATCCAAAATCCAGATCTGAATCACCTCCAAAATTCAGTGGAGTCTTCCATGCCCTAATATCTATCTATGGTGAAAATTTGGTGAGAATCCATGAAGTAGTTTTGGTGTAATCCTTAAAAGCCTATATAAAGTGAAATCTTGATCCAGAAACATGCTCCGGATGGGAATCGATCCCATGACCTTCTTGCTGTGAGGCAGCAGTGCTAACCACAAATCCACTGTGCAGCCCCTATTTGATCCAATTATACAATTTTACCTGAAATTACCTGTTTTGACTTGTGACTCCAATGAAATACCACCCTACTGTGTTGAAGTAACACATGGAGGTTAAATAAAAGATTTTTGGGTAATATTACACTGAGACCCCAAGTTTGAATTTGATCTAACTGAACATTTTTCCCAAAAAATACTCACACCGACCTTTGAACCCAATGAACTGACCTTTCAGCAGTAACCACTGAGGCATAAAAGCATATTTTGGCCATAAATTACTCCAATACATCAAATTTATATTTTATCAAATTAAACTTTTTTTTTTTTCTGAAAACCCTGTTTTGACGTTAAATCCCAGTGAGATCAGCTGTTACTAAATTTCAGTAACCACTAAGGCTAAAGAACAGATTTTGATTTTAAATTACACAGAGATCCCAAGTTAATGTTTGATCCACGTGAACATTTATCCCCTGAAAATAACCCAAAACACCTGTTTGATCTTTAACGCTAATGAAATGATGCTTCGATTTATATCAGTAACCACTAAGGCTAAAAAGCAGATTTGAGCTTTAAATTCTTCAGACCTCAAGATTATTCAGTATTTGATCCAACTGAAAAAATCCCCCTTTTAAAATAATCTTGAATGCATGTTTTTTAATGTTGACCGAACTGAAATGACCCTTCAATGCATCCTGGAAAACTTTGAGATGAAAGATCAGGTTTTAGGCTTCAGTATTCAAAGACCCCAAGTTTATATTTTATTTGATTTGCTTGAACATTAATTCCCAGAAATGACCTTAAAAAATTGTTTTCAACTGTGAACTAAATTAAAACAGCTCTTGTTCTAGCTTGTTAATCAATAATGCTGAAGAACAAAATTTTGGACTAAATTACTCAAAGATCCCAAGTTTGTATTGTATCAAGCTTTTTTTTTTCCCATGAAGTATTACCACTGTCCCCATAAAAACAACAAAATTCCACCACAACATGCATCTCAATAACCACCAAAGATAGAAAATATACTGGATTTTAAACCTAAATTACTGAAGAGACCCCAAGTTATTTTTGATCCAATTAATCATTTTGTTCTGAAAATAACCAAAATGCCTCTTTTGATCTTTGAACCAATGAAGTGAACCTTCAACGTACCTCATTAACCACTAAGACAAGATGGCAGACGATGTGCCCAAAATTCTCAGAGACACAAAGTTCCCAATACCTATTGAGGCTAGATAGCAGATTTTGTGTTAAAGTTAGTCACAGACCTCAAGTTTATATTTCAAGCTAATAGAAGATATTTTCCAGCACTGTTGCCTCGCAGCAAGAAGGTCATAGGATTGATTCCCACCTGTGGCCTTTCTGTGTGGAGTTTGCGTGGGTTCCCGTAGGCGTGTGTGCAGGTGTGAATGTGTGTGTTTGTCTAAATGTGGCCGTGCAACAGACTGCCGTCCCGTCCAGGGTGTACCCCGCCTCAAGCCCTATGCCTGCTGGGATAGGCTCCAGCCCCCACGACCTTTAATTGGGGCAAGTGGTTGAATTTGAGTGAGTGTGAGATATTTGAACTCAATTAAATGACCGTTCAGTATAACCAGTGAGGTCAGAAAGCACATTTAAACAACTCAGAGAACACAAATTTATATTTAATCCAATTGTTCAATACACACATCAAGATCTGTGTATCTTCATTACTAGCAAAATATTGTACAAGGGTTAGAAGAGCTGACAGAAGAGGCGCTTGGATGAACCATATGTCATCATAGGTATGTTTGATCCAACTGACCACTTTGTCTGAAAATAACTGAAAGGAATATGAGTCTTTTCCCAGAAGACTTGTAATTCAGCGTCTCTCAATCAGCTAAATGTCTTCAGCCACGTAAACAAGCCTAAACACATGCCACCGTTAACAATCACCGTAAACCAGTCAGACATAGGCACGTCCTTTAAAAGCGTTGACGTCTCACCAGCCTATCTCTGTTTTTCAGTTCCCTACTTGACACTCCCTCTACCGCCCCACCGCCATCAATTGGTGCTTGTCTGCCGCTGGGGATGGGCTTCACCTCCTGCCTCCTCCATCAGCAAGAATCAAGATCATCATCATCTCGGCTCATCCCACCACCACGACGGGGACTGAGGCCAAACCAAATTTATAACTCTGTACTCACGTATGTAATAAATAATTTTCTTTAAAGTGTTGCGTCTTCTGGTACCCTGGTAGCAGGTCAGCAAAACTGACCCACTGAAGAGCTAACTTTATCACCAGGTTGTGGTAGTGGTTAGGACGAGGGTGACATACTCATATGACTGTGTATCCTTGATTAAAAAAATAACAAAAACGCACCATTGGTCCATACATCCACCATGCACCATTTGGGAGAAACCCGCCTGGTTTCTGTCAGCTTCTCAAAAATGTAGACATATCATGATTAAATCTGCATCATGCAAGACAGGCAATCAACAAGTGAAATTACTAAGCAAGCATTACAAAAGCAAGAAGCGTCAGGTTGGAAGCGTGCACTCTCAGAATGCCCTTCTGGTTAATCATCGCCTTCTCTGTCTCCCCTTGCAGTGGAACAGATGTACTAATGCTGAGACACTGTTGGCGCCGCACAACCCTGATGGCTGTCTTGCTAACCTTTACTTCTACACCGCCTGAACACACAGCAAGACAAGAAGGATCTTTAAATTGCTCTGTAAAGGTCTTTATATCTTGCCATCCCACAGCTCTACTTGACCTCACACTTTTTCCAGGCTGTCACTGCTGCCGGGTCAGAGCCTTGACCTCAGGCTTCCTACCTCACAGTGATGCTCCTGCTGGAGGAGGCTGAACCCCTGAGAGACACCGTCCGTGCAACTGGTTGCATTAGAATAACCCACTCACACATTCAAATTCTGCACATGAATGAAGCCAAACGCAGTGCACGGCTGCTCGGTGCTAAATGCACGGGCACAAATCACAGTTGGTCCCGAACTGGAAGAGAAGAGGGCCGTGCGTGGCTGCACACGCACGCAATTTTGCAGCAGCGTGGCCGCAGACTGATCATTCAGGATCTGCAGGCGATTTATGAGCGGCCACTGTTTCACAAAGTCACGATGATTACACGCAGCAGGAGCAAATAGAACATTGCGCTCACCGTACACTCCTTGGCTGCGGATGCCATCCCCGATCAGCGCCAGCAGCCCAGCAACGCAGATAATTAGATCCATCCCTCACGTTAATCTCTGCATATCCAGCTCTCAGAGGTAAGAAGTCCGACGGCTGAGGCGCACGGGAGCTACTCCTCCCCGCGCTTCATTTGGAGTCTGAAGGAATTCTTGGATGCGGGAGGCGAAGGCGCAGACGGGAGGATGCGGGATCCTGGCTGCAGAAAACCCCGGCCTTAATCACAAACAGCCGCTGCGCCGCTCCAGGTGTGCGCGCTGCGATGAATCCGTGTTCACCGAGGAGCCCCGGTGGATCGACACAGACGCATACGGCGGAAAGGCAGACGGACGCTTGTCACCCCACGGACATCGCTCCTCGTCTCCGGCACCGGTCACGGCGCGCTGTCACACGGATCCATCACACCGACAACAGCGGCGCTGCTGCGCGCGCGATAGAGCCGTTAAGGTGCCGCCGCCGCCGCCGTCGATGCCCCGCAGGTGCCTTGTGACAGGTTCGGATCTCCGGAGACACACGCGAATTCGATCAGCCGGACGGCGCAGAATGGTCGCGCTCCGTCACGTTGCGCAATCGTCTACGTGCGCTGTACGGAGACCGACTGGCACCGCAGCCGGTCCGTGGCTACGTCAAGAGGTGCGTGGATTTCCAGCGGCTCATCTGTATGGGAGACTGCGCGCTCCGCGTCGGGAAAGACGAGAGAGGCGCAGCTGCTGGGTGGGGAGGAAGAGAGAGAGAGAGAGAGAGAGAGAGAGAGGAGAGAGAGAGAGAGAGAGAGAGAGAGAGAGAGAGAGAGAGAGAGAGAGAGGTGGGGGGGCGCGAATTGGAATTCAGTAGTTCGATCTTTGACAGACCGACACCAAACGCACCGTCTGTACGTACACTCTTGTGATTGCTTTATGACGTCTAAGTGCGCGCCACAACTGACGCCAAATACATGTTTTGGCCAACTTTTAACCCACACGTGCAAGCTAAGTGCTTCCCAAACAGGGTCCCAGAAGGCCCCCAGGGGTCCTGCTGGCACTTGCACTTAATTATATTCAATCTCTAGAAATACACGTGCAGAATATTTTAACATTTTAACCATTATTTTATATTGCAACAGCCTTTGACGGTTCTGCAGGTAGGAGCACTCAAAGAGCTGACGCAAAACCATTTGCACTGAAACAGTTATGACCTTGAGTTTGATTTTTTTATGAGCACCCAAGGTCAAAAGGTTATGTGACCCACTGAGAGGTAGTATATCAGGTCATGTAACCCTAGGTTTGCTTTTTAACCAGTTTCACAAACGACCCATTCTCCATGAGTTTGACCTTTTATGAGCACTGGTCAGAAGGTCATGTGACTCATTGAGAGGTGGTATATAAGGTCATGTAATCCTAGGTTTCCTTTTTAACCAGTTTCACAAATGACCTATTCTCCATGAGTTTGACCTTTCAAGATCAAGCAAGGTTAAAGGTCATATGTCCAGTTGAATGGGGTCATATTATGCAATACAGTAACACTCGGTTTATATTAACCAATTCCTCAAAGTAGCCATTCCCACATGAGACTGACTTTTCAAGGTAACCCAAGGTCAAAGGTTATGTGACCAATAGAAAGGAGAGATATGACGACTTCATATTTGTATTTAATAGCAAACATATCTTAAACCAGTTCCTCAAAAATCCTCAATATAAGCAATGGCTCAAACCTTTGCCTGTGGTTTTGACTTGAATTTTTTGTTGAAAATCAAATCCCTGTATCTGCATCTTAAACTCAAATATTCCACTAAGTTTCACCCAAATTGGATCAAAACGCTTCAAGTTATTTTCTTCACATGCACAGGCAGCATGACAGATGCACAGGATCATATCAAGACAAAAATAAACCGCGTAGTAGAGCTAAAATAGAAATGTAAAGTGATGAGATTTTTTTTTTTTTTTTGGTCAAATAAATACATAGAAAGAAATCAATACCACCCAATAATGCAAGCTGAGCTAAGATGTGGTTCTGGAACAAAACACATCAACCGTCACAACATAAGTTGTTCTCATTGTGTCCAAATGATTCCTTGTCATGACCATATTGAAAATATTCTAACTGAATTATAAGCCTGGAATCATTTGATTGAACTCTAAGTTTCTGGATTAATGAATAGCTTTTTCTGCATAATTACAGAATATTTTGATGAACACTTTATTAATTTGCCTCCTGGTGAAGACTCTTTAAATTCTGTATTTTCCCCTTCATGTCACAATCATGGTAGTCGCGACCAAAGCTGCACCTCTTAAATTAATGAATGATTTATGAGAAACATACAATAAAACAAACAAAAACAATCACTTTGACTTTATTTGAGGTGTATTTGAAGAATGACAAATAATGAGGACCGGATTTATTCAATGTGAGGGCTGTGATCAGCCCCCGGGCCACCAGATGTCCACAGCATTCTATCAATGCATTTTTTTTTTTTAATTTCTCTCTCAAATTTCATGATCATACCTAAAATAAATCATTACTTAGAAATTAGTTAAGACATTCAGAAACATGTTAAATGGATGGAAATGTTATATTCTGCATTGATTATTGTGCCTTAGAGTTGTTTTTTGACCCTTTCCTCTGCTTGCTGCTAATCATTGTGTTTATCCATCCAGTGTGGACAGAGTGGCAGAGCATCAGGGACACTTGGACATCAGCTCACCATCTGTCTGTGGTGGTTAAGTGTCCTCAACAGCTTCTGCCGTCCTTTGCTTCCCTCGCGGAATATAATTCAACCTTTCATGAGCAGGCTATCAAATGCTCTGACAGCACAGTCACACAGGATGGAATATGTATAAATCCCAGTGTTGGCAGTGTTTCAGTTTAACATCTTCACTCATTTTCTAAATACAGTTTCCGTGTGTTTTCATCTTTAATCACAGTGTGTTTAAATGGCAGTTTGTCTTATATTGTTTGTTTGAATCCCATCGTCTCCATGGCCATGTAAAAAATTGGCAACAAATTTGGCAGGCGTATTGTATGATCCACAAATTGCCATTGAGGGATTAATTTTGAATTTGGTTGCCATGGAAACAAAAAAAGTAGATTTTTGTGTTTTCCCTATACAGGGAAAACACTATATATATATATTCAACAAAAATATAAACGCAACATTTTTGGTTTTGCTCCCATTTTGTATGAGATGAACTCAAAGATCTAAAACTTTTTCCACATACACAATATCACCATTTCCCTCAAATATTGTTCACAAACCAGTCTAAATCTGTGATAGTGAGCACTTTTCCGTTGCTGAGATAATCCATCCCACCTCACAGGTGTGCCATATCAAGATGCTGATTAGACACCATGATTAGTGCACAGGTGTGCCTTAGACTGCCCACAATAAAAGGCCACTCTGAAAGGTGCAGTTTTGTTTTACTGGGGGGGGGATACCAGTCAGTATCTGGTGTGACCACCATTTGCCTCATGCAGTGCAACACATCTCCTTCGCATCATCCGTGAAGAGAACACCTCTCCAACGTGCCAAACACCAGCGAATGTGAGCATTTGCCCACTCAAGTCGGTTACAACGACGAACTGGAGTCAGGTCGAGACCCCGATGAGGACGACGAGCATGCAGATGAGCTTCCCTGAGACGGTTTCTGACAGTTTGTGCAGAAATTCTTTGGTTATGCAAACCGATTGTTTCAGCAGCTGTCCGAGTGGCTGGTCTCAGACGATCTTGGAGGTGAACATGCTGGATGTGGAGGTCCTGGGCTGGTGTGGTTACACGTGGTCTGCGGTTGTGAGGCTGGTTGGATGTACTGCCAAATTCTCTGAAACGACTTTGGAGACGGCTTATGGTAGAGAAATGAACATTCAATACACGAGCTACAGCTCTGGTTGACATTCCTGCTGTCAGCATGCCAACTGCATGCTCCCTCAAATCTTGCGACATCTGTGGCATTGTGCTGTGTGATAAAACTGCACCTTTCAGAGTGGCCTTTTATTGTGGGCAGTCTAAGGCACACCTGTGCACTAATCATGGTGTCTAATCAGCATCTTGATATGGCACACCTGTGAGATGGGATGGATTATTTCAGCAAAGGAGAAGTGCTCACTATCACAGATTTAGACTGGTTTGTGAACAATATTTGAGGGAAATGGTGATATTGTGTATGTGGAAAAAGTTTTAGATCTTTGAGTTCATCTCATACAAAATGGGAGCAAAACCAAAAGTGTTGCGTTTATATTTTTGTTGAGTGTATATGACCTTTATACATTTATAATCCCATCTCCCCCAACGGGACAATGGGATGGAAGATACCGCCACCAACTTGGTCAGATATACAAATGTAGCTTGATCAACAAATTGGTTTCAATGATGGGGGGGGGGGGGGGGGTTATAATTTGATTGGCATGTTAATGAAAAAACTTGTTTCCATCAAATATATAGATCAAATACACATTTCAAGTCCTATTTCCAAAGCTGTTTAAGATATTGGCACCCAATTTGACGGACATATTTATTATGATCTCTTATTGATCTTCAGGTGGGATAATTATAATCTGGTTGCCATGGTAATGGCTATATTAACCACTGTTTTTTCCGTGATACAGTAACATTGCGCCGCGAGGTAGTAGACGTGACAATGCCTGTTTTGTGGTTCCCCACCTAACATTTCTTGACTTAAATTCATAAAATTTTTCTAGTTTTTGGAAAACTAACTGTAGTCTGTGCAGCTATAGCAACAACAGGCTACTTCACCTTTTCGGTTCTGAAGGTAGTCATTACTCTTGCCTGGAAAAGCACATAAAAAGGTCATTTTTTTGTCATTTGCACAAATGAGCTAGTCTGTCACACGAGTCCAGTTTCTTATCTGTGTGTGAGATAAAGAATTGGACATGGCTTTGGTCTACAGACATGCTGCTGGCTCGCGCTGCATTTGAATGAAACTCAAATGGGACATCTATTTTTCTCCTGCCGCCACCCGCCTGAACAACCCGGTGAAGTGGTGCACAGAAATGTGTAACATCCAAAGCATAAGCACCCACGGGGGTATGGTAAAATAAATTTCGGTCGTTACTCAAACCTTACAAATGCACCTTAACTATAGCGGACGTGCTCACAGGACAAAACCGAGCCCCTGTGCGCCTCTGCTGACAGATGTTTCACTTTGAAAATAGGTCACCTCCAAGCTGGCAGAATGACTTTAGAAGGCAGGAAATTTAAAAGTGGCCAGATGATTCAGTGTCTCTGTGTTGCCATTCGTTTGCAGTTGGTTTCTCCAAGGAAAAACCCATCCTGCAAGAACGCTGATGCAGTTTACAAAGACGTAAAAAGGTTAGATGATAACTCGTGCTTGCATGTTAAATGCATGTGCACTTGATGCTTTTGCATACCCTTCCACTTGGATTCAGACGCTTTTGGTTTTTGTTTAGGGCAGATTCATCTTCACAGCAGTCTTTCAACATGGACTCGTGTTGACTCACCCGCTGACAGCCTGACTAGCAAAACAAAAGGCCGTTCTGACAGGCATGATGCGCGCTTCTATTCTACAAATGTGCCTTTAGACAACCCCCATTTTCCCTGGGTAGCAGCGCTCTGGCACACTTGGCATTCATGGCTTCAGGAAGCCTGTCGGCTAAATTCACACACATAACTGCTGTTGTGTGTTTGGGGGGGGTTAAGCTGGTATCAAGAAGGTGTGTTCAGAATCCTAACCACAGCTCTTTGCGATGGGTGCTGGGGACATTGCAGTGCCAATATAGACCGAGGTTTGATCCCAAGTGCATTCACTTCAACTGTAGGGTAGCTATTTGTGGTCTTGGCCAAAAACCCTTCACCTACATCATCCCAGATGATAGTCTAGTGGTTAAGCATTGGGTTTGAGACCAGAGGATCCTGACCGGAAAGTCACTAAGGGCCCTTGGGTCAGGTCCTTAATCCCATAGTTGCTCCCGGTGTGTAGAGAATGCCTTGCATGGCAGCACCTTAACATCAGGGTGAATGTGAGGCATTATTGTAAAGCACTTTGAGTGTCTGATGCAGATGGGAAAGTGCTATATAAAAGCAGTCCATTTACCATTATGGGGCATAGGGTTGGAGACTCATCTATTTCACAACATAGTACGCGTATACAATGGGTAATAATCACAGTGATGGGTTTCATCTTTTATTGACAGTGTGTGTGTGTGTGTGTGTGGGAAGGGGGGGGGGGGGCGCGCTTTATGCTTCCCAGAATTTAGTCTGTGCATTTTAACACAAACACAACTTGCTATCGGCTTATTGATGATTCGGGTTTCAGAGTGATTCATCCCAACTCATCGGATTGATTCTGTCACGGCTGCTTTGGTGAGGCAGCACCAACTCGTTGTGGCATGCTAATTAAGCAGTATGAACCAAGTTGAGCCGTTCAGAGCGAGAATCCCTGATAGAGCACACGTGCATTTGTTTTATTCGGAAGCATATTCACCCTTTAATTGGAGGAGGCAGTTGAAGATGAGTGAGTGAAGCATGTCTACAGGAGCAAAGCATACTTTCACCAAGGCACAACAAGCACCTCGACTTCACACTACCTTCAAATTCTTCAAACACTTGACTTTTGTTTTCATTATTATTGCAATTATTTCCTTTTTTTAAGTTGAGATTCAAAATAAACAAATTCAAATGCCCCTTTTTGCAAAGTTTGTAAAACTAAAGAAGTTTGTCCTTGATCCGTCACAATCAGTTCCACAAAGATAAGCTAAATCTGATCCAAGGAAATCAGGTGAAGTCTGAAAGCATGGTTTTTGTGGCTCCATGACACCCCAGAACAGACTTGGGTCCACCCAGACAGACAACTGGTTCACTGCCACATCTTGAAAGTAACCATCTATCTACTGCAACCAGGTGAAGTGTGGGCTTCCCCTTGGCCTTCTCCAACAAATGGGATCCGCAACACCCAGGCACCTGTACGCTGTATCAAGCAGAGAACTCACCACAACAAAACCAACATTTTGACACTCCCTCACAATACAAGTGATACATCTCATCTTAGTCTCTCTAAGGAACTGCTCATTTGATACAAAGTCATTCCAGTGGTACCCAAGGATCTTCCAAAGCGACCAAGTGCAAAAGACATTGAGTTGTTGCCTTACGTCACTGGTTAGCATCCATGTCCCACAACCATACAGTAAGACAGGAAGCGCCAGGACCCTAAAGACTTTGACCTTCATTCTCCTGCAAAAATATCATCATTGCCAAACACGTCTGTACAGCGACATCATGATCCCATCCACGGCGTCTCTCTATCTCAAAGAGTGAGGACCCAGAGACATGAACACTACTGCCAAGATACAAGATATAAGTGAATGGCTGGCAACAGTGAAAAAAATAACATTCAAAAACAACAAATGCCTATTCAAGACATATTTTTGGAATTACTTTTGAAGATCAATGCTACTTAAAGAAAAGGCTTTTAGGATTTTTTTATGGTTTGAGCAGTGCTGGTTAACTCACCTAATGTTTAAGGTGGTGCCTCTCAGGACCATCAATGTGTCTACCCATCATGCAGCACTGTAACGTAAGGGGCGGATCCCTTCAGTCCTGGGATGCACATGCTTTTTTTTCTTTAGAGTTGGTGCCACCAAGTTTTTGCAAATGAATGTGACGTGTAAAAGAATATAAGAATATAAACCCTGAATATAAGACAACACCATCTTTTTTTCCCAAAATATTTCCAAGCAAAAAAAAACCCTTCTTATATTTAGAACAATACAGAATGTACAATTAGAGCTGTACTATAAATTACTATGACCAAATTAAAGAAAAAGGAAGAAGTAATGAAGATTTTTTTTTTCTTGATATAATAATATTTGCATGTTGTAAGTAGAGTCATAATGGATGAAAGAAGACTGAGATTTTCCAAGAAATCAAGATCAATAATCTAGAGTGCTTTTAGCAGTGGTTGGGAATTAATAAAAGTTGGGGGCAATGTCAAGAAAACCAAAAAAATTATTATTATTATTTTTTATTTTTATTTTTTTTTACATTTGTTTGTTTGAAGGCATAAAAGTTTGGGTGCAGCATGTATACAAAAAGGAGGTTGTGGAATTAAACCAGGATTTTTATTTTGTTTTATACATATTTTAACTTGATACATTTTTATAATAATTTTAATGGACCATTAATTTATTTATTGGCATTACACTTTGCACCACCAAAAAAAGGTAAAAAAAAAAAAGGGGGGGAGGGGGGACGCTGACATTTTTATATTTACTGTTAATGCATTGCAGATTTTTTCACTGAAAATAAATAAATTGCACTGAATCTGTGTCCAGATAAAGTTTGGACTTTCATCTCCTCCTTATTCCACAAGCAACACGTAATTTTCATTATAATGGGTTCACAAGTTTCAGATTTAAATGGACAGAGAGATGAACCACTGTGATCACTCAGTATTCTTGGTGAAGATAATCTCAATTTTCTGGTTGAAGTATCTAATAGTATTATTAAAAGTAGAGCCATTCAAACAGTGTTACAGCAATAAGGGCACAAGAAGAGATACAATTTAAATAAAGCACCCTTAAATCTGTCGACACATGTAGAGAAAATCTCTCAGTTATGAGAAACAGTGGAAGATTTTTTTTTTTTAAAGCTCCAGCAATATGCTTTTGTAGATTTTGTGCACGAGTGCAAAGCTGTGCTCATCCCAAAAGTCATGCTCTGTGCACGGCCAAACAGATTTATATTTTAAAGACCTTCCTGTGTTTGCATTTTGTTCTTGGCTGCAGGAGATGAATTTATTAACTGCACGTCGTACAATCCACACGGAAACGTGTGCATGACTGCATCCGGTTAAAACTGCAGGTAAAGAGGGATGGGGTGTAAATCCTGACTCAAAAGTAAAGTTCAGATTGTGCTGAACTAAATAAGTAAATAAACTAAATAAAATAATCATACATACATCTTTAACTACTTATCTGGGATCGGGGCTTGTAAAAATAATAATAATAAATAAGATCAATCAGAGATTTCTGACGTCCGTTAAGGGTTGACAAGGACTCAAAACAACAAATAAGTGATTTGCATCGTGATCTGGACTTTATGTTATGTGTCGACGCGGGTTGAGGAGCGGACCTGCGTCAGACAGGACCCAGCGCTAAAAATAACCAGAAAGCGGTTCCAAACAGAAACTATTTATTATTCACCTGTGCTTAAAAGTGTAAAAACATAAAAACAACGTCCCTCTGGTGAAGTGATTCATGGCTCGCTCTCCAGCGCCCGCAAGGATTAAAGCCGGCGCTTCTGGACTTCCTACCACCGCCAAACACCCCCCAGGTGGACACGACAAACTGATTCTCTGTGAAGCAAAGAGAAGGTGAGGTAAGTCAACAGATACAACTATATCTTCCAATAAACACACGCTATCAGCAACACACTCAGGTCAGTGTCCTTTTTTTACTTTATGCAAATGAGCAGCTTCTCACAACAAGTGGAGGATCACTTATCCTTCACGCCACAGCAGTGAGAAGCAAATTACACAATTCTCTTCACAATTCCAGTATACTGTGTAACAAAACACCAAGTTACTATCAACAATTACTTAAACACTTAATTACCTTTCGTGTGTGCTGACAGCATGTGTCCTCACCCCTCCCTGCTTCACGGGCTCGATGTGTCAAAACCCAGGCGCGGTCCTCAGCGTCTCACAAACGAACGTCACAAGGTCGAGTTCCCGGCAGTTCTGCTTGAATCACACATGACTTAAATGCAGAACGCCATCCAATTATCTGCTTCAGCTGCAAGTCGTCCAGGTTGCACGTGAGCACCAATCACAGGTGCTTTCCATGATGTTGATGAGGGTGAAGACTCTTCAGCCAGCACCTTCTTCACAGACAAATCAGCCCTCATGCCACCTGGAGAGCAAAGAAAAGAAAAGAACACCAAAACATCCAGCCACGCCCCCCCCCAACACACAACACTTTACCTGGATCTGGATTCCACACAATGCAATATTTGCATGAATGGTCCGACTGATCAAGATGTTGCAATCTGATATTTAATTCACAAGCTGAAACAAAATAGTGTCTTCCTGATCTTGGTTTTATATCATGATGTATCTTTCTGCTGCAGAACCTGCATATTGATCCGGATCACTCCCAACAAATCCTGAGCCATAATCCAGATCTGGATCACCTTCAAAATTCAGTGGAGTCTTCCATGCCCTGATATCTATCTGTGAAGCAAATTTGGTGAGAATCTGTGCAGTAGTTTTGACATAATCCTTCAAAGCCTATATTAAGTGAAATCTTGATCTGGAAACCAGATCTGGATTACCTTCAAAATTTAATGGAGTCTTCCATGCCCTAATATCTATCTGTGGTGAAAATTTTGTCAAAATCCATGCAGTAGTTTTGATGTAATCCTGCTAACAGATGGACAGACAAATAAATAAATACATAAATGCCATTGATTTTATTACATCTTTGGTGGACGTAATGACAGTTTAAGTTAATTTTCTTCAAACTTTCTTTGAGCTGGTTTTTATTCAGCAACAAAAAACAAGTCAACAAACCTAAATGTGTAGATGGCAAATAAAACTTTTTGTAATGAATTATCAAAAAACAAAACTGCATATTAAATATTTGTATTAGTTGTAATTTTTTAAATCTATGTGTTGCAAAACTGCCAGTCAAAAAAAAGTGCTACGTTGTGGAATATCAGATCAGCACCACGGACAGATCAGCTTAAGGTGAACTGAGCAGTTGATTCAGAAACTAGTCTAATAAAATAACTTCAATTTTTGTGTAAAATGAACGTAAACCATTCATGGAACAAACGCACACACACAAATATTTACGTCGAAGCCCATTGTATTTCTCTTTCTATCACCCATGGTTGATAAGCAGCGTTTCTGTTGCAGCATCACATCAAGTTGTGTGTTTTGTTTCCAGCCAACGCTGGCTTCTGATGTGCTCACTTTAAAAAGTAATTGAGTGGTCAAACAAAGCTCAGAGTGCTGAGTAACCGTTGGCTTTTCCATTTTGTACTGTGGTTCAGATGTAGAGCAGTAATAGCTCTGCTCTCCAGGTTGTCCTTTAAATTGTCTTCTTTCGCTGATGGTCTAAAATGAAAGCATGCTGCGGCCGCGCTGTTGTTTATGTTCATAGCGTGCGCAGACTCAGACGACCCAAGTTCTCCCCGCTGCAATACAAAGTCTTATAAAATGTGTGCACAGATTCACACAGAGCTCACGCTGAGAAGATAAAACTTTAAATGTTGTTGTTGTTTGTGCACACAAAGCAAATGTACAGTTGGATCCATAAGTATTTGGACATTCCTCTACATCTCCTGCACCTTTTTGCCACTTCTCACCAAAACTGACACATGAATGAAGGTGCACTCTAAAATTAGCCTTAAAGGGTTTGTACACACATAGTACGAATAAGTACAACTTAGGTTGACTCATGGTGGAACAGCTCATATGAGTGAACCACGGAAACATTGCCCCGACGAGCACGTGTGCACAATGCTGCTGCAATGGTTCACGATGTGGTTACACATCGCGCAGCTGCTGTGAAAATAAAAAAAAAATAAAACATACATGCTACCCATGAGATTCGAACTTGCACTTTCCAAAAGCCCTGATTACCAGCCATAAACCTTACCACTGAGCTACCATCGCTTTCCTGTAATCAGTGTGGAAAAATGCCTGAAATCAACAAGGACATGGACGAGGTGCGTTGTGTGCAGCTGCTGCAGCCCGGCGCAAAGGTGAAAGATGTTTTATATATTTCCACATGAGGTCAGCAGCAGGCAGAGACACGCGCCTCACAGAGGAATGTTGTAAGTTCATGATCTTCCAAACATGGGTCGTGTCCTCCAGCTGGGACATCCAGGAGCAGAGATCTTTACAGCCGTGGCTGTGAGTGCGCACACCCCCCCCCCCTTGTCCGTTCAGCACCCAGACCAGCGTGTCACTCTGTGTTATGTTGTCATTCATTTTCATTATTTGTTTTGTAATTGTGTATGTAGTTATGCAGGTAAGCATTTTATGCAAGTGTGCCCCCCCGCATGCCAGATGTGTTGGGGGGAGGGGGGACACACATCCAGTTCGATAGTGATTGTCTGCTAACTGATGTCATGTTAATAGTGCAAATGGACACACAAGTGCTATGGGAGCGGTGTTAGATGTTCATGCGTGTCAGGTGGAATTTGGCTGAAACCTGCCGCGAGAGGGTTTGATGGGCTCTCACAGCATGCACTCTGTCTTTCTGCCAATGGTGTGTGCAAATAGATGAAGCAAAAGGTGTATGAGGCGTTAGAGGCAGCTACGATTTTACACGTTTTGCATACCATTCCTGCTTCATGCGCACTTCATGCGCAATTCCACCAAATTCACACTGTGTGTGAAAGGGCCCTAAGCAAATTCTTTTGAAAGCATTAACAGTTTCATAGTGTAATATTCTAACAACTCCAACAGTTCACTCATCAAAATCCACAAAAAAATTTATTTACGCTAATTTCTGCAGAAAAAAATCTAGCGTGAATAAATTTTGATCTTGTTTTCTACAATGGTTTTGTGGAAAAAGTTGGTTGGTTTGGTTTCAAGTTTTTCACAAACAATTGATCATCTGAAGCAACTTTTCCATTTAGTTGTTCAGGCATTTTTGAAACAGTTCGTCAATTTGAGTCAAAGTTTCAAACAGCCCTGTGTGTGAAACACTAACCTTAAATCCTCTTTTCCCGAAAGCTACAGCTTGACGCATCATAAAAATCCTCTTGCTTGAAAGGACCATAATATATAAATTTGTATCATTCTTGAAGGTCGAGCAAATAAAGTAAAAAGCCAGAAACAGCTGCACCTTTCTTGCATAGTGTCGTAATAAGGAGACAGAGTTGGGGATAAGTGGGATCTGATACATACGGGCTCGTCTGGACTTCACATCAGTCAAACGTTGCTTCAGGATTGGTGTGACAGCTGTGGCCAAATATATCTGTAGAAACACAGAGCCTGCGGGGGTCAGTAATGTGTCAGGAAATTTGTGAACTTAGGGACAGCTTAGTAAATGCAGATAATAGATCTGCTGGCGAGTTCATTAAAGAGGGGGAGAAACAATACCATCATTGGACACTCGTTCAGAAAATCTTTACCATTTGCTTTTGTGAATATTGCAACTTAGTCTTTGTAATTACGATGTTGTAATCGTTTGTTAAATTATCATAAAGTAAACCAGATCTTACATCTGGCTGAACATATCCAAGTTAGCCCAAGACAGAGTCAGTCATTTGGAAATGTTCATGTATTTATCCCCTGATTTGTCCAAAGAAAACTGGCTGTACAAGTGACTATATATATTTAGATTTAGTTTGCCCAAATATTGACTTTGAAAATGGGGACTGTGTGTTCAAATGGCCATAACTCCTAAATTGCTAGCACCTAGCTACAGGTACAAGTTATTTCTGCAAAAGATGGCCACGATAGAACCCACTGGTATTAACGTATTAAAGTATTTCTGCTACTAACAGCTCACTTGACCATCAGCACTCCAGAGCTGATGGTCAAGTGGTTAAAGAGGTGGGCTTGTGACCAGAGGACCCCCTGTTCAAACCCCCATCAGGCCCCTTGGGCAAGATCCTCAATCCCAATCCCAAATTTGTTCCCGATAGTGAGTGCCATGTACATGTTTTTACTTAATGTAGCTAAAACATATGAGATCTTGCAGAACGTACACTATGCCACGTGTGATTACCACCAAAATTCAACACGGCAACAAGATCCACAATAAATAAACAAAATAAAGTGACTATACGAGTTACACAGTCTCACTCCCAACTTGGCACAACTTGCTACGGTTGGTCAGTGCCCCTTTGTGTCACTATGTGATGAATTTGGTAGTCCCTTCAAGGGATTTAAGGACACTTGGGGCAAATGAGTTTATTTACAGTACCACTCATTTGTCTCTGACAACAGAGCTATCTGCTGTTTGGGCTATGGTCATGGTTAAGGTTAGCATTTCTCTGCACATCACTAAATCTCTAAATGCCAACTCATTACATATACATATATATACATAAAACTTTTTCAGCAAAATGTATTGACTTGAGAGTGAGAACGTGTTGGTATCAGATTGACCATCAATGCTAATTTGCATGTTTGCTCTTGTTACATGTTATTTTTATTTTATTTGTCTTTTTTTTTTTAACAACTGTAACTTGTGCTTTGTCAGGAGAAATTCCATCCTTCTGGCAAACTCTTGTAGCTTAAAACTGAAGAATAGTAAATAGTATTTATAACATTTATGAATGCCTGGTTTTTTTTTTCTGAATTTTGGGTTTCAAATAGGGCATGTCTGCGATAGACTGACAACCTGCCCAGGGTGTACCCCCCTCCCCCCCCCATGACCCTTAACTGGAGTAAGTGAGTGTAGAAAATGGATGGATGGAAGAAGGTCATGCACCAGAAGCTCTGCAATGAAGCATCATCCACTAGACAGCAATAAAAGATGGCCGGCATCATAGCCCATGCAACCATTGTGACGTTAACTTTTGCCGAAAATAAGATGGGCTAACAGCCGAAAATCAACTTACAGCTGTGCCCCTTTCCCCTATGGGCAACTTACTTGTTAATTAACCTACTTGAGCAAATTATAGGTGTATCTACCAGCATGACCATCCCTTTGTGTCTTTCAAGACCTGAAAAAAGTTTTTTGACCCTCATCGGATATTTTCCTCAAATTAACTGTTCTTTTGCAGCAGTGATATGAGCTCAGCTCAGCATGTGCTCTCCACATTCAATTATTCATGATGGAAAATGGGTTAACCATGAGTATTGAAACCGTGTTATCTCCAATACCTCATCCAGGAATTCAAATCTTCACTGAAACAACACCTGGAGATGTGAGCAGCTCTGTCCTGAATGTCTTACAACAAAAGAGAACGTAAAATCAAATTCTCCAATAAATTCTGTTTGATTCGACCCCAACCCTGGTTACAGTGTTGAAGCAGATGAAGAACAAATTTGATGTTAATTCATGTTTTCTTGCAGTCGGTGAATTTTCACCTCTCTTTAGATTGTGCAGGCCGACAAACCATAAATCTTTCTGCGTTTCTCATTATGAAATTACATTAAACCTTTGCTGAGAAGCTCGTGCAAATTGCATGTGAGATTAAGTTTAATTGTGCACGTTGCATCATATTGTGCATATGGATATTTACCACACGGCACAGTCATTGGTGTAATGCCTCAAAATAAGATGATGAAAAGAAAATGATTTGAGATCGTGTAAGTATTTATTTCTGATTATCATTCATCACGTGTTCTGTCTCCTATTTAATTTCTGGGCGGGAATCCAACAGCACAGTCGTATATGAAACTCAGAGATGGGGGGAGAGATACAGTAAATACAAATGACTACCTTCATATTACAGACTGAAATGGCAAATATGACATCCTTTATTCTCAGAAAAGTGAAAATGCCAGAAAATCTTTCATATCTAATTTGGGTCACTTTCATAAATGGTCCTAGACTGGTCATTCTATGTCAAATAAATTAAATAATAATAATAATAATAATAAAATCTGATGACATATCAGAAATTTGCAAATCTATGAGTTACACCCAGAACTCTCATATTGTTGATCAATTCCTCTTCATTAGTGAGATATATACAAGAACAAATTTTCCTCTAATTAGTGCACCCTGGAAATTTTAAATGCCCATATCTCAGAAAATATGGCAGCTAGAAAGCTGGGGGTGGTGTCATCTTAAAGCATTTTTAACCATCAACCAGAAGAAACTCACAACAAATTGAATTAGTCACATGTCCCCCTCCCACCCCCCCCACCCAACCCAACAACTTCCACCACTACTGCCACCAAAAATAAATAAATAAAATAAAATAAATAATAAAAAAAAATATATTTAAATTCCTGTCAAAGTTGGCTCATGGTCTCAACAACATTCCCTAAAGATTTTGTGATGGGCACTTTGACAGCTTCTGAGCTATGGGCAAATATATGTATCATGGCACTCGGAAATCATCATGAGTCATATATTGCAGCTGTTTTTTCACTTTATCATTGGCCATTTTCATTTTCAACCCCCCCCCCACACACACACACACTTATTTCACTTATTTATTTATTTATTAAGTTCATATCTGTAGGTATGCACTTCCTGCATCCATGTTTCACAATAAGTTTTCCATTGACACATAACAATAAAGTATGACTATACCAAGTGTCTTTTTTCTGATACTTCACAACCTGTGTCAGCATGTAGAAATGAAAAAAAAAAAGAAGAGTTATAATATGGCCTCTTTAAAAGGAATTCATGTTCTTGAACCATCTTGACTGCAAGACCAGATATGAAGGAAAATGACTTCAACTTAGTGGTTACAGCCTGTATTGTGAACGTCGCTAAAGTTCTGATGGTTTCAGAATGTTCAGTGTCATAGCCTGTCCCATCATCGAATGTGATTTATTCTGTCCTTTTAGAGCGACAGGCCAAATTCAAGTGTCAAGTCAGATGATCTGTACTTTTACATCACCTGAAATAAAAATAGATGCAACAGAACAAGAAACACTGGCGATTCATGGACTCGGTGTAGGTGTTGGAGACACATGAGCTGATATGTGTGCATTTGATTTCTCCAGAGAGTACAGCCAAGCAAACTGTTTTGTTGAGCGGGCCTAATTACGGGGGTAAGGCAGGTCCAATGTGATGCCCTCAACGTGCTGACTAAACGCTTCCATTGGGACAACACACAGGTGTCAAAAATCACAGGAAAATCCAAGAACCACTTCATAAATAGATAATCACACAGGTTTATCCCTGCTCCTCTTCACAAGATTAAAGCTTATTAATCCATAAACCAGAAGCTAATTTTGACCTACTTAGATACTTAGAGACCAGCCTCAGCATACCATCACCTAGAAAGATTACACATGGGTCAAAATTTTAAAATCCTCCAATCTTACTAAAAGCTATACCTCATTATTTGTCTGATCTTAGAGATTGCAAAAAGGTATAATTTGTACTATCTATGAATTAATTTTATGGAGTTATGGGGTAAAAACAGCAAAAATGGTTAAGGTTAATTTCAGTTTGTGCAGGGTTTAACAGCTAAAGTTGCTCCACTACTGGTTAAAAAAAAGAGATGCAAATTAGTGGTTGAGCTAAAAGGATTAATAAATGGAATCATGTTAACATATTAAATGCTTTGTCGCCAAAGTAATGGTCATCCATTGGATTGTATGACATATTTTAAACCGTAACATGATAACTAAGCATAACAGATGGTGCATACTATTACTTTTTAAAACCCTGTTAGCTCAACCAATAATTTGCATTCACATATGACCAAAATTAGCGTAACTTTAATTTTTTACCAATATACACACTAAAATTGACCCTAATAATATGCTATATCACACTGGTCAGTGTCCATCCAATGGACACTGACCTTGTTTGACTATTACGTACTTTGCAAACCAAGCATTCAACACAATTTAATTTAATAATTCTGTTTGCTCAAACAGTAATTTGCAACACTTTTTTACCAGAGCTGGAGCACCTTTAACTTTTGGCCACTATATAACGTGAATTTTTGCTGTTTTTACCCCATAATTCCATAACACTCCATCATAGTTCAAACTATACCTTTTTGGAATCTCTATAATATGATAGATATCGTGGGATTCCTTTCAATATGAATGGAACATTTTTAAAATGTTCCAGGTTGGCTGTAGCTGCCAACCTGGAATGGCTACCATACACGTAAGTGGTGTTTAGGCCCCATGCGTGGTACCAAAAACGTTCTTAGCACTTTCAGGATCTTCATGTTAACAATTATTACTACAGTGCAGGACAAAAAGACTTGAACCAATGCCATTTCATTGGTTTTTGAAGGTTTTGTTCAGTTCCGTGTCAATGGATGCTGCTGCCTCAAAGAGTTGCACCTGTTGCACTAAATTACCTGTCAGGGACAGTTTGCTTGAGCAGAACTGGGCAGTCTGACTGAGCTTGCACCTGGTTGAACTATACAAGCAAAATGATTGAAAGGGTTGAAATACACCTAAGAGCAAAACATTTGTTAAATCAATCACAAGGTTCTTGCTTGGCCTTGTTACATGCAACTGTTGAATGTCACTCTGGAGTTTGGTTTAAAATATATTGTGTGCAGACCAGCAGACAGCGGCACAAAACCTTTCTATTGTATGAGTTTGAAGTTTTTGTTTTGGTAATTTCATCAAATACAGTGGCTCAAACTGTCAAAAGGGGGTTTTTTTTCCCACTTGATTGCTTGCCCAATTGGTGTTTGTCTGATTTTTTGATTGCGTCTTTCCGTCTTCGTCCCCATCTGTCTGTCTCTCTCTCCCTCTCTCTCTCTGACTCGTTACCAGTGCTGTGTGTAGTGAGGCTGAGCACACATTACATGCGCCATCTATTTGCCAGATGTTATTGCTTACACGGTGGCGATTTCATAAGGTGCTGTGACAATTTCATTAACTTTGGGGGGAAATCGGCGACTTTCCCTTAGAAGGGCAAAACGTGCGGGCAGAAAGTGCTCTGGATCACGAATGCCATTGCATTAGTAGGACAGGGGAAGGAATGAGCCGCTATGGAATTTCTGAACACAATAGGGAAGGCAGATGTATTCTGCTGTACTTTAATAAGATATGCTCTGCTCCTGCTACCTGCCGTCAGGGCTGAAGGTAAATGAAAATGCACCGCAGCTGCATGCTGAATTATTACTGACAAGAACTTTGATCACGACGCCATGCAGCTGATTTTCCCCATCTGCCCCGTTATGATTCAAATTTTCAGATTGAGAGACTTTGGCTGATATCAGACATATTCCATTTCAAAAACATATTGTGTGCTCAGAGTTATGACTTAGAGGAAAAATATGCAGTCTTGTATTTGAGTTCCATACCCACAAAATAAATGGAGTTCCATTGAAGGCAGAAGGCAAGGGACTAAGTCTCTGATCACATTAGTCACAAATCTATCTTACCCCTCTGTTTGCTTGGTAAAGGTGTACATGCAAGACAAAATCCTCTTAGCAGCTCTTTCCCAAACTAAATTACACCAGGTTTGGGAGTGTGTGTTGCTGCTGGTGCGTGTTGTGGCATGTGGTTAGAGTCTTGACTACTGCCCACCTACAGTTCACCATTATTTTCCAAAAATAATCATGTCCATATTTTCCAGAGTATAAGTCACATCGGAATACAAGACATACCGGTCAAGGACAGAGTACATGCTGATCTTTTTTTTTTTTTTTTTCTGTTTGTGGAAGTTACTTTTTAACACAGCAATTCCCTAGGGAAAGCTTTAATTCAGGATAAGAACTGAGTGCTGCACTTGTGCACACAATAGCATGTGCTGTTACTTATCATACGGACTTTAAAATTTCAAAAGTAAGCAAGATCGACCAAAATTAGCGTAACTTTAATTTTTGACCAATATACACACTAAAATTAACCCTAAAAATATACTGTATCACACTGTCATAGAATCCAATGGACACTGACCTTGTTTGGCTATTACTTTGCAAACCAAGCATTCAACACAATTTAATTTAAGGACAGAGTACATGCTGATCCTTTTTTTTTTCTGTTTGTGGAAGTTGCTTTTTAACACAGCAATTCCCCGGAGAAAGCTTTAATTCAGGATAAGAACTGAGTGCTGCACTTGTGCACACAACAGCATGTGCTGTTACTTATCATACGGACTTTAAAATTTCAAAAGTAAGCAAGATGGACCAAAATTAGCGTAACTTTATTTTTTGAACAATATACATACTAAAATTGACCTTAATAATATGCTATATCACACTGGTCAGTGTCCATTGGATGGACACTGACCTTGTTTGGCTATTACTTTGCAAACCAAGCATTCAACACAATTTAATTTAAGGACAGAGTACATGCTGATCTTTTTTTTTTTCTGTTTGTGGAAGTTACTTTTTAACACAGCAATTCCCCGGGGAAAGCTTTAATTCAGGGTAAGAACTGAGTGCTGCACTTGTGCACAGAACAGCATGTGCTGTTACTTATCATACGGACTTTAAAATTTCAAAAGTAAGCAAGATGGACAAATAAATCATGTGATGAACAACATATTGGATGCTATTTGATACAGATTTGCATGGGTTGCTGAGCCACAGCATTGGAAATACTACAATAAAAACACAAGTCCATTTGATTTTTCCAGTCAGCTCTTAAATTTAGGATCTTTGTACACTGAGTGGTAACCAAAAACCTGCAAACCATCCTGAGCTCTCAAAAATAATCATGTCCCATATTTTCCGGAGTATAGGTCACATCAAAATACAAGCGGCATCGTTCAAGGACAGAGTACATGCTAATTTTGTTTTTTTGTTTTTTTTTCCTGTTTAATTAAGGATAAGAACTGATTGCTGCACTTGTGCACACAACAGCATGTGCTGTTACTTATCATTTATCACTTTCCAGTCAGCTCTTGAATTTAGGATCTTTGTACACTGAGTGATAACCAAAAACCTGCAACCCAGGAACCGAATTCATATCTGTTCCAAATAAGTCCGGAGCTTTGAAAACATGGATTAAGTTGCACATTACCACATCCAACACCTTACATGCAAAGATCTATATCTTTAACATTTTGTTCACCAAAGGCATATTTGTCAAACAAGTACCTTATAAAAGGTACAAAAGTGGACCTAAAAGAATAAAATGATTGCTGATCAGGTTCAAAGGTGCATTGTTGGACACTCTTGGGGTGATAAGGCATTGTCCCATATTTCTTAATGCTTTGGGTCATGATTATTCAGCCAGTCTTGCAGTTCATACATATTTCTCAAAATTTAAGTATATATTTGCAGGAACCAGGTGTTGTGTGGGTATCCCTTTAACCTGCCTCACTTATTGGTATCCTCAGCCATTAGCCTCTTCAGAAAGACCTAGTAGGCATCTTGTCGTCCACTTAGCTTGCAGGTAGGTAGTCCATCTGCAGCCACATTAGTCCTTGTCCACAGGTTCTTCCCAAGTACCTCTTGACCTCATAGGTTTATTCCATATTGAAAGGGACCATTTCTAAGAAATTCTATTCAGTTGCATCTCAGGTTTTAGTGAAAAAGCTGTCGACAAGCCTGAGCCAACATCTCACAATGAGTCATTTTTCTTCAGATCAAAAATGCAACAATAAGTAGTCATCACACTCAGAAATGTGTAATCCCACAAGTACAGCACACACACACATTTGTATTATAAATTTAGAACCCGCAGAAACCCAAACTGCGTGCACACACATACACATCTATAATTGCGTACAGATTTCCAGACAGCATCTCGTGATCACAGAAATAAAAGATATTCCTCAAAAAGCAATAACACCACAAAAAAAGCACAATGGTAATTTCAGTGGCCGCTGATGTATAATTCATTGCTCATCAAATTTGACAACTTCTTATCTGCTTATTTGAGGTTTGTTGTGAAACAACACTGCATCTTTTCCGGCTGCAAGATTCTCATTTTCATTACTGCTACCCGAATCGGGATGTATTAGCATATGTTTCACCGTGTGGTTGCAAGGACACAACTGGGGTCCTCGTCAGACAGGATTGAAGAAGAGAATCCACCAGAGCAGAACTGATTTCGGCAGAGACGGACAGAGAAATAAGGACGGAGATGTAAGCGATTTGAGATAGAGGTACAGAAGCCGTGCACAAAAGGGGGAGAGGGAGAAACTGTTGGACCATAAAACATGAGCCTTCAACCTTGCACTCCACAGTGCGGCTGAACCAGTTATTAGAAGGTCTTTGAGCCTGCTGATAATAGTAATGTCTATTCCGTTTTGATTTTTTTCCAAAAATCTTCTCCTATAGCTAAAGTCGAGACTCACTTCCTCCACCCACCATCGCCAGATTGGTTGATACTGATCCTTGAAGGCGCTGAAAGTGTCCGAGAAGCAGCATTCTCCTCACGTAGGTCAGCTTCAGAGTTGTTCTTTGTACCGCACCATTTTCGCCCTTGTAAGGTACATTAGTGAAATTGATGGTATCTTTGTTGGAAGTGAAAAACCTTGACAGACCATTTAAGTTGCACTCATACAGTCGGAATGTTTTGCCAGGCGCAGACATTTTGTAGCGCTCAAAGGCAATGTACTGTAGAGCTGGCAGACAGATGAGTTTTCACACTCGGAATGACTGATTTGGATGCTCACACTCACGCAGCCTTGAACCTGGCGCCTCGCGTTGAATAGGATAAATCAATGGACTGGGGACGGCTTATTTCCCCAGATTCTGTCATCACACCGCTTCAGTCGAATTCTGTCAGTTACTTCACTGAGCTACAGCGCTTTGTGCCGCAAACTCCTGAGACCGAGTGGAATCATCAAACTCAAAAAGTGATTAAAAACCTGCAACTTACACACAGAGACATACATATCTTGGCACCTACCAAGCTGTGTGTGGTTTTGCTTTCTGTCACAGTGATTTCAAGTTGACAGGCTTCAACAGTAAGACTGTAATGGTGATGAAATGTGACTGATGTAGTGGTGAATTCAAACTTTAAAGATTAGCCCAACACTGGCGACGGAGAGAGAAAAGTCGATTGGGCAACGCCGTTATATGTTGCAAAAAATTTCAAGATGCTTAAAATCTTTGGCATTCACGCTAAAATACAAGAGTTGAGCTCTGCTACCACTATGCCACCTTCGCTAGTACGCCATTACTGCTCTGTTTAACCTGTGCTAGCTAATGTCAGAAGCTTGAGTGGAGGCACCACCTTTTCTGGATTGCTTGGGCATGAAAAATTTGTAGGAAAAAGAAGAAATGTGAACAAATATGTAGAACCTGCCTCAATGACACAACTGGAGCAACTGGAGCAATCTTCAATTTTATTCACTTAATACATGCTTCCCTTAGGCAGTATTATTAGACGGCATTGCTTAAATTTTCATTGTTACGCAGATGATACCCAGCTTTATCTATCCATGAAGCCAGAGGACACACACCAATTAGCTAAACTGCATGATTGTCTTACAAACATAAAGACATGGATGACCTCTAATTTCCTGCTTTTAAACTCAGATAAAACTGAAGTTATTGTACTTGGCCCCACAAATCTTAGAAACATGGTGTCTAACCAGATCCTTACTCTGGATGGCATTACCCTGACCTCTAGTAATACTGTGAGAAATCTTGGACTCATTTTTGATCAGGATATGTCATTCAATGCGCATATTAAACAAATATGTAGGACTGCTTTTTTGCATTTACGCAATATCTCTAAAATTAGAAAGGTCTTGTCTCAGAGTGATGCTGAAAAACTAATTCATGCATTTATTTCCTCTAGGCTGGACTATTGTAATTCATTATTATCAGGTTGTCCTAAAAGTTCCCTGAAAAGCCTTCAGTTAATTCAAAATGCTGCAGCTAGAGTACTAACGGGGACTAGAAGGAGACAGCATATCTCACCCATATTGGCCTCTCTTCTTTGGCTTCCTGTTAATTCTAGAATAGAATTTAAAATTCTTCTTCTTACTTATAAGGTTTTGAATAATCAGGTCCCATCTTATCTTAGGGACCTCATAGTACTATATCACCCCAATAGGGCGCTTCGCTCTCAGACTGCAGGCTTACTTGTAGTTCCTAGGGTTTGTAAGAGTAGAATGGGAGGCAGAGCCTTCAGCTTTCAGGCTCCTCTCCTGTGGAACCAGCTCCCAATTCGGATCAGGGAGACAGACACCCTCTCTACTTTTAAGATTAGGCTTAAAACTTTCCTTTTTGCTAAAGCTTATAGTTAGGGCTGGATCAGGTGACCCTGAACCATCCCTTAGTTATGCTGCTATAGACTTAGACTGCTGGGGGGTTCCCATGATGCACTGAGTGTTTCTTTCTCTTTTTGCTCTGTATGCACCACTCTGCATTTAATCATTAGTGATCGATCTCTGCTCCCCTCCACAGCATGTCTTTTTCCTGGTTCTCTCCCTCAGCCCCAACCAGTCCCAGCAGAAGACTGCCCCTCCCTGAGCCTGGTTCTGCTGGAGGTTTCTTCCTGTTAAAAGGGAGTTTTTCCTTCCCACTGTCGCCAAGTGCTTGCTCACAGGGGGTCGTTTTGACCGTTGGGGTTTTTAGGTAATTATTGTATGGCCTTGCCTTACAGTATAAAGCGCCTTGGGGCAACTGTTTGTTGTGATTTGGCGCTATATAAATAAAATTGATTGATTGATTGATTGAATTGCAGCTACGTTGAGTTTATATGTGCTACATCACCTGATTTCACAAATGTTGAGGTGACGACAGCTCCGCCAAGCTATGCTACAGCTTAGTGGAGTGCGCTACCAATGCACCTGCCCCCCAACTGTGTTAGCCACACTATGATAAACAATTGAACCAACTATAAACTGTGAACAGGTATCTTATCTTCTCCTGTGAACACCTGATTATGCAACAATAAACATGTTTATTATGACCTTATTAACATTTATATACCCTGAACATAAACTTTATAAGTATCTTGTAAAGGCTGTATTGCTAATTCAATTACATAGTGCCAAATCACAACAAAGTCATCCTAGGGTGCTTCACATGGGTTAGAGCTAACCTTACCAACTGCCTTGAGAAAGCACTTTGGTGACAGTGGTAATGAAAATCTCCATCTGGCATTTTTTGAGGAAGAAACCTGAAGCAGACCAGACTCAATGAGGTGACTCACTGCTTAAGGCCATGCTAACAATAACAGAGTGCATGAAACAAAGTGTAAATGAAGAACTTGCAGACAATAAAGTAATTACGATGCAACGGGGCAGATGAAACTTTGTCCAGTGGTTCAGTATGAGGCCCCAAACTCCCCTGTCCCAGTTTCCACTTTCTGCGACAGCACCTCAGACAGAGAGACAGAGACTAGAATCAGTTGGGTGAAACTAACAGCACCTAAGGCACTAGTTCCCAATAGTAAACCAACAGAGCATCACAATTTTTACTAAAGTGGTCGCTGGCAGCTAGACTTATGCTCTGTTAACAGAGCCAAAGTTTAGATATAGTGAGGCTGAGAGCTGCTCCACAGAATAAAATACAATCTTTATTGTCATTGCACAAATATACATACATACAATGAAATTTGTCCTCTGCATTTAACCCATCTTAATTATAATTAGACCCAATCCAGCCACTAGGAGCAGTGGGCAGCCACAGTTCGGCACCCAGGGACCAACTCCAGATGTAGACGCTGCCTTGGTCAGGGGCAGAGAAAGGAGCAGAGCATTAGGGGTCTTCAAGTGGTTCAAAATGCTGCTGCCAGACATCTGACACAAAGCAGAAGGTTTGACCACATTACACTGGTTTTGGCATCCCTTCATTGACTTCCGGTCTCTCTGAGATTGGACATTAAGTTGTTCTTACTGGGCTACAAAATTGTTCACAGACTGGCACCTTCCTACCTGGCCAACCTGGTTGAGCCCTATGTACCAGCTTGGGCCCTGCATTCACAAGATGCAGGTCTGCTGTGTGTCCCAAGGGTGAATAAAAAGTCGACGGGTTACAGAGCATTTTCTTACCGTGCTCCAGCTCTGTGGAACAATCTTCCCGTGCAGATCTGTCAATCAGACTCTGTGGAAGCTTTTAAATCTCAACTGAAGACACATTTTTTGTGCCTGTTTTATCACTAGTATTTTATGTTACTGCGTGTCTTCCTTTATTCTTTTTAACATATTTATGTTTTTATTCTTTTTTTTTATGTTTTTAATCTTCAAATTCATTTTGTTCTGCTTTTCTAAATGATGTTCTGTGAAGCGCTTTGAGGCAACCTCATCACGATTTGGCGCTATATAAAGTAATAAATTTGATTTTGACCCAAAATAAACATTCTGCTTCCAGTTAAAGTTCTAGCAGCAGCATTTTGAACCTAATTAGCTTCTTATTATAAAGCACAACCACAGTTTCATTTTGCATTCAACAGTTATCTTTGAAATGTTTACAAAGTACAAAAGGAAACAAGATAAATTTAATAAATTGAGTGACCCAGAAAATTCAATGCCTGTGTGTGTCCTTGAAGGAAGAGATAGTTGATGCATTTTAGTTTCCGGAAACATTTACAACCCCTGGCAAAAATTATGGAATCACCGGCCTCGGAGGATGTTCATTCAGTTGTTTAATTTTGTAGAAAAAAAGCAGATCACAGACATGACATAAAACTAAAGTCATTTCACATGGCAACTTTCTGGCTTTAAGAAACACTATAAGAAATCAGGAAAAAAAATTGTGGCAGTCAGTAAAGGTTACTTTTTTAGACCAAGCAGAGGGGAAAAAAATATGGACTCACTCAATTCTGAGGAAAAAATTATGGAATCACCCTGTAAATTTTCATCCCCAAAACTAACACCTGCATCAAATCAGATCTGCTCGTTAGTCTGCATCTAAAAAGGAGTGATCACACCTTGGAGAGCTGTTGTACCAAGTGGACTGACATGAATCATGGCTCCAACACGAGAGATGTCAATTGAAACAAAGGAGAGGATTATCAAACTCTTAAAAGAGGGTAAATCATCACGCAATGTTGCAAAAGATGTTGGTTGTTCACAGTCAGCTGTGTCTAAACTCTGGACCAAATACAAACAACATGGGAAGGTTGTTAAAGGCAAACATACTGGTAGACCAAGGAAGACATCAAAGCGTCAAGACAGAAAACTTAAAGCAATATGTCTCAAAAATCGAAAAATGCACAACAAAACAAATGAGGACCGAATGGGAGGAAACTGGAGTCAACGTCTGTGACCGAACTGTAAGAAACCGCCTAAAGGAAATGGGATTTACATACAGAAAAGCTAAACAAAAGCCATCATTAACACCTAAACAGAAAAAAAAACACAAGGTTACAATGGGCTAAGGAAAAGCAATCGTGGACTGTGGATGACTGGATGAAAGTCATATTCAGTGATGAATCTCGAATCTGCATTGGGCAAGGTGATGATGCTGGAACTTTTGTTTGGTGCCGTTCCAATGAGATTTATAAAGATGACTGCCTGAAGAGAACATGTAAATTTCCACAGTCATTGATGATATGGGGCTGCATGTCAGGTAAAGGCACTGGGTCAGATGGCTGTCATTACATCATCAATAAATGCACAAGTTTACGTTGATATTTTGCACAATTGAAAGGATGTTTGGGGATGATTAAATCATTTTTCAAGATGATAATGCATCTTGCCATAGAGCAAAAACTGTGAAAACATTCCTTGCAAAAAGGGTTGCCAGGGGTTGTATAATGAGTCCTCGGGATTGCTGATTCGTCTTTATGCGTCCCTCGCAGGAAATCACCAAAACTCTAGCTGCTCATTATCAACGTGGCTGCATATAAAAAAATTCTCGCCCTCGAACTGTCGAAGTGAGCTTCAGACGTGTTAAGTTCTACGTAAAAAGAAAAAAATGCACTTATGCAAACAGGCTGTGCTCTATTACCCGCTCAGATTTCCAGACTGGCTGAGCTCGCCGCATTGCCCCACTGAGCCCTTCTCCAAACTTGTGGAGTGCTTGAGTAAACACAGTGCAGTGGGCCAATTAAAACTCCTGCAGTGTGGGCAAGGGGATATGGCAACACCTGATGGATAGATAAGGCATAAAGACCCATTTGGGTAATCACCACCTTGCTCTTTATGTATCCCTCCTCCCCTCTTTTGTATTTCCGTCTCTCCCTACCTCCTCACGCCTCTCTCTTGATCTGCGTTGATCGTTTGTCACTCCCCCCGGAGCTCCTGGGAGCCACTAATTGCACCCCTTGCACTCCCCCGGCTTCCTCCTCGTGTGATAGGATGCCGATTGTGGCGGTTGCTCGCTTTGAGAGATCAATGGCGCGGGTTGCTATACAGCTCAGCGCAGAGTTGACTGCTGACACAGCTGTGGTCGATGCGCTTGGCACTTGTGGGGCCAGTTGTTTATGTGTGTTTAGGTGTCAACCTTCGCTTTAGCGTGCGGTTTGGCAAAAGCACCCAACAGACGGGCGTTCCCGTCCACAATGAAGACGACAGGAGAAGAAAAAAAAAAATGCTGAAACAGGTTGATGGAGTCAAACTACAAGGACCCACAGGGATAAAAAAGTTACCCAAGTTGAAAGTTCAAACCTTTCCGAGCATTTGAAAGGATGCAGGATCCTCTCATGTGTTGGCGTCAGGTGTCATCACCGTTCCGGATTGACAGCGTTGCCGCCGCGCACTCCCAAATAAACACCAAGTTGGGATAAAGGAATAATAACAGCAGCAACAGCAACAGTGTGTGACAAATTATCACTCGCAACTTGTCAATCATCCCCACCCAGGGGTTGTTTATTGTGACACAAATAGCACCGGTAAACTTCTTCACAGGGCAGATGACATTTTGAAAGAAAAAAAAAAGCTTTGGGTTGCGTCCCCAGTATTCAAGACGTCGTTATTTAACAGTGTGCCGCCGCGTTGCTCCTTTGTGTGTTGAAAACGATGACGGAATGCTCACAGGATGAAGGGAAAAAGGGAACTGGATCGGTGGGTAACGATGCAATTATCGCTATTTTTTTGATGATTACACGTGCAATAAAATAAAACCCAAAAAATAGAAGTCAAGTGTTAATTTTGGCCTGTTGTGCGCATTGGGGGCCGCGTCATGCTGGAGTCCCGCTAAATCAGAAAGAGACTTCAGAGTTAAACACATTTACAAATGATGTGCTGATGTGATGACAGAGTACTGATGCAAAGGGGAGTTTAAAAAAATAATAATAAAATAAAGAAATTAACAGTAAGAGCTTTTGTCAGAAAGTGTCTCTCCTCTGTCTTTCTCCATGCAGTCCTACTGTAAAGTCTGACATCACCAATGCCTAATTACGCATTAAGTTTCTCATTAGTTTAGAATCTCATCAAGTAGAAAATTAATATTTCAAAATCACATTTTCAGAGTAATATTCAACTCTTTTTATGTCTGCTAATGAGAGAGTTGTGCAGTAGATACTATGGTTGATGTGCTCTTTAATTAAGCCCCACTCGCCTTATTTCTACTCGATGCCGGCCAGTTAATTTCAGCCACAGCATGAACTCTATTCTTTTGTGTTTCTACACAATTACATACAAGATCATTATATCTTTGCCTTGGTTCCTCATCGTAAATCTTCTTCATAGACTTGTATAATCGGGCGGCTGCTCGGTTGCAGTTGAGTGGTTGCAATTCAGTGTACAGATGGGAAACAAAGTGGGTATCTTTCTAGCCTTTTGGCATTCTACAATTATGAAGCCTTACAGGTTTAGAAAAGTTGCCTGCAATATGAGCCAAATCGAGCCCAAAGCCAAGTTTTGATGTAACTGGAACCACTTAAGGAGATAAAACAACACTTATAATCCAGCCTCATGGCCTACAGAAAAATATACGATAGCTATCACAGGGTGGATGCTAGAGCCAGGTGTAGCTCAATGAAGGATTACACAGGGGTCAGAATTTAATAATGCTCCAATCACATTGAAAAGCATACCACCTTATTTGTGTGATCATAAAGATTCCAAAAAGGTATGGTTTGAGCTATCTATGACTGAATGTGATGGAGTTATGGGGTAAAAACAGCAAAAATGGTGACAAAAATCCATTTGAAGTTGTACAGTGGTCAAAAATTAAATTTCATCCAATTTTGGTTAAAAAAGTCATGTAAATTGCAGGTTAACATAATTTTAAAATTAAATTGTGTTGAATGCTTGGTCTCCAAAGTAACAGTCAAACAAGTTTAATGTCATTGGATTCTACACTGAAAAAAGCGAATAGTTGAACCAACTTAAAAAAGCATTACAATTGGTAAAACCTGAATGAATTAAGTTGTTTGAACTTAAGTTTATAAGTTAGATCAACTTTAACTTACAAACAAGTCTGAGAACATGCTGTTGCCAAACTGATCCATACCAACATCTCAAAAGTAACCATTAATCTGAGAAATACACCACATGGCTCACTCTCGCCATGCAAATGAAACTCCTCATCTGGATATCCCCAAGTAAACACTCATTTGTCACAAAGTCACTCTAGTAAACCCAAGGATCCTTTTGGGAGACCTAGTTACAAAGATTAGTCTAGTCATTACTTTAAGTTACTGGTTCGCAAGCACCAGGACCATCATGAAGACTTGGACCTTCATTCTCCTGGAACAATAGCCACTGTAGTCTTGATCCAGGACAATGACAAACCCAGACACCCCAATTCCTGAATCAGTTTCTCAAATGCTACAATCCGGGTATCTATCGATTCTACAAAGATCACAGTATAATTTATCAAGTAAACATTTGCTTACCAACAAAAGCTTCTAATCAACTGGTTTCCCAATACTAATCCAACTATAAATGTGAAGAAAAAAAAATATTTAGGGGGAAAGACATGCAAGCTCATGTTGGAACAGAATGTTTGACGGAGATACAAAGACCTTAGTTATATCAGTTATGTCCACTGTGCCATTAGTGGTCTGAGGACAAGCATCATGGAACTTTCCATCCAACAACTTCGGATCCCCTTCTGGTAATTTTATGTGGTGAGCGAACTTGAAGACTCACCAACTGAAAGGACACAGACTTCAAAAACCAGATGTTGTATTGAGAAGATGGCTTCACTGCATGCACAGAGAGTCACTACGATAGCGCTGAGGTCTTGGAGCAAGTGTCCCACTCAACATTGCAAACAAGAGTCCCGACATTGCACCCCTCCTACGTTTTAAGCCTGCACTCGGCCGACCTCCAGGTGGGCAGGCCGTGCCCTATTGTGTGGATCAGTACAGTTATGTGATTGGATGAAGAGTGTTTCATTTGACATTGTATGTGGGTGAAATGCTCACGTTGTTTGTCGGAATGGTAACTTTGTGCTGCCTGTGTCTTCTGTCAGCATGATAAGCAAAGAACAGAATATTTCATGATGCCTGTTGTCCCAAATGGAGATACAAAGACTTTAGTTTTATCAGTTCTGTGCGCTGTGTCATCAAGTGGTCTGAGGACAAGCATCATGGAACATTCCATCCAACACTCAAATCACCAGAATACCTTAAGTAAGGCTTACAAAGCTTCAACACAATTTCAGTTAACAGTTAGAGTTTTGATCAAGTGGGTATTGGTGTTGTCATGTTATTTTGGGGGATGAGAGAATGTCATTTCAAGTCTCCAGCAACAACACAGTTGAAGCATACAAAGCAAAACCAAAATGACTGTTATCTGATCCTCAGAGCAAATAGTCCAACTGTGAACAGATTTAGCCTTGATTATATTTCAGAATCATGTATGTCCAAAATTGTACGCTGTATGCCACCACATTTTTCATGTGATGGAATCCGATTCAGGCCAGATGCAATTCTTGTGGTCTGCTCCTGTTAATTAGATAATGCTTCACTTCTTGCCGGCATCGCACTTGATGAACGCAGTCCTGAGAGATTATTTCTCCAGAGAAGCTGACAGGCTGGATTACCTAGACAAATTAATGGCTCTATAATTTGATTTTCTTGGGATTGCAATGTCTTGGTGATTCCAGCGGAGATAAACTGTCTGAATCAGCCCTGGTGCTATGGTGACATTAGCTAATGGCATCTGCATGCTAAACAGACTTCTAGGCTACAAGGAAACAAGCAAGGAAATGGGGCAGATATCCTCCAAAAAGTGGCCTGGAAGGAGTCACAATGAAATTTTTACCTCACGGTATGAACTGTAAATATGTAAACACATTCCCACCAAGTGATCAGAACATTAACTTACTTTATGCTCATTATTAGTGTTTATTCATAATTCTTACAGGTTTAATTAGGAAATAATAAGTAATAGTTATGACATATGATTTAAGATGACAGAAAATGCATAATCATGACACAGTCTTAAATTTATGACATTTGTTATTTTGCCTTTGCAACTTTATATTGTTACTTGCATCCGAATGAAGATGAAACATTTACTCATTATGATTAAAGCATTTAATTATTATGACTCAACATCTCAAATTTATATATTTATAATATTGTAATTAGGACTAAACATTTACAAATTATGATTTAGCGTCTGATAAAAATTACATTTTGTAGTGATAACTAAGCATCTCACACATTTAGTATCTTGCACATTTTGCAGAGTATCAGACAGTTATAACTTATCTAATGCATGCAGGAAATAATTTTTTTGCATATTGCAATTGTTATCTTGAATTTAGTATTTTGCATATTTTACTGAGTAACTGGCAATTATGAATTTGTTCTGGTAACACTGATATGCATGTATGAAGTAACTATTGCAAATATTGTAACTGTAACTTAGTACATTGTATTTGTGACTTAACTAAACATGTCAAAACTATGACTCAGCATGTAATAATCGTGGCTTAGGATTATGTAATCATTGTTTAACATGGTGTGATAATGGCTTAGTTTTTTATTGTAATTATGACTTTGTATCTCATGCATTTTGAGTCTTATACATCTCAACAATTTGACTTTTCTCAGTATGACGCAGCAGCTGGTATTTATGTTTTGTTACTTCATAATTGCATCTCATTTTTTACAACTCAGTATCTCCTGATTATTATGTTGGCAACTTGTGACTGTTGGACTGTGCATCTCATAATAATGACTTTAAATTTTGTAGAATAACCAGGCATCTTGTAATTATGACTTGGCGTAATCATAACCACTTAGCATTTCATACTGATTGAGCATTTCGTAAATCACTTAATCTCATTATTATTATCTGGCATCTCAAAATCATGACTTAGAAGTTTGTATTTTGAGTATCTTCAGTAATTTTGTATGCAACACCATTGATATAGTATGAGAAATTATGACATAAGTCTGACTTGGCATATCTTACCTACAACACGGTATCATTTCTAATTGAAAGTTAGCATCCTGTAATTGTGATTTAGCATCTTAGAATTTCATCTTGGCATCTCATAATATTGACTTAGAAATTCATAAAACTACTATCTTGTAATCATAACTGCCATTTAATTGTAATAAAATAGCATATCATAATAATGATTTAGTGTTTTGTGACCAACAGTGTCTTGTATGTGTAATCTTGTGCATCTCACAACAATGATTCAGCATTTTTCAAAGTGACTAGGTAGCTTGTACTAATGACTTTACAAATTAATGGTAATCAAAGAGCATCTCATAAGGACTCAGCTTTTTGTGAAATGATTATGTTGTGACTGCGGCTTAAATTCTCATAAAAATCACTTCTATCTTTATCAAAATAAGAATTAGAAAGACTGTGTTGGAATTATGACTAGATATATAATTATGATTATCCCACAATAATGACTTAGCATTTTGCAAAACGACTCTATCTTGTACTAATGACTTTGCAAATGAATAGTAATCAAATAGCATCTCATAATAATGACTCAGCTTTTTGTGAAATGATTAAGTATGTTGTGACTGTGGGTTAAATTCATTATCATTATGGCTGTCCCACAATTATGACTTAGCGTTTGGCAAAATGATTCGGTATCTTGTACTAATGACTTTGCAAATGTATTTTAATCAAATGGCATGTCATAATAATGACTCAGCATTTTGTAAAACGATTAAGGATGCTGTGACTGTGACTTAAATTTTTTATCATTATGGGTGTCCCACAATTATGACTTAGCATTGTGCAAAATGACTACGTATCTTGTACTAATGACTTTACAAATGTATTTTAATCAAATAGCATGTCATAGTAATGACTCAGCATTTTGTAAAATGATTAAGGATGTTGTGACTGTGATTTAAATCATTATCATTATGGCTGTCCCACAATTATGACTTAACATTTTGCTAAATTTCTACGTATCTTGTACTAATGACTTTGCAAATGTATTTTAATCAAATAGCATCTCATAATAATGACAGCATTTTGTAAAATAATTAAGGATGCTGTGACTGTGACTTAAATTAATTGTCATTATAGCTGTCCCACAATTACGACTTAGCGTTTTGCTAAATGACTACGTATCTTGTACTAATGACTTTGCAAATGCATTTTTAATCAAATAGCATCTCATAATAATGAGTCAGCATTTTGTAAAATGATTAAGGATGCTATGACTGTGACTTTAACTCATTGTCATTCTGGCTGTCCCACAATTATGACAGCATTTCACAGTTAGGAATTAGTATCATAATTAGGAGAAAACACAACTTAAAATTTGTTTAACAAGTAAGGCAATTATTTTTTGAGGGAGCGAGGGGGGGGGTGGCTTTGCATGCACAAGTCCTACCTAATCACCACTACTCATAATGTCACTTTTGGCAACACACATACACACACTTTGTATGACAAGCTGTTGTGCAGCCTATTACCAGCCATTGGAAAATAATGACATTATAAAGAAAGTGTTATATGTTTTGCTGGATCAGACCACAAATAAAAGTCATAATGGCAGCTCTCGTGCAAGTCTCAGTGGCATGTAATTAAACTGTCTCATCAGGGAACCCTAGGCCTAATGAGCCTCTCACATTTCAACAAGTAAACTGCTGCTGCGGAACAGTTGTGGACTCGGGCATCCGTTCCCAAACCATTCTCAGGGGCAATTCTCCCGCAATGAAAGCAACACAATTTACTTGCAAATTATTTGCCTTCTGCAAAACCCAATTCATTTCTTGCCATGTGCACGTGTGTGTTCTATATGAATGATAGTCCGAGTTTGAGTGACATTGGGCATCAGCCAGTCGGGGACGTCCCATTTGTGCCGACGAGTCAAATTCAATCACAGCTTCTCAACGCGTGGCCCACGTGCAATGTACTAAATATAAAGGTGCACTTATGCAACAATAACACAGTTTTGCTGGAATATAGAGTGGATTCATTTTTGCTGAAAGCAAAAATCCCACATAATTTGAAAGTCAGGGGTTATACTCCGCTGTAAGCAAGAGTTATTATGCAAACATAAAATTTTCAAAGTATCGCGCTGGCACCAACCCACCAGGGGATGGTTTTCCAAAATTCATGCTGCTGCTCTTTGTTCTGCCTCGGCTTGTGTCTATTCATGGGCAATTAAATGGAAATAACTCCTTTTTTTCTATAAGCATCCTTCATGTATGCACACTAAACATTACAGGATGACTCATGGTGCATTATGAATGATTAGTGCCTTGCTGCTATATGATCACTGTGCATAAAAGTCGACTGGCTTTAAACTTTATGAGACTGTGAACGAATGCACATTCCACACTTTTATAACCAATCTACAGAGAAATTATTTACAACAACTCTACATCCCACTGCAAAAACACCTGCTTTCTCAAAACCTTGTTTTCCTGACACTTGAACACACATGGGGAAAACAAAAAAACCCAAAGTTAATATATCTGTCTGTGTCTCAGGTGATATCCGTGCAAAAAAAAAGCACAGGCGTTATCTTCTGTGACATAGTGATCACAAAAGCCTCTTCATGCTGGCACAGACTGTACTCTAGGGAGACCTCTGGTGACATTCTGCGGTTCACAACATTGAATTGTGGCCATTTGATCTCCGCAAACTCCCCCAAGGCACAAAACTACTCTGGCATTTGCAGACAAGGCAACGAGGAGAGCCGCGCCACACTGCAGGTCAGGATGTCAGGACAGCGGCAACACTGAAAAGACTTCCTAGAATCTCCAGTTGCAGAGGAAAGTGAAAGAGAGAGAAGGCAGGCAGGGAGAGTTCCAAAGAGAAATGAGAAGGAGGAACTCCAAGTGCAATACCGGCACCTTACATTAGAGGTGGGCGATACCGGGAATTTTGGTCTTGATCCGATACCAAGTAAATACAGGCCCAGTATTGCCGATATCAATACCGATACTGATACTTTTTCATATTTAAGCTTCATAGAGCCAAAGGATCCAAAAGTCCTAGGATACATTTTCGCCAAACATTGTACGTGACAACAAAATACCTTATTATCATAATCAACATTTTTGTTTAAAAAAATATCACTCAACACAACTTAAAACAAAATCTCCTGAGGGAGAGGGCTGACAAACTACAATACAACAAAATTAACACACCACAACAAATGCTGTAAACAGTTTCAAACTTATTCTGTTTTTCAAGTCGAACAATACAATAAAATAATACAAAAAATAAGGAATTTTTTCCCTTCAGTGCACTTCTCTTGAGTACCAATCTTTATACACGAGGATCGTTCAATATCAATACCAGCGTTGGTATCGATATTATCGATATTAGGATCGATCCACCCACCTCTACCTTACATGTTTGATCCAGAGTCAACGGCACCATCATACATGGCTCTGTGTGCCCTTGATATTTGCTCAATTCTGCATAAAATTGAACCATTAACACACAACTCTTTCACCATGTTTAATCACTATTGGCTCAACGTGATGTTTTAAGGTCACCCAAAGGCAAAGATCAGGCGACCAATCAAAAAATGATGTGACTTCATATTTGTGTTTATTAATAACCATTAAAAAAAGGATGGCACACTTATTTCCTGATATGATATGTATCATAACAGGTGGGAGTTGATTTAACATGTCTTATGATTCTTTTTAAAAAATGCAACTGCACAGGAATTGCAATATGCGTGATTTTGATTGCTATTTGTAACAGTAGATCATAGGGGAAGGTTTCATAAACTGTATAATAAAGATTCTTTTTTTATTTGAAATACTTGCCAGTGTAGAGTTCACACAGATACAAAGTGGTATAAACATTTTGTGTTTTCTACCTAAGTTGTATATCGTGATGTCTGCTACAGCACTTCAGGCAGACGAACTCTTCTTGCTATCTTAGTTCACTTATTTATTTATTGTTTTTGTTTGTCAGCATGACACCTGGAGGGAGTTAAGCACCTTCGTGGCTGGGCTTGCAGAAAGCTGCTCTATGGTAAACACGTGTATTTCGTGCTAGAACACGCGGCTGTGGTGTGCCCAGACCAGCAAGCAGTTAGAACATCTCAATGGTTTTACATACAACTAAAGATTTGCACTAAGTGGCTACCACTCCTTACAATGTGTTCATCAGTGCTCAGTTTGATCTGCAGGGAAATTTGTCACATTCCGATGTTTTTTCCCCATGTTTGCTTGAAACGGAGGCGTCACGTAACACTCAGATTAGATCTACAACATTATTTCTATCTCATTGATAAGCAGCTGAATTTCAATTATATCCACTCTGGGATTTAAACATTGATTCTAATATCATACAAATAGATATTGCAATATTATTTGTATGGCTCCCCACTCCTAATATCTATAGGTGCATCTTTCCTTAAACCAGCCATTTTATTGTCCAAGCCCCGCCCCCCCTACACACAAACACTGAGCCCATATTTTCATCTTTGACTTTGTCCTTGTCTCAGCTTCAATCATTATAAGTCTGGTCCAAATCAGATAAGAACTCAACATTATTTTGTTCACAGACATAGGACGGAAAATCCTCCCCACCCAAAGACATGTACACCTGCTAGGGACAGCAGGTGGGTTTGTCCATTTCATTTGGACTTTCAAATCAGCCAACATGTATGTTAGCATCTCAACATACCTTGAGGCTAAAAGTAGCTCCCAAGTGGTTGATTTAGCAGGTACACTGAAAAAATTATGGGTATACCAACCCTGAAATTGGTTCTCCTGGGATCTTGCTCTCCAAATAATTCATAAAGTATCTCAACAGTAAAAGTCATCCATGTTTGCAGCCGTAATAAACTTTAGTGTGCCCATTTTATAGAAGTACAACAATGTGAGATTAAGAAGCAAAGGGCATTGGGTTTTTTATGAAGGTACTGTATGTTGATGGGAGTGCAGTTAAAAAAAAGGCAAAACAACATTGTAATGAGAAATGGTTATGGCAGGACTGTATAATGTCTGATTTTTTTTTTTTTTTTTATCTGCCTTTTTCAAATTGAATTTGGGTCACATTCCACAATGCACAATTTAAATATTACATGCAAAACTGCCAGAAACTGTGGATCCTTTTACATGCTAACAAAGCCCCCTATATTGATAAAATGTTTATTTTTGTGTCCCAACTTTAAAAAATTAAAATGTTATTATTGCTGTAATTATTATGACGACATTCATTTTGTGTTGCTTATCTGGGTCTGGGACCAAGCAGCTCTTCCCACACTTCCCCATTCTCAGCCAAGTCATCTAACTCTTCCTGGAGGATTCCAAGGTGTTCCCAAGACAGATGAGAAATATCGTTGGGTGTGCCTGGATGACCTCCCTAGGGAGGCAACTAGGGGGCGTCTTCAACAGATTTCTGAACCACGTCATATGGCTCCTTTCAATACAAAGGAGATAATGCTCTACTCCCAGATATTCCAGCTTCCCACCCTGTCCCCAATATTAGTAGTAGTACTAACACCAAATAAAGTGCTACACAGAAAAAATACAGCAAAAAATATACTAATAATTAAAATGTAATCACTAAGAATAAATAAAAATGAATAAAAGTGTACATAAAAAGAGAAATAAATATACTACGATCAACAATTATCAGCACACAAGAACAAGTATGTTTTTAATTTTTGTCTAGATTTCAAAAAGTCAGTAAAACTTGAAGGCCTAATCTCAGATAGTAGTTTGTTCTACAGACACTGTGCATGAAATGTAAATGATCTGATTTCCTCCTAAAGCTAGGGAACCAGCAGAGCAGATAAGATGTTGGGCTAGTAATACGTAGAACTGGGTTTGATTCCTGGTCACGCAACCTGTCTGTGTTGGCTTCATCTTCAATGTCCCTGTCCACCAAGCTGTAAATGGGCACCAACCTTGGCAGGAGAAGTAACGCGAGTTGGAATGGCATCACTGTCCAAGCGGAGTTGTAGAATCATCAGTTTCACACTACAAACATCACCAATGGGCCTATATAGGACTTACTTCACACAGCAGGCCAACCTTCTGTGATTGCAAGGCATGTCGGCACATATGGCTTCGCCAACTATGTCATAAAAAGTGGTGCATGGCCATGCAAAATTTTGTAATTCAGGAGCTAAACTTTTAAAACAGACTTTATATGAACAGGTAACCAATGGCGAGAAGCCAACACTGGGGTTATACTACCGAAAATCCACATTCCACAACAACACTCTGGTGGGATCTTTAAGGATATAGATCATGTACCTTGTGACCAGGGAGTTCTGTACTCAAATTGCAGGACGTGCACGCGCAGGAACTTGCAGGTGATGGAACACATTGAAACGGTGCACAGTTGAAAATGGAATTCTAGACAGGAGAATTAAACCGACGAGGCAGACTGATGACAAACAAGCACAAAGACACAAGTGCTGCGACAAAACAGAATGACGGTGCTCAACAACGGCAAACCAACAAAGACGGGATGCACAACAACGACGGGTTAAACCAGGACTGACGACAACTGGCATATTACAGATAGGAGACAACTGTGTGATTAACACAATGACAACCGAGTGCACAAAGCAAAAGACAAAACAGAGTGCATTGCACACCCACACACAGACAAGAGAACAGACAAGGAACTGGGGCAACGGAGAAACAATGATAACGAAAAGCGGCGCTCAGCCCAGTGCCCACAAAGAAACAGCGATTGGAAACAAAAGAAACACACACAAAGACAAAAATGCCAAAACTATGATATTATATTGAGTAGAACTTTGTACATTTCATTACGAATCCACAATTTCAAAAAAGAAACATTATTATAGAAGGAAATGCTGTGCAGAATCAACATATGGATGGACACTACAACCGCAACCTGTGAGGAGTTTCTTCAGTTTTTTATTGACAAGGTTTCATCAGTCAGACAGAACGCTGATCAGAACTGTAATGTTGAGTTGTCTGACCCTCGTGCACATTCTGCTGTGTTTGAGCAGTTTGAGCCCATTTCTTTTGCATCTCTTGCTGCTGTTGTCAAACACGTAAAATCTACAAGTTGTCCTTTAGATGTTGTTCCAGCTAAGGTGCTGAAGGAGGTTTTTAATACTGTTGGGGCGGGTCTCTTAACTTTTATCAATGCTTGTCTTAGATCAGGGTCTGTTCCAGCTGCTTTTAAACATGCTGTGGTTCGACCTCTTCTTAAAAACCTCACCTGGACTCATCAGTTTTATCCAGTTTTAGACCTGTGTCTCATAGATCTGGGTCCCATTTCTGTCTAAGGTTTTAGAAAAGGTTGTCTTTTTACAGTTGCAATCATTTTTAGAAGACAATCTCATCCTTGAAAAATTCCAATCTGGGTTTAGATCGCAACACAGAACTGAGTCAGCACTTTTAAAAGTTCATAATGACATCACTTTGTCGGTGGATGCAAGGAATCCTGCTGTGCTGGTTCTGTTGGACCTCACAGCAGCCTTTGATACTGTGGATCACACAGTACTTGTTTCCCAGTTAGAACATTTTATTGGCATTCATGGTACTGCACGTAAGTGGTTTAGATCATATTTGGCTGAAAGGAGCTTTTCTGTCATGATTGGGGACCTCTCCTCATCAACTGCTCATCTGTCCTGTGGTGTGCCACAGGGTTCTGTCCTTGGACCGATTCTATTTCCTTTGTACATTTTGCCATTGGGGTCCATTATAACCCAGCACAATCTGTCCTTTCATTGTTATGCAGATGATCTGCAAATCTATTTGCCTGTGAGGACTAATGGGAGTGATGCTTTGTCATCATTATTTAATTGTATTCGTGATGTAAAGCAGTGGCTGTCCCAAAACTTCCTTTACCTGAATGATGGTAAAACGGAGATCATGGTGTTTGAGTGCTCTGGCATACCAAATGTGGTAACACCAAATTTTGGTGTTTTGGCTAACTATGTAAAACCAGCTGTCAAGAATTTGGGAGTGATATTTGACAGCTGTTTGAGGTTCGATCAACAGATAAACTCTGTTGTCAAAGCTAGTTTTTTTCCAACTTCGCCTTGTGGCTAAAATAAAGCACTTTCTCAGTAGACGTGATCTTGAGACGGCCATTCATGCTTTCATCAGCTCCAGACTTGATTATTGTAATGCACTTTATTCAGGCATTAATCAGTCATCTCTTGCACGTCTCCAATTGGTGCAGAATGCTGCTGCTCATCTTTTAACAAACACTTTTAGATGTGAGCATATTACGCCCGTCCTATACTCACTCCACTGGCTTCCAGTTCATTTTAGAATTGATTTTAAAATTTTAATGTTTGTTTTTAAAGCTATTTATGGCCTTGCACCTACCTACTTGTCTGAAATTTTAACTTTGCGCACCTACAGTAGGACATTAAGGGCATCTGGCCAGCTTTACTTAGATGCTCCAAGATATAAACGCTGGGGTGATCATGCTTTTGCGGTAGCTGGCCCCAGACTGTGGAACGAGCTACCTCTTGAGTTACGTACTATTCCTGACCGAGCACTTTTTAAATCTAAGTTAAAGACTTATTTATTTAAACTGGCTTTTAACACTTAGTGGGGAGGTGACATGTTCTGTTTTTATGTGCTGTTTTAAAATTTGATTATATGTGTGTTTTATTTTTGTGAATTTGTGTTTTTAATGTTAAGCACTTTGGACACCAGTCAGTGCTGTAAAGCGCTTTATAAATAAATGTTGATTGATTGATTGATTGATATGATGGCATACTTTCACTCTTATGTTGGACATTGTACTCAGTATACTGTCAAGACTTCATCATTCTAAGTGTCCATCCATCATCTTTACTTATGTTTTTCATCTCTGTATACAATCACAGTTGGATGAGGAGATCAGAAAGGCAATTTATTACTAAATTTGGCATCACTGTGAAATTCAGACATTCAGACAACTCTCAAGCGCAAACGTTCGAGCACCACTATGCATCCATTTGAACTCAGCAATGACATTTACACCATGTGAAACTGCCATAAATCTCCTTAAGGGCAAAATAAAAATAAAGGTTTCATAAATAATGATTATTCCAGTGAGAAATTACAATAACAGCTTTCTGAGTTGCTGCAGTAAAAATAGCAGCCAAGAAGGTCTTCATTGACATTTGTGTCACAGCTGATGGAAAAATAAAGCAGATCCAGACAATATTTCAAAAGCAATAAAATGGTTCTTGAGGTACATCTTAGGACAAACAGTCACATCATTTCAAATCAGCACAGAACAATCGTTATGTATATTTGACGACTTACAAGATATAATTTGTTTTGTCACATCTGCATTACCATATTTTCTGGCGTGTGCATTACACCAGTTTTAACAAAAGAATCCAGATAAACAGGGATTGCAGGCACATAGTAACTTGGAGAAGTCAACAGTAGATTTATACAGGAAGCCCTCAGCTTGTGGTGTGTAACATAATGACTGTTAAATTCCAAAAATAAGCGTGATGGGCAAATAAATGTTTGCTTGCTTATTGGATGTTATTTAGTCCAGTTTTGACAAAAGAAATTGTCAAATGTCACGGATGGAGAAGTGAACAGCTGTAATGTGCGTGGTGGAAGTGCCATCCTTATTTTTTAGATATGATAACATGTTTTAAAATTCAAAAAAATGGAATCTTCATCATTTCAGAATCAGAATAGCCTTTATTCGCCAGTATCTTCAAAGAATACAAGGAATTTGACTCCGGTTTGAACTGTACTCTCTCTGGACAAGCATGTATAAATTAACACTAAACACTAAATAATTCACAATAAAAATGTGCTATAGAAAAATGTGCAAAGGAGAAACAGACAAACAGATTGAGGCTGTACATGAGGTAGATGAATTAGAGAGCTTTTTGGCAGGTTAAATTGTTCATCAGTGTGATGGCCTGTGGAAAGAAACTGTTCCTGTGTCTGGTTGTTCTGACTTACAGAGCTCTGTAACATCAACCAGAGGGGAGGAGTTTAAACAGTGTTTGTCCAGGGTGTGAGGGGTCTGCAGAGATGTTATGAGCTCACTTTTTGGTCTTAGACCAGTATAAATCCTGGATGGAGGGCAGGTTGGCTCCAATTTTTTTTTTTTTCTGCAGACCTGACAGTTCATTGAAGTCTGTGTCTGTCATGTTTGGAAGCAGAAGGAAACCAAACGTAGATGGAGATGCACAGGACAGACTGGATGATGGATGTGTAGAAGATGTTGAGCAGTTCCTGGGGCAGGCTGAACTTCCTGAGCTGTCTGAGGAAGTGTATCCTCTGCTCTGCCTTTTTCCTGATGGAGTCAGTGTGGGAGGTCTACTTCAGGTCTTGGGTGATAGTGGATCCCAGGAACCGGAAAGTGTCCACAGCAGACACCGCCTTGTTGAGGATGGGGGTTTCTCGTGAAGTCCATCTCCACAGTTTTGGAGCTTGGGGAAATTTGTCTTATTGAAAGCAACATGATGGACTGATGGATATTTTTCTAATAAATGAGGAAAGAGAGTTTCTATGAGCAAAGTGCCCAAGCAGTTTATAAAAAGCTCAGGTGTGTAAGACGAGCCCCCCCGCTCTGAGGTGTACTGTTTAATCAGCCTCCATTAGTAAATTAGATGTTATCTTCTCTGACTGGATTGATCAATTATCACATAACAAGATGTTGAGTCTTGATTTCCATTACTGGTCTGACAGAATGTAACAAACTAATTATTTCTGACGACCCCTCGCTCTGTCTGTGACAATCCACCAAATGCAGTGAAGATGTTTCTGTGACTTGTGAATGCGTACAGCACTCCTGCAGACAAATGAGTCGCTAGAACAGGAATAATAGCTCGAGCTTGCACAGGTAAGTCAAGGGCACCAACGCAGAAATAAAGACGCTTTTGTTGGAACAATTCGCTTTAGATTATCACAGGGAAATAAATGGATTCCTTTCCATCACAGTTGATGATATATAGGTGTTTTTATGCAAGTTCTACCTAAATGACATACCTGGATGTAAAGGCTTATTACTCCTCAGCACATGGAATGAAAGAGTCATTTATGCTGCAGAATTTTTTAAAAAGAAGCCTTGCATTAACCACAAAGGTTGCAAATGAATCCTTTGTGATGTCACATGGTGTTTTTGTGGCTTTGACACATAATCAACTTTTTATAAGGGGTGGGGGGGGGGGGTGACAACTGTATCTTTGACTAACACACAACTCCATCCATCTCCATCTGTTTTCTATATCAGCTTTTTCCAATTCAGGGTCACGGGGGGCTGGAGAGAACCCATGCAAACATGGGGAGAACACGCAAACGCCACACAGAAATGTCCAATTAGGAAGCGATCCCATGACCTTTCTGTGAGGCAACAATGCTAACCACTAAGCCACCATGCCACCCAACGCACAACTCTTCCATCATATTTAATCCACATTGGCTCGGAACTGTTTGAGTTAAACAGCTATGATGTTGAGTTTGACCAGTCAATGACATCAACTGACGAAGGTCATGTGACAAATACAAAGAAAGCATACATTACTTCTTATTAGTGTTTATATAGTAAAAGTAACCATTAATATTACCATGTAATAGTAAACAGTAACCATGAGTGTTACATTCAACCAGTTCCTCCAAGGATGGTATTTTCTGGAGTAGAAGATGCATTTTTTAACTAGTTTGAGAGCCCTTGGGACATGTCCCGTGACGTATATACCAAAAATAAATAAATACATACATAAATCACATTTTTGTCATTCTTGATAATTAGATAAGGCTTTCCCAGGAATCAAACCACTAAACAGAATGAACTTAAATAATACATCAGCTGTAAAAAGTACACTGTACAATGTAGAAAAATTCCAAATGAAAGAGTTGATAAAACAAAAAAATAGGTGCAATTTTATTTTCCTTTACAAGCAAAGCATTTTTAACAACTTATACTAAGTATCCCCCCATAGATAAACCTTCTTCTTTGTCTTTTGGCTGTTCCAACACCCCCAAAATCAGTAATTCAGGAACACTAAGTGAGCTCCTTGGATTAACGTTTGTCATGTTAAATATGTAAATAAACTGTACAACAATTTAGAATTATTAAACAAACAGAAACGAATGATGGCTTTTGGCACCATTGTTCCCATTTTGACACAAAATGGACACCAGACCTTTGTACCACAATAAACAAACTTTTTTTTCCCAACATGGAATAAAGAGCCTGTTACCATAGCTAAACAATAGCTAAATGGGTCTAAAAGCCATCAGTCAAATCACTTGCTATTCTACAGACAAATTAGAGAGAAGGACTTTAAAATTCAATGCCCTTTTCAAGGTGTTCATTGAAATCTTTAGGCAATTTTGTGGTTTTGCAGCATTTTTCTGCCAATTGCATCACTGTAAAATGTCCTATTTTTTTTTTTTTTTTTTCCGGGAGGAGACAAGCTTTCCACAAATATTAATCTACTGGCATTTGTAAGCAGTACTATTAGTATGCTGAAGAGATTAATAAAGACATTTTTAATTATAAATCCCAGTTATTGTATTTTCCCCTCTCTAACAGGTCCCAAAAATGACTCAGTTTCTCCTCAACATTCCATTTACAGTTGGAATATAAAGCAAAGGAGGTAAACTCTGAATAATTCAGGGTCTTTTGGGGATCAGCAGTGTCGCCTGTGCCCCTCAAAGCTGAATGCAGCAAATGTTGGTCTGAGGCAATATCCTGAATCAGTAGAAAATGTGCAACTTGGTGAAATTGATGAAGAAGTAAAAAGATACGAGTTGCAAAGAGTCCAGTTGACTTTTGATCTGGATTACAAGATCAAAAACCAGCAATAACTATTAACAGCATGTGATGAGGGATCAAAGGACTTACTACCAAATGTCAGATTTCAGTTAGCAGTCATATTTAATGGTTAGGCACAAATTCGGTTATTTGCATCAAAGATGCAGATCAACGCTCGATCAATCAAATGTCAATGCTCACAATTAAAGTTCATCAGTTATGATCCTAGTTCAACAACCAGCACCTAAGCTCTAATTAAGATCAGAATTCAATGATTGCCTTCAAAATGTAAGATCAGGATCAAAGATCGGCAATCAGGATCAAAGTTCAGCAATCAGACTGAGCGTTCAGTTTTCAGGAACAAATACCAGTAATCAGAACTAAATGTCAATGTTCACAATTAAAATTCAGTAAGAATAATCAACAATCAGGACTGAGGTTTATCAGGATCAAAGTTTAGCAACCAGGATCAAATGTCAATGCTTGTGATCAAAGGTCCAGATCAGGACCAAGGTCAGCAATCATCATAATCATTCATCAGACGGTTTTACTCACTCAGTCAAGGGTGGAAATTTGTTTAAAGGGAGCCTGTTTTGACAGAGGCAAATTACAATCAAGTGCTCTAAATGTAATAATGTCACCGTATCCTAGAATACAGTAAAAGGGACACATTAAAAAAGGGGGCGGGGGTTTACAAAAATCAGTGTATGTCAACAAGACAGGAATATTACAGAATTTTCCAGAATATACACAGTGGCAGGGGTAGTTTAGGAGTTTAGGAGGTCCTGTGACTTATTTACAAAAAAAAAAAAAAAAATCACACATTTAGAATCCATCCTGTCATGAAGAACAGCACACAGAGGGGCATTATGGGTAACTGGGAGTGTTGGTGAAGAAACATTGAGGAGGATGCGAGCTTCAAAGAAAATATACAGCGCAGGAAAGGTGAGTGGAATATTTAGAGTGACTGTGGAAAGCAAAAACTGTAAGCAAAATATATGAAGTGTCCATCCTTATAAAATCAGCAAGTAGGAGGAGGCATTTGGAGAGGAAGCAATAGAGGAAGGGATTGAGAAGTGGAGCAGAGAGGTAAAGGAGGAATAGTAGAGGGTGAACCTGGCAGAGAGGGAGTAAAGAATGTGGGATTGGATTCTCCAGAAAAGGGGCTTTGGTCTCCATAAAGTCACATTACTGCAGGCTCATAACACAGAGAGGCTGCTGCCTCGGCAGATATGAGCTGTGGCTTGTGGCACATGAATAATTCAGCTGGAAAGAAGGACACCGGAAACCGCAGATACATGGCATAAGGATGAGGCAACGCGGCGGTGCCAGAAAGCACGCAACTTAATCTGAATCGCCATGCAATCTGATCCGACACATGGGCGGAATCCAAATATATAGATGTTGCTGCACATATATACAAAAGTGTCTTTTTTTTCCCCACATCGGCACATCGGACTCCATAAGCAGTGCAGAATGTGCATTGTATTTCGCAAGAGGTGTGTTAGCGCGGTAATACATGCAAAGCCCCACGGCGGGATGGCGGCTTTTATTAATCCAGTCAGGAGAGAGTTAATGTGAACGTTCCTCCGCATGAGATAGTGGCGGTACTAATGGAAGACAGGGCGCTAGCAACCTGGCCGACGAGGATTAGATGGAGAAGTGATCACAGGGAAGACTTCATGAGAAATGCTGAGGCACAGCTCGGCAGCTCATTACTACTCCAGCAGCACCGCTTCACACATCACCACTCTGACACACTCCAACATGGAATGTACACACAAGTAGGCGGGTGAAAACACAGTATCGCACAAAACACGCAGTCTGCCAAACAATAAACCTGCCGTAGCCTGGAGCAAACATGTCAGGGTACAGTCAAGCTTCCATATACTGTAAATACTGTTGGATCCCGCTCCCCACCCCACAGTCACCTGCACTGAAGAAAGACCTGGAGCAAAAATATGACGCGGACCTTTTGCTGCTGTCACGTTCATTTGACATGATTTGGAATTAAATGCTGCACAGTTTAAACGGGAATATACACCCTGGTCATAACTAAGTCCAGTCATTAAATGGGTTTAGGGGTTAATCTCGTACCTATCTTTGCCTTGTGCTCGTAACGTGAGCTCAAGCCCTATATGTGCACACTTACTTTAATTATTTGCTGAACTGGCCCTCAGGTAGAACGTTAGAATATACCTAGTCAGGCTTATGAAAGTTCCCAGACTACTCTAGTCCTTTAAGTTCCTGATTGTTTTCCTTCCTGTTTTTCATCCTTGCTGAGAGAAAGGATGTTCCAGCTGCTCAGGTTTGGATCTGGGCACCAGGTTGCTGGACAGAGGTGTTCATTGGTACAGATACTTTTGTAAGAGAACAAAAAGTCCAAGTCTTTAGGGTTCCAGACACGTCTGGTCTTACTATAGGGCTGTGAGATTTGAACACCAACCACAGACCAAACACAATGGCTGAATGTCTTCCAGAGCATTCCTTTGTACAGCTTGGGAGACTCAGGCCTTGTACTTGCATTATGGCCATGTCACACATTTCAATAAATTCCATCATCTAACAAATTCTATTAATCTGTCTCAAGTAGGGCATATCCTGTTGGGGTGAAATAGGTTGGGTGCCCTTAAGTGCCCCATGGCTGCTACAACCATGCAGGCCCAACAGGAACCAAGAAAACGAAGATAGCTAATGGGGCTCTGGTGAAACAAGAAGTCCTCAATGGTGGATTGGGCGCACTCGGTGATGGCTTGTAACCCAATGGCTGTGACGGCAGGTAAAGGCAGCAGCAGGTCCCCAGACCCCGATAGTCTGGGATTATCCAGCCATTGGACCAGGCTAAGGATCTAACATCCCCATGTTAAATAAACCCATGCACAGGTGCCTTTTGATCGACCTTGGACATAGATATCCCATCCAGGAAACAATCAAGAGACAACCTTCCTTGCCACAATGGATACTGTTGATCTGTATATAGATTAATTTATAATCCCATAGGGTAGAACTTTCTAATATCAACTGAAGGTAGCTATGAGCGCTGCTGCCATAAACTGACATGACAAGTATAGTATCGAGTAGATAGGTAGCTAGCTTGCACAGCTATTAGCCAGCAATAAGTGAACATAATTACATGAAGGGAATGTATTTGTTCTGTCCACTACTTACTGAACAGTGCAAGTGAACTTATAGGTAGTAGCTATATACTTGTAGCCTAACTTTTAGCTTATAAAAGTACACTTACCCAAGATACTTTAGTGATTTTCCAATCTGATCAAGATTTGAAACAAGGATCCTTTCCTTACTAGCCCACTTCCTTAACTCTTAAGAGCATGAACTCCAGTCTTGCAGCCAATGATTAATGTATTACCTCAAGACACTTAGACCTTATAGCGACAAGTATACACAACTATAAGGATAACTGTCAGTTTAGACCAAGTATACTTGGATTTTCTGTTTTGATATACTTGTCAGTATTAAGAAAGCATACTATAATCTGTTAAGTAGATGCCTAATACAGGTAAACCCTGTTAATTCACGCATGCGTAAGTCGCGATTCAACTTTACTCACGGTCAATTTGTGGACGTCAAAAATTTTGATTACTATTTTTTTTGTAAACTTTATTAACTCGCAGTTTCAGATAACTTGCGGTCTGATTTTGTGGACCCCAACTCACGTGAGTTAACGGGGCTCACCTGTAAGTACATAAGTAAACTGAAAGTACATATACTTCCTTATTTTTGGTGTTAAAGGGGTATGCTAATTAATTTGAATAAAGTTCTTGTTAATTAAGTTAACTTCTTGTTAAGCTAAGTTAATTTGAATAAACGTCTTATTCTTAAGGGGCACCCACTGCCATAAGTATGTACAGGAGTAGGCCACAGTAGTTAGCTAGCTAGCTAGCTAGCTAGCTAGCATACATCAACATGAGCGTATTACTAGATGCATTGCTGTTGTTACTACTGACAATACTTTATCCAGCTGTTTCTGAAAATTTATTATCGTCTTTCCAAAGTTGACGTGACAAAAACAACAGAACATCAGAAGGTGACTGTATTTGTTTTATATGATCCTTTTTCACCCACTTTCCTTTGAAATGAAATTTTGTTTATCTTCTGTGTCCGAGCGACCCGCACACCATCTTGCAGACAAAAGGATATTTATCTGTGAAAGCCTTGTATTTAGTGAAAAGTTTTCATCTCCTCTGGATGAGACCAGCTTTGTGGCGGCAATTGCGAATATCCTGTTGAAAAGAAGAAATTATTACCCGGCTGAACTGATAGCGGTGGTTGTGTGCTTTGTGGGGAAAAGCTTAGCGCTGATGGGGCAGAGGGGAAATTGGAAAAGCAACAGAGAACAAGGATCTTTGTCTGCCCGTTACGCCAACTGTCTGTGTTGACGGCGATGTCTCCCGGCGAAGATGAAAAATCTGTTTTTTTTATCATAACCAGTAACGCGGACAAAAAACACAGACACCAGACATAAGACGTCATGCTTGTCACATTTCGGCCAGACGGACTGCGGGAACAGAATGATCACAGTTTGTTATTTGCCAGACACAAATACGTCTTGAAATAAATAAAAGCCAGATGGTTCAAAACAAGACAGAAAGGGGGGAATAAAAATGTTAATTTTGAACACAGACAGTGTGCAAAAATAGTCTCCCATCACTTATCCTCACCCTCTTCTTTCATTTATTTCTTAATTGAGACTTCTGTACAAATAATGTTTATTTATACTCCAAAAAGTAATTTCAACAGCCTGACACTTTTGGAGTGACAGGAAAGTAATGTAGTCTGGAAGGTCCAAAGCGATCACACAACAGTTTGAAATTTAATATGTGTCTTCACAAATGTACTGCCAGGGGTTTGTGATGTGTCTTTTCAAGTGAGCCATCTAGTTCTGGAAACCTGGAACCACAGCATGTTAGCACTAATAGGTACCAAACCTACTGCAAAAATAAAAATAAATTAAATAATGAAATAAATAAATGTCAATAAATGGTCAGTGGGTCAAGAAGAAGAAGAAGAAGAGTTCAGCAAATGTTGATAGTTGTTTGATTTGGCCTTACAGCACTCTTGCTTTATGACATCACATAGATCTAATGGTCCAAAGTGTATTTACATCATATTATATGTCATATTATCAATATAGTAGTGTAGTAAAACAAAGATACTCTAGGAATATTGCTAAAAAAAAATGTGGAATATAAGGGACATGGTTAGAGTGATAGCTAGTGTGCTGGGTCCAGGGCCCTGCTAGCAATGGTTGCTAACTGAAGGCGACTCAGCTGTGAACATTTTATTATAAATATCTCAGATAATATGGTTCGTTTTGTGGTTAATTGTTCTAAAGGGCCAACGCAGAAGTTTGCAATTGAGTATTTCCGTTGAGTGACATCTTAGCATAATTTTACTTGTGTGTAGCACTGTTAGCACTAATTAGCAAGTATCTGTAGCTTGATGACTTGAGCTGCAATGTTAGTGCCACAGTTATTAAGGCAATTTACCAATTGTAGTTTTTAATATCAGCACCCAAAGCACCAGTTATGAATACCGCCACCCATTTTGCACAAGCACGCGTTAAACGCTGGAAATAAAGTTAGCCTGTTAGCCTTAGCTCGCCTGGTAACTTCAAAATAAGTGGATGTATTTGGGCTTCTTTTGTCTCAACTGGGTCTCGCCCGCTCCATCCCTTTACCCAGGGTGGATTCAGACAGTGCCAAGTTAAACCCAAAGCAAACCCACTTGAGCTTCAAATGCGCCTTCAGAAAAATTATGGATGATGTCTATGTGCGATGGTATTAATTTGAGCTGACAATACACACCGTGATCCACTGACCTGGAAAAAGCAGGAATTTTGTGCCAAAAGCAACAAGTCTAGTCAGCAAAAGTGTAAAAAAAAAAAAAAAAGAAAAAAAGAAAATCTAAACTGTATGCTCTTCTTAAAGTGCTTCTGCTCTACTGGCAGTCAAACGCCTGCTGTGAGAAAAAAAAACTCACTGCCGCACACAAAAAAAGGGGAGACTTTAACAAGTGAAACTGTGGCTTGTGCAGTCCATCAAATTCAGCAGTCAGCACGAGCATCAATAAAAATCTAAAAAGTGAAATGTTGCAAATAAAAAGTAGATGGCAGCTCCTGCGGGTGGATGAAGACACGCTTACTGCAGATCCTGCTCACCTTTGAAAGCACTTCAACAATTCTCCACATCTGTACTTTTCTCTCTCTCTCCCCCTCTCCTTCTCATCAGTCCGCCACCACAGGAAAGAGCATGAGAATAGTTTTATCACAGTAAACTCAAGATACAATATTGAGGACCTCTTCTTTTTATTTTATAGATCGTTGTTGCATTATTTGCATTATTTGGTGCATGTGAGGCAAGTTCTCTGGAAGTCACTCGCGTGAAACGTCGCTTCGCATAAGGTACATGGACATGGCTGAATCTAGGGATACCACTGTGGCAAATGTCCGTACCTTGCCCAAAGAAGGGTTGACAAAATTACTTAAACGTGTTCCCAATGTGACAATCATTTTCCTCAATACAAAGTTGGCATTTGGGTTCTGCATTCAGTCATTACGTCTTATCGCCTGAATCCATACATCTCGGTGTACTTTAGGGGTCTTGAGAAGTCTATGAAATTGGTAGACTTACTTTGTACCCTGCATTTGGATCAACCATCTTTCTGGTTGATAACACTCACTTCACACTATACTGTCGCAATCATGGAATAACACTTTGCCGCGTGAGATTTACGCACCGCTGAGCATGTGCATTCAGTTTATAACATCAGTCTATTAATGACTGTTGTGGTATAACAATCTTTAAACTACATTAAAGCTATGAGGTGCAGGGTTTAGCGCCACCTAGTGCTGTTGCGTGGGGGAGCAGTGGACAACAACTGGTTGCTCTGTGTTTTTCTTCAGTCTTTGGCCATGCCACACATCCAGTGTAAAATTTGTGCCAAATGCCAATGCAGATCTGGCTATATCCGCTGTGGTGACCCCGAACAAAACGAGAGCAACCGAATGGACAACAACTCCAACTTTGGCCATGCCACAAAATACAAAAGGCAAAGTGAGTATGTCCCTTTTGGGCTACTGTAGCAACATGGCGGTACAACATGGCAGCCTACACGAGGGAGATCCCCTCCAATACAGATAAGAAGGGCTGATAAAAACATCTATTTATTGTTGTAGGTAAAAATACACTAATGAACAGATGTTTTTGAATGCAATATTCCATTTTTGCTAATAAATAAATAAATTTAATAAAGTAAAGTAAATAAAATAAATGCCCCTAAATCCTCCATGCTGTAGCTTTAAGGATTAAATTAAGAACAAAATTTAAACCAAAGTCTGACTAAGGGGATTGTAATTTTGAATTCTATCTCTGATATCAGGTTCAAGACAGCATTAATATTTAAAAAAAAATAAAAAAAAATAAAAACTGTGGCTCATCTACCATATAAATGAGTTGATGGGGGATTACATTTTCCACTTTCATATTTGTGTTTGTTCGACTCTGCATCAGCAGCATAACCCCAAAGGAGTGTCCTCACAATGTGACTGTTAAATAAAAATCCGAGCGTTACGCCCGGAGACACGGGGCTCTGTCGCTAACTTCTGCTTTGCATGCAGAAGCAGAACGGCGGATAGAAACTGGGGAAATTTATCCGACACAATTCCCGATCGCAAATTCACTGAATCGTTAACGTATCGTATTGCTGTCAAGATTGCTTTCCCTTTCAATTCATTTTTACACACTTCGTTTCATCTGAAAATAATCTGGAAAAAAATAAGCCAAAACAGAAATAATCATATTCATTACTAAAGGTAGTGAGGCAGATTGAAGGAGAACCTGTATCACAGTGAATAGCCTATTTTCATTTTGCTTTGCTTTACATTTCATTTTTCCCCCCCAAACTTTTGTCTAACCTTATTTGTAAAATTGAGCAGTACTATACTAAAAACGTCTTTAAACTTGCTGTTTTCTGGCTGCACCTATTTAGCTCACAGCTGCCACTGCAGATCCACTATGGATAAACATGTTGATTTGGCACAAGTTTTACACCGGATGCCCTTCCTGTCACAATTCCATATGTGCATGGAGAATAGGTTGCAGGTGGCCTTAACCTTCTATATGAGAGCTGATCTCACCAACATTTTGCAAAATATAACAGCGCAATCTCTTCCAAACAATCAATCGAGATCTTGAACTTGGAATGCCGTGATTGCGGGACTTAGGGTTCGGACATATTTTGGACATTTTCAGCTGTGTCAGAGAGTTTTATGAAGAGACCAAAAGACAGTTGAAGTTTTACCTCAATGTACAGGGTGACTCTAGCCCCCCCCCCCCCCCCCCCCCCCCCCCCCCCCCCCCCCCCAAAAAAAAAACAACCCATAAAAATTGGGAAATTTAAATGTTCCAGAAGACTATTGGAATCATCTTCCACAACATGTCTTGGTCAACCAAAAGACATTTTGCCTGGAGGCCTATTTCACCAACAAATTATTCCATTTGGAGCATAATTTTGAAAGAATATAACTTTTATGCAAAGGGACCAAGATAACTGAAACTTTGGGAAATGATTGTATACAGACTGAAGTTTAAGTTCAGAAAACGTCAAGAAATTTTCTGGACCTTTGTAGGAGTTATTACAATTTTTATGGGTTCTGGTTTTTTGGGGTCACCCTGTATATATTCATATTCCAAAGCTGGCAGTAGACAAACCAAGAAAATACTACAATTCCTCCCTGAGGGATTCCAATGCATTCATGGGCCAGACAGGAACATAAGGTGTGACTTAAATGCAAAATGAACTGATGAGAAAATGAAAGACAGGTGTGTAAAAAAGCCAAAGGTCAAGTGACAACAAAAAGGTGGCAAAAAACTAAGCATCAGAGGGTGAGTAAAGGACAAAACATAATTAAACCTCAAGAAAGATGTTAAAAAAACACACACACACAGAACCAAAATATAGATCTAAACACACAAAAGAAAAACAATCATAGAACTCAAAAGTGTAAACAGTGTAACATAAGGGAATACTCACAAGATTAACATCTTTAATAACTAACACATAAAAAGAAGCGATCAAGTAACAATGAGAATGGAACAAAACCCAATGAACTCAAAAAGGAAAGCCATGCGGAACTCAGAGGTGTAGAACTGGCAAACACGAAGACAAACACATGAAAAGGAACAATCATAAATCTAACGACAAAGAGAAATGAACCATATCCAAAAACTGAGTCCAGGAAGAAAAACAGAAAAACAACAAAGAGTACCGGAACCAGAGGGACACGTACGGGAGACAAAACCCAGACGGAGGACAGAACACAGACGCAGGAGAGAGACCAAGGACAAAGACCAAGGATGACCCACTAAAGGACACACAGACAGCAAACAATGACAGGGGACAGGACCCTAACTCCAAGACACAGACATGAACGCAGGACACACACACACACACACACACACAAAATTATCCCTAACATGATTACATGCAGTTTTCGCAGTCACTCGAAGGCGCACGTGCACTCAATCACTCCCTTCCATTGCAACAATTAAGTTGCTTCACCATAAATTTAACACTACTGTGTAGTTGTGCCCAGATACACTTAATTACAATTACAAACTGTGCAAAACGGCCAAACACAGAGAGTCTCCACTTTGACTCTGTAGATTTATCACACATATCTGTTCTGCTGCCCTCAGATAGCTGTAAAGAATTAATTAACTGATGGAATAGACTTTCATGCAGCACAAACCAACTGTGGATGATTGATAACAATCAGCTATTAAATTACAGATAACTACGGACTGACAAAGCTGTTCCGACTATAATCACATTAACTGTCTTATTTCTGGTGCTGGTCTGAATGTGTGTACTGGCTGGAGTATTTGATTAAAATTCCTAATTTACATTTTTCAACATTATGCTCCAAGTGTTGTCCATTTATTTTGGACTTTATGACCTTTTTCATAATCATCGCCTCATCGGCTGAATTACTTTGCACAGGAAATTTGTCGGAGGTTTATGTGCAGCCTAGTTTCTGAGAACTAATTTCCAACTAAATCGCCAACAACATGTCCTGTTTTGCTTCATTTGTGTAAAACTCCCACACATTTGGACCCTTGTGCACTTCACACAATATAATGGCAGGATAATATAAGACAAAACAAGCAGAAAAGCAAATGGGGCTTACAATTCCCCTTTTCGCCGAAGTCAAGAACTCAATACCTCTCATTTGGGATCGGAATTTATGAATGCATTAATTTATTGTTGATATATATCAATCTGATTCAAACATAGTGTGCAAAAAAAAAAAACACACAAAAAGAATTTTCTTCCTGCAAAAAGTGTTTCATAAGATTTTAATAAAATTTCAGAAAATTAAAATTTTATTCAACTTTCATAAACTTAAATCAAATTTACATTTTATGAAATTTTATTTAACTTTCATGAAATTTTATTTATTTTATAAAATTCAATCAAATTTAAATTTTAGGGAATTTTATTTAATTTTCATAAAATTCAATTAAATTTTGATTATCAAAAAGGTCATATACACCAAACTAAATGGACAACACTTAGAGGATAATGTTGAAAAATGTAAATTAGGAATTTTAATCAAATACTCCAGCCAGTATACACAGCCATCATATTAAATAAAATTTTATGCAGAAATTCGCTCCAAATTCAGATTGATGACTTTAATAGTCAGAAATGTTAGTTTAAATTCTGCAAAAAAAATTATTTTTACTTCATAAAATTATACTTTGCACTACTCCATTGCATAATTTGACCAGCAGAGAGTGCTCTGAAGGCACTGTTTACAATGCTGTCAAGCGTGGCATCGCCCCTTTGTCACATTAGCTACAAGAGACAGAGGCAAAGCGACCAGCTGTCATTCATTTTCAGTCAGAGTAGGTGTTTTACAGTGACAAGAGAGTAGTGGTTGCTATGCCGCCAGCGAGGCGAGGCCAAAATAGATGAGAAGTCTATGTTATGCAAATGCATGCAATGAAACATGGTGACTGTCAATCAGAGTGAAGGCAGCGTGAGGGCAGCATGACGTACATTGGTTGGTTGTTGGTTCTCGTGATTTATAATGAAGTTCACATTGTATCGTAAACCTTTTTCTCCGTAATATTAGTATCATATCATCACAATTGCTGACCACACCCCCCAACCCATCCGCCATGTTTCTACAGGGACCCGAGTGTGACGTTTTCTCATTTGCACACTAAGTCAGCGAAACACACAAAAGTGACAGAAGGTGGGAGGTTTATGTGCAGCCTAGTTTCTGAGAACTAATTTCCAACCAAATTGCCAACAACATGTCCTGTTTTGCTTCATTTGTATAAAACTCTCACACATTTGGACCCTTCCACACTTCACACTGTATAATGGCAGGATAATACAAGACAATTCCCCTGATCGCCGAAGTTAAGAACTCTATACCTCTCATTTGAGATCAGAATTTATGAATTCCTTAATTTATTGTCGATATATATCAATCTGATTCAAACATAGTGTGCAATAAAAAAACAACAACAAAAGAATTTTCTTCCTGTAAAGTGTAAAATAAATTAAAAATTTCTTAAGATTTTAATAAAATTTCAGAAATTTTATTTAACTTTCATAATTAAATAAAATTTACATTTTATGAAATTTGATTTATTTTTCATGAAATTAAATCAAATTTAAATTTGATTTAATTTTCATAAAATTAAATGAAATTTTGATTATGAAAAAGGTCAAAAACTCTGAAATAAATGGACAACACATGGAGAATAATGTTGAAAATTTTATGCAGAAATTCAGATTGATAACTTTAATAGTCAGAAATGTTAGTTTAAATTCTGCAAAAAAAAAAAAAAATTACTTCATAAAATGAAACTTTGTACTACTCTATTGCATAGTTTGTCCAGAAGAGGGCGCTCTGAAGACATTGTTTACAATGCTGTCAAGCATAGCTGGGACCCCATCGCCCCTTGGTCACATTAGCTGCAAGAGACAGAGGCAAAGCGACCAGCTGTCATTCATTTTCAATCAGAGTGGGTGTTTTACAGCGACAAGAGAGTAGTGGTTGCTATGTCGCCAGTGAGGTGGGGCCAAAATAGATGAGAAGTCTATGTTATGCAAATGCTGAAAAATGAGACATGGTGTCTGTCAATTGGAGTAAAGATGGCGTTGGTTGTTGGTTTTAGTTATTTATAATGAAGTTCACATTTAAACTGTAAATTCCACTTCTTTGTCATAAGGGTTTGATAATGAAATGCTGGGAACATTGACTTTTTTTGTGTATATATCAGTCTCAAACCTTTTTCTCACTAAGATTAGTATCATATCACCACAACTGCTGACCCCCCCCCCCAATGTTTCTACAGGGACCTGAGCGTGACGTTTTCTAAAAAAAAAAAAAAAAAAAAAACACCTACATTCAGCGAAGCTCAAGAAAACGCAGACTCATTTGCACACTCAGTCAGCGAAACACACAAAAGTGACAGAAGTTCAGCGTCGCAGTTTGCAGCTGTTCAAACACGTCATCTACTCCGTGGTTGGGGTCTCACTCGTAATTACAAAGCTGTCACACTATAATCACAGTAATCTCAAGTGAATTACAAGAAAATAACACGGGCAACCGGATCCTTTGAGAGCCAGGCCACCTCTTCACGTGGCGTTTGTCTGCTTCATAAACACGAGATAATCTCTTTGTCGGTGACGGAATAAAATAATCGCTTGCATTCTGAAGAGAATCAAGTGGGAATACAACACTCGTGAGAGAGATCTAGGGTCAGATTGCACACAAGCACAAAGAGCTTTAGCGCATGGATTGGCGCCGCCGTGTGGGGGTGCGCCCTCGGGTCCGCTAACCCATATTTTCAAGCCCTCCGTCGATGTCAGGAAACAGTTTTGCTGTTGTTTCTGCAGGAGGTGATCAGCAACTGGTTTTGTCCAGCTGTTCAGTATCCGCCAGCTCTCTGGGCCTTCGATCCATTTTGCATTCCTGATCTCATTTTTTTGGCACAGCACTTTGAGTCTCTTTGATTAACATTCTTGCCTTAAGATGCCACAAAGATCTGACAGGATAAAAAAAATAAAAGTCAGAATTCTGGCTGCTCTCATCTGCCGGCTGCCCATTACCGTGCCAGAGCTATGAGCTCTGTGAGTGCCGTTATGGAGAAAGAGTAACAATGAGCCAGTACTGGAGGAAGCACCACAGAAGTGTCAACTAATGACACAGGTTCAATAAGGTAGCTGGGAATACAGTGTGTGCATCCTTTAATGTATCTCCATACACAGGCTAGAGGACTATGCAGGATGCTTCCTTTATTTATGAATCTTTTTGATGCGATTCATTTTGACCTGATACAATTGTTTGTTTGATGTAGAAATTTGTAGAAATACCCTGCACGCCGACATAGCCACAAGCAGGGTGTTGTTTTCAGGACCATACATGTGGGCAAGATAACCCAAAAATGGCTCAGCCGTTGCCCTTCAAACTTGGTGGGAATATTCCCTGGATGGACATCTAGAGGTGATTAGACTTTGGAGTAATTTGGTAAAAGATCCAGGAAAACATGGTATGAAAAACACCTTTTAGTGCGTCTATTACAACAAACGAGAACCCAAGGTGGATGATTGAAGCCCTATATTGATAAGCCAAATATTTGTGATTGATTGATAGGAATGGCTTCACAATGAACTCATACATAGCAAAAAAAAAAAACATTATAGACATATGCTTATTTTGTTGTACATTTACAATGCAGTGCAAACGTTTTAGGCATCCCAGAGTTATAATAAAAGTAATGTTTGATACCCCCCCCCCCCCCCATCATTTTTTCTTGTGTCAACACAAAATCAGTTTGTGAGCTTTATTTTTGCATTCCATTATGATAATTATAATAAAAAATAATATTAATAATAACATTGTAAGTGTACTGGACAGAAGAAAACTACACACAGTTGCAAATGATCGTGCAATATTAATATGATTGTAAATCACAATTAAGACGCATTTTTGAGGTCCTGCGACTTTTATACCGAAAAATCACACATCAATAGAACCCAGTTTACATATCGATTATCATTAAAGTTGAAATGCATCACACATTCCATTTAGTTGTGATTATTTATCAAGGTTTTCATGCTTTTATGATGCATTAAATGTGCCTAAAACATTTGCACAGCACTGTATATTGTGGCATTTTCTGTTATACATATACAATAAGCCAAAAGTGGCATCACATACCTTCAAATCCATATTTCGTAAAAATCCAGGGATCTTCTTCTGGTTTTTATCACGTCTGCTTGTCTTTTGTTCACCACTTGGGGCAGCACCACATACTGTAGCAGAAAACACAACATAGAAGAAGCCATTTTAGCCTGTTAGCTGTTAGCTTGCACTGACTTTTGAGCTTCTCTGAAGGTCTGAAGATGTACCACCAATACAGCTTCAGTCAACCGGCATGTGATGTTAAAAATTGGACCATATCGACATACGGATCATACCGTTTACTTTACAAACAGTTTCAGGTTCACACGGGTGAACTATTCTACCCCTAATTTTAACAGTTGCCATTCCTTCTCAGTTTTTCCTACTCATCGTGTTCAGCGATCCCTTGGTGGCTTCCCTCACATGCGTCCATATCTATGTTTTCTTCCTGCAGCACTTCAGGATTCAGCCTGGAAAATAAACCACTTTTACTTCATAAATCCTTTGTGCACTCGGTAACTTTGTTTGGGTTCATTTTCAGTGCAAATCACAACAGCACTAAATGACCAGCAGGAACTCAGCAGGCATAAGCTTGGCTATTTCACCGGCCAGAACCATTTTTGAAAAGGTTAAACCTATTATTCAGCTGTTTCCACTCCTGCTCTCTTCCTGGTAATGAAATTTTTCAACGCAAGGACTCTTGTTATTAACCACTCTTCAGCATTGGGCTTGTTTTCCCGCTGGCGATAATCATCCTCTCTTTTGTGAATAGAAGCTTTCTTCACACTTCAGGCTGCCCTCTGAATGTCTCTACCCTCCAGATGTTCAGGTCTGCTTGATTGTCCAGCCAGGGTCCAAGAAGTCCCTTTTTTCTCATTTCTCACTCAGTTCATATAACACCTTGATCAAGTCCAACACATTGTAAGGTTTACACTTTAGAATTTAAAATCCACTCTGAAATATATTGTGGCAATGCCTAGGTTGTGAGAAAAACTGTCTCCAGATCAACCCTGGATGTAGAAATGTTCTGGAGAAGTCTGTCCGTGGGTTTCTTTAACGTGGGAATGTTGCACACCAACAAACACACAGTCCTTGACAGATCCTTAGCCTGGTTTGATGGTTGGGAAATCCCAGACGGGGCGGGTCTGAGGACCTGCTGCAGCCTTCAACCACCTTCACAGCCATTGGGTGATGAGCCGTCACATCCTCCACATGATCCACCGTCGACAACTTGTTGTTTCACCAGGGCCTTCTTGGCCAACTCATCTTCAGGGATCCTGTTGGGCATCCATGGAAACTGTAGGGGCTACGGGGTGCACAAGGTCCCCATTGTATTTTACCCCAACAGCCAATCCCCTATCCATTACCACTCCAACCATAGGTGGATCTAGCGTCAAATAATGGTGGAGGTTGTGATTTAGTTTGGTGTGCTGAAGATACAATCTATAGCCTTTTTTCCTGCATTTAAAGGCAATCTAGGAAGCTAAATATTGGCTCTCTGGTCATCATTTTGAAAATCTTCTGACAACAGCGACTTCAGTCAAATATGATGGTCTTGCAAAATGAGTCTCTTTGACTGCCTCTATACAAAGCTCTAGACTAAACCCCCCTCTAGATCCACCACTGCTAACTTTTGCACTGTACTGTTGCATGAATGCAAATAATCTGACTCCAGAATGAACAGCTCCATCTTTCAGGAAACTTGCAATGTGCAAAATTTGAAATGGGAAGCACTGAAAAACATTTCCTCAAGGAATATTACACCTAAAACAGCAATGTTGACATTCTCAAAGACTATTTCACTGGTAAACGGTTTGTGGACTGCATCATGGGTGAATGTACATGTACGTTTTGTGATAGATTCTTATTCCAAAACCTATCTACTGTATATACACTCCAATAAAACTGAATATTTAAATGCTTGGATTTCCAAAAATGGTCTTAACTCTGCTTACTATGTATGGAGTTTTTTTTTTTGACGGCCTTCTGCGCGGCCAACGGTGCAGTAAAAGATGACGCTTTTGACAGTATTACTCCCCAAAAGTTTAATTTTTATTTATTTATTTATTTATTTTGCAGGAGAGCAGATTAAACAATGGTGAGGTTTTAAGGCCACATACCTCCAGGGTTTCTAAGAAGTTAATCAAATGTGTTGGGGAAGTTTATTTAGACACCCTGGTGTGATGTAAGCATTCAGAATGGCAATGCTGTCGCTCCAAACAAGCCGCAGCTGCACAAGTGCATTTTTTTAACAGCTGCTATTCCCCATACATTTGTATAATTTCATTCCTGACCATAGAATAACTCTTCAAAGGGGGTTTGTATAAATTGATTGGGTAAGAGCTCTTTCTATTCCCCACATTGCAGCATTGCAAACAGCAGTGCTGTGAATCAGAAATAGAGTGTCTTTTCAGGAATATGGTGAGAGGAAGTGGGAGTAGAGAAAGGGGGGGAGCGCACGTATTCAAACTCTAGGCCTTGCAGAATTGATGGGCGCCAGGCGTGGAACTTTTCTGTAGGGAAATGATTTGCATAATGGGAAAGTGGTTGGAGCCGGAGCTCAGAGCTCTCCTCTTGTGGGGACACTCAGCGGAGTGGAAGAAGAGGGCCGACACCGAGACGCTCCGAGATGTGAGAGCCGTACCGTAGAAGCGAGATCCGCTCCGGCGATACGGTCGTGTGCTTCCCTGTCGCCGGCCTTTATCATCCGCGAAACAATTTACCAACAATCGCTCAGATATCTAAGAGCAAGGATGCACTCGTGAATGCGCTAATCAAAAAGACGGCGACTGAAATGCTCTACTGTCGTTCTGCTGATGAATGGCGCCAGATGTTTACTTTCCAAATAAACAGAAGCCAGATTGAGCTGAATATAGAAATTCAGCATGTCTGATCAAGGCCCCGCCCCCTCCCCGGAAAGTTTAGCAAGCTAAAGTTTCAGACACGTTTGTTCATCCACACTGCATGCATACGCAGTTAAGTCTGCAAATATTTGGGTGTATTAAAGAGTTAAAAGTGGATAATACTGCAACTTTGTGAAGCAGCGTCACCTTTAATGTGAGGTTGTTGGAATTACAGCACTTCTGGTTTGTGGTCCCTCACATTTAGAAGCACCAAAGTAATTTGGGCAAATGTCAGCTGGGCATTTAGCCTAGGAACCAGACAAATGACAGCTCATATTAAAATTGCTCTTGCAGATTAGTCTGGCCGCTTTCCCACCGCAAGTGATTTACAAAATTCAGTTTCCACCCAGACAATCACAACTGTTCATCTTCTAATAACAGGGTATCCGGGTACTGGCCTGGTACGAGATTTCATTGACATTTGTGATTGTTTTGCTTCTGATAGTATCACTGCAAGGCAACCAATGCTTGAACTGTCTTTGATTAAAGCCATCAACAGCATGAAAGATAGAACTGAGTGACATTAAAGCCCTCAATCTTTTTCACTCAACTTTGATCTTGACTGAGCAATTCTGTTATCTATCAAACATTAGTATCTATTGTTTGCTAAATAATTGGATCTCATGGACAGACTGGAAGGAAGGAAGGAAGGAAGGAAGGAAGGAAGGAAGGAAGGAAGGAAGGAAGGAAGGAAGGAAGGAGCTAAGTATTTGGATATTGCTAATAGGAAGGAAGGAAGGAGGGAAGAAGTGGCCCTATGTATGTGTATAAAGCCTACAAACAGGAAGGAAGAAAGGAAGGAAGGAGTTAAGTATTTGGATATTGCTGACAGGAAGGAAGGATGGAAGGAAGGGATAGACCTATATATGTGAATAGTGCCGACAAACAGGAAGGAAGGAAGGAAGAAAGGAATTTAGGAAGGAGTTAAGTGTTTGGATATTGCTGACAGGAAGGAAGGAAGGAAGGAAGGAAGGAAGGAAGGAAGGAAGGAAGGAAGGAAGGAAGGAAGGAAGGAAGGAAGGAAGGAAGGAAGGAAGGAAGGAAGGAAGGAAGGAAGGAAGGAAGGAAGGAAGGTGTCCAGCGTGGATCGAAAATGTTGAGAAGCTCTACTGGATAGGACACAGTTTGGTCCTTGACCTTCACGCATATGATTAACCTCTGACTGACCGTGCGAGTGCAATGATGGAATGCAGCTAATGCTACGTTCACATGTTCACAGGAGGAAAACAGTGAGGCTGACAAAACTGCAGAAGGCCAGAAAACCTGCAGGAATCAGTGATATTTCCACTGTTGTGCTTCACCAGTAAATAAACAGTGATGGCACAGATTGCGACAGCTACACTGTTTTTTGTGTCGGACGAGGTCCTTACGAGGGTCATTTCAACAGGACCGAACGGCTCACTGAACAGTGAGCACAGCAGACCGTTTTTATTCCCCACAAGTTCACCGCTGATGTCATCCAAAATCCTCAAGCATTGCTGAACTCAAGTGTGAAATTCAGCCGTGTGTGATTTTTTTTCTTTTCTTTTCTACCAAGTCAGCCAGGCTGTTCGGAGGTTACAACCTCAAAATTTCTGGGTTAATAAGAGACGAGACATCATGGTGAGTGTGTACACTGGTCCATTTTTGCATTTTCTCTACTTTTTCCATATTTCAAATTGTATGGTTTTACTTAAAATATTAAAATATTAATTAAAACATTAATTCATCTATTCTGGGAATGAATGTTGTTTAAATAGATAAATGGATAGATAAAACCCCAAATCAGAAAAAGTTGGAATGAAATGGAAAGTGAAACAACAAGCAAAAATTTCAATTCCTATTTAATTGCAGACAGTATGAGTTGAAGTAAATTTGCACACATTCTTGTGTTTATGGCCTGCAACATATTCCAAAAAACAAACAAAAAAAAACCTGTTCTAAAAATTAAATCATCACTTTTACAAACCAAGATGAAAATGTCGCTGAATATATCTATCATTAAGAAATAAACAGTGTAGTAATGTATGGTAAATCTGTGTCAGGTGGACAGTTCTCAAAAACTGAGTGACCATACTGAAAAGAGTTCTAGTGAGGGAAGCCACCAAGACACCTTCAAGCAATGGAACTATGACAGGCTTCTGGGGATGTGAGTGGAGAAACTGTCCAGTCAAAGGCAGACATACATACAAACATCTGACTTTTATTTATAAGATGGGATGGGCTACAACAACACAGTTAGGTTAGCTTAGCCTCCTGGTGCTTTTCTTGGAAGAACAGATAAGGGAAGGTGACCAGAGTGGGAATCACCGTCGTGCAATTACGGGGACCACAATAATGCAAAAATTCATAGCGGATGTTGCCACCTTGTATTTACCACCTTTGAGATTCAGATATATCTGGGAAGAGCTTATGGTTTGCTGATGCTGATACCTTTCAGGAGAATCAAGCTCCAAATCTTTAGGCTCTTGGTGCTTCCTATCTCACTATATGGTTGTGAGTCTTGGACACTAATGAGTGATCTAAGATGACAACTTGATGTCTATCTGGAGAATCCTTGGGTACCATTGGGATGATTTTGTGTCAAAGAAACGTTTACTTAGGGAGACTCCACTATCACTTCTACTGTAAGAGAATATTAGGTACAACATTTTGCCAATATTGGGCATTTCTCTGGGCATGATCCAGCAAATGAGGAGCTTTAGTGTTGACAACCCCAATAGCTGTAGAACAACAGGAAATGCCCATGTTTCATCTATCTTTTGCATATACATGGTTATTTCTACAAGTGGGGATGGACCGGTTGGATTTCCGAATGGTTACCATCCAGGACTCATGGTGGTCTTCAATAGACTCATCTACTGAGTAGACCTGTGTTCTATCAATAACACCATGGTCCACATTAGGTAACAGGATCTTACATTTGGTGTCATTCTGTGGTGTTGTGGATGCGGTGAAGTGCATCTGCATCTACTACATTTTACTGGATGCATGCCTAGGCTTTTCCAAACCCTACAAAAATGACTCAATGATCGAGTCATTTGACTTAACTAATCTTTATTGGTTTGACATCATCAGTTCACTCAAAATGCTAACAAATAATTGTGGTTTTACAATGTAACTCAGTCAGTGTTGGTACCTTTGTCTAGGTGGCTTCCCTCACATGTCTCCTTTCTGCACACTTGCTCGGTGAGGAAACTGTGCCTTCAGCATGTGTAAAATATTGTCCCATACTTTTTTCCATTCCTTAATGATGGATTTAATAGAACTCTAAGGGATACAGAACATGTATCCCTTGAAACACATCAGTATGTAGTTGTCCAATTACTTGCGTACTCTTGTCCAAATATCTGTGGCTGCAATTATACTTATTCTGTGAATATACACATGAGAACAAAAACTTTCATCCATATATTGCTATATATAGTCTATAGCACTGGGAATGTGTCGCACTGTGTGATTTATAGGTATCTCTCTTTAATGCAGCCTTATGATGTATGTGTGCACTTACCAAAAAGCAGGTATGTAGTCTCAGCTAGGAACTAAAGATCGAAGCGAATGATGCTTCTGTCATGCATTTTTCAAGAGGTTTCACGAGGGCTCGGTGGTTCGCTCTTGCCTGGAAAGAATATCAACTGCAACATTGCAGATGCAGGAAGCAAAAAAAAAATGCCAAAGTTCACCAGAAAAAACAGTTGAAAACTGCTATTTAATGCTTTTTACTGTGCATTTGTATGATGTATACCTTCTTGTTGAAAATGAGAATTGGCATTCAGGTTCATGAATTCTGAGCCAGTTGATGTCAACCGGTGGAAGTTTGGCTGTTTTTGTTTGATGCTTCCTGAAATAAGAGTGAGATTTTGTGATTTGTGTTCACAGTTGTCACCTTCATGCCAAGTTCTCACTGTGAAAGTTTGTTTCTTTGATGCTGACGAGTGACTCACTGTCCACAAATGTCTAGACTCAAATCCATCGCATACAAGTCGAGGCTAAACACTATATTCTGACGACCAATTACAGTTGCAAAGGAGCGCAAAGTGCAACATAATCATCATTAGTTCCCACCCACTGCCATTGTGGTTTTCACGCCTAGCATTCACATCACAGGTCCTCTGTGCATCCATGGCCATATTGGTCTAAAAATAAAGTGGTTAGGTGCATCCACTCTGCACACAGGGATGCACAACATAAACTCACAATAGTGAGCATGAGGGCAAAAGTACAGTAAGTCCTATGTGGACCCTGATGGCCATTGATACATGTGCTTATCCCCAGATATTGTATTATGAAGAGTGTCATCAACAGAATAGTAACATATAAATGGTCCAAGAAGGAACCCTTGTGGTACCCCAGTGCCCAAAGCCTGCTTTGTGCAGATTAATAAATTGGACCCTAAAAGCAGACAACCACACACCGACAGGGTGAAATAAGTGATTTGATTTACCAAACAAGAAGAATCAGAGTCCAACAGCTAGGGATCTGTTCAAAAAGTCCAAAGTGTACCACAGGTGTGGGAGGAACAGGTGGTGAGGCCAGCACAGGAGGTGAGTGAAATGAATTAGCAAGGGAGTGGATGAATGAGCCGGTCATTTAAACTGCACTGGAGTACATGATTGATTGCAGGAGCGAGAGGCAAGCAGATCAGCCACACCCACTCTAAGACTCACAAAACAAACAGAAAAAGGTCAAATCCTCAGAAATATAAGCAACAGGTTGGTCATCATAGGAGGTGTCCAATAGCAGCCTATACTCAAGGTTCTTGAAATGGAAAATATCCCCACCTGGTGGACATTTACCAATAATGCAGGAATAATACTTTCACCAAATTTTATATATATATATATATATATATATATATATATATATATATATATATATGCAACTGGAGCAGATGTGGAAGGTAAAGTCCAAAGTGGCCACAGTGGTAACAGGAGCACTAGGGGCTGTAACCCCCCAAATTGAAGAATGGTTCCAGAAGATTCCAGGCACAACAGCAGAGATCTCTATCCAGAACAGCGCAGTCCTAGGGACATCTAAAATACTGCAGCAAATCCTTAAACCTCCAGGCCTCTGGTAGAGGACCCGAGTTTGAGGAACACATACTCTCTGGGGAGGGTGGTATGCCTTCTGTTAAATAAATTGTTGGTGTTTGTTGGACTCACTCGTGCTAACATTATGGGGTTTAAAAGAATTTCTGTGGTATTAAAAATTAATAATTTAGAAAACCAGTGTTCCAGTGTATTGTAATGAGTTGGAAACCCTTCTACCAGCAGCGACCTTTGTTACATAATCTTGCATCATTTTCACTGCTTCCTTGTGCATGTGGTTCCTTCATTCTTGTACTACAGGACTGTTAGTGCAAAGTTTCCTGGGCAGAGAAGGAAAAGGGATCTTGTAAGAAACATAAGCCTGTAAAACATAATGCAGGAATTCAAAATGCAACAAGCACCTTATTATTATCTGAAGCACATTTCTCCAGGGAATATCTGGGTCCAAAGCATCATTATGATAAAGTATGAAGTTCCAATCCAGACGATGTATCAGGGCTTGTGACAAAATGTGAAAACAATGTGGCGCCTCCGTATATTGCATCATACATCATGTCTCTACATGACAGTGTGCAGTGAGGCGTTTAACTCCATCACCACACACAAGCTGAGAGGTGTGTTTGCACATGCTGTGTCTAAAAATATTGCTCCATTACTCAAAATAGCTGAAGAAACAGTTTTGCACTATAAAGACGAGAAGATGTTGAATCGGGAACATCTTTAGCTTCAGTGTTATATATTTTTAACTAAAACAGAAATTCAATTGTGGAAGATTATGTGTCTCCATCCAACGACTCTACAACTAAAATAACAGGCATCAAAGGGTGGATTAATACCCTGCACGCTCACACGATAATATAAATGTACAACTAAATATACTTATGTCTGCAATGGTGACTTTTGTGTGATGTTATGATTATTATCACAAATATTTTGCTGATCAATATATAGTGTGGATCATCCATCTCAACTTCTTCATTGTTAAAATATACAAAAAAAAATTATAGTATAAAACTGAACATTAGTGATGGATGCCACTGGCAGCTCCACAAAAAAAAAAAAAAAAGAAAAAGTAGTCTGAATGAATGAAGCTTTAGATGTTGTATGCAGTCTTTATTGCATGTCATTTGAGCTAAATCAGTCAAAAATGGTAATATACAGTGAAAGGTACCATATTCATTTAATATGCAAAACTATATATTTTCATTATGGACATTTATTACACACTAATTTCAAAGATTTGGTCAAATAAATTACAGTACATTTTTGACCCAAAGACTTTGGTAAACCAATTTCTACAACCAAAACAGTCCGTCAACATGAATAAAGGAGTGCCTTCATGAAAGGTTTGAAGAATTTATAAAAACGCTTGTCAGATATTTTCAGATTTAGAGTCAAATTACTTCATCACAGTGTTCATATATGTGTCAAATTCAGAAAGCTGAGATTGTTGTGAACATTTTAATAAGCATCAACATTTTGGTAAACCAATTTCTAAGACTCAAACAGTTCATCGACATGAATAAAGGAGTACTTTCACTAAAAATATGAAGAATTTTTAAAAATCCTTGTCAGATATTTTCAGATTTAGAGTCAAATTACTTCATCACAGTGTTCATATATGTGTCAAATTCAGAAAGCTGAGATTGTTGTGAACATTTTAATAAGCATCAACATTTTGGTAAACCAATTTCTAAGACTCAAACAGTTCATCGACATGAATAAAGGAGTACTTTCACTAAAAATATGAAGAATTTTTAAAAATCCTTGTCAGATATTTTCAGATTTAGAGTCAAATTACTTCATCACAGTGTTCATATATGTCTCAAATTCAAAAAGCTGAGATTGTTGTGAACATTTTAATATGCATCAAGACTTTGGTAAACTAATTTCTAAGACCAAAACAGTCCATCAACATGAATAAAGGAGTACTTTCATGAAAGATTTGAAGAATTTATAAAAATGCTTGTCAAATATTTTCAGATTTAGAGCCAAATTACTTCATCACAGTGTTCATATAGCTCAAATCCAGAAAGCTGATATTGTTGTGAACATTTTAATATGAATCAAGACTTTGGTAAACTAATTTCTAAGACCAAAACAGTCCATCAACATGAATAAAGGAGAACTTTCATGAAAGATCTGAAGAATTTATAAAAACGCTTGTCAGATATTTTCAGATTTAGAGCCAAGTTAGTTCTAAACAGTGTTCATATACTGTACGTCTCAAATCCAGAAAGCTGAGATTGTTGTGAACATTTTAATATGCATCAAGACTTTGGTAAACTAATTTCAGAGACCAAAACAGTCCGTCAACATGAATAAAGGAGAACTTTCATGAAAGATTTGATGAATTTATAAAAACACTTGTCAGATATTTTCAGATTTAAAGCCAAGTTACTTCTGAACAGTGTTCATATATGTCTCAAATTCAGAAAGCTGAGATTGTTGTGAACGTTTTGATATGCAACATAAGTATTATACTATCTACAAGTAGCTTAAAAGGGAAATTACTGAATGTATGGTAATATCGAGAAAATACGCTGAAGGCTCTAAGGGTTAAAGTGGAGATTTTACTAAATAATTAACTAAATAATAGTTAGCAGCAACTGGCTAAAAACTAACAACACAGGAGTTTTAGTGAGACTCATAAATTTGCTGTCTCCCCATGCTTAAAGTAACGCTTTTTCAAATAGACTTTGTAAATGATAATATATCATTTTTGTTGCCACTTCATGACGTAAATGTCCACATTGCCTGAAAATAGCTCACATTCATGTACCTTCTGTTATTTTTTGCAGGAGTTTGTGCTGCACATGGGCTTGGAAATGAATTAGTTTTTCACAACAGCAATAATGTAAGATTATAGGAGATTTATTTTCTTCTTTTGGCTTGTTCCATTAGCAGGGTGAGGTCTAGTGCTGCACTCTGTGGAGTTTTTTCTTTCACGAGGAACAAAAGGCTGCAGTAAATACTCTTATTTAAAGGCAGAGTCATTACTCATTTTATTACTCCATCTTGCACTCATCTCCAGCCTTTTGTTCTTTCATCATCGCTAATTTAGAGAATATAAGAGTGTGAGAGCCCACGAGTGACCACATGATATTAAATTTGTCTGTGGAACTATGGGGGACTTTAGTTTAAAGCACTCACAAAATATCTTTCAACAAATGGATCAATTGTTCCACAAAAAGATTCACTCTCATTGCTTCAGACAATGAATCGTTGTTTCAAAATGCACAAAACAGCAATTGCTTCACTTTTTTCAGATGCTCAAAATACTGAATGAAACCGTTGCTTCAGAAACACATTTACTTGACATGAAATGATACAGAAAATTAAGAAAGTCTTCACATTTAGAAAATGATTCACTCTTTCATAATGTTCCCAACACAAAATGAATCAGTAGTTTCATACAATGACTTACCGTGTTGAAATGCTGCAAACAGTAAATGAAAAATATGCTTCAGAAAATTGCGTGTTTTCAAACCCTCAACACATTTGAAACAGTCCACCTTTCCAAGAATGTTCACTGTTTCAAAATGCTTGAAAGACTCAATGAAACAATTGTTTCAAATAATGATTTGCTGATTTAAAAATCTAGTAAATAAATAAATTAATTCATTTATTCTTTGAGCCCACTTTTTCAAAATAAATAAATAGTTAATTGATTAATCAAAAGAAAGGCACTAGGGGGCTGGAGCATATCCCAGAAGTCAATGGGCTAGATGTGGGGTGCACCCTGGACAGGCCACTAGTCTATCGCAAGGCCAACACAAACTCTGACACCTCTGAAATATCTAACCCTTTTTTTTTTTTTTTTTTTTTGAGATGGGAGGAAGCCAGAGTACCCGGTGGGAACCCATGCAAATATGGGAAGGACATGCAAACTCCACCCAGAAAGGACCAGATCAGCTTCGAACCCAGGACCTTTTCACTGTGAAGCTAACCACTAAGCCACTTTGCGGCCAAAATGAAAACAAATGCTCCAGAATAAATAATAAATAAATAATAAATGCTTAAAGGATTCAATACAATAAAAGCCAAAAATATTCACTGCTTCAAAATGTTTGAAGCACCAAACAAATCACGTGTTTGACAAAGTGGTTCAGTTGAAAATCCAGAAATAGGAAACAAAAAATAAATGGTTCAGAAAACTGATCAGTGTTTGAATATGCCCAGTGCATGGAAATTAATACAGCTTTGCAAAATAAATAAATAAATAAAATTAAAAAATTACATAAATAGAAATCAGTGTTTCAAAATGCTTGAAACATTAAATGAAACAATTGCTTCAATAATGATTCAGTGCTTTGAAACACCAGAAATGGTAAACTAACTAATTTCTTTATTAAAGTAATGGATCAGCAAATGAAATAAAACCAGTTTATTGTTGTGGAAAAACTCAAAACACAAAATGTCCTTTTGAATCACTTGAAACTCTAAATGAAACAACTGCATAAAACTTGATGCACTGTTTCAATATGCTAAAAATATGACAATGGCGACGCCTAGAAGACATCAGATCTCATGTTCTCCACAAAAATAAAACAAAAAATCCTGTCTTGCTGCATTTCCAATATTTTATAACCACACACACTTGTGCGACTACATGTGGCATACAAAGACTCATGTGAACAGATCTGTTACTATTTCTTTGATTCACTGTCAAAACATGACCAGACTGTCCGATATGACTCAGCTGTCACAGGAAAATCACCCGTACAAGGAAAGTGTGTGCAAGAAAAAGCACTAGCGAGACAGATTTAACACCAGCAACAACCTTAAGGAGGGAAAAGCTCGATCAGGCAGGAATGTGCACATGCTGTTTCTATTCTGAACTGGCTATATTAACAACAATGGGACACATACTCCAGCTTCATGAACACATCAAAGTGCCATGTGCAGAGCCTGTACACCTAGCAGACACCAAAACCAGACAAAAGCCATAACTGTGTCTACATGTGTATCAGTAGCCAAGTCTCTTTGCTACTTAACAGCCTGAGCGTGGCTGCAACTCGTTTGCCGCAAAAAAGGCTCTGCTGCAGCTGTGAGAGCTGTGCGGCTGTCACTTGGCAGCAATAAAGCGCGGTGGCATTTTTGACTGTGTGTAGGTACTTTTACTTATCAACTATTCACTAAGAGGGCATGTCAGCTGTGATATTTTGGTCTTGTGGCGCGTTTTTCTGGGTATGATCCAGCATGCAGGTGCCTCAGTGTTGAGCGCCCCTATGACTGGAGAAGGTCAACTGTGCGTCCACGTTTCACCTTGCTGCCATAAATAAATGGTTGCTTTCAAGAGGGGTGTCTGCCTGGAGGGCTACCATGCAGGACCCAAGGTGATTATGTAGTGTTGGGGATGCAGCAAAAGGAAAGTGGGCATCCGCCTTTGACCTTCTCCACCCACTGGGGTTCTCAACACCCTCATGCTGGATCATGCAAAGAGAAACGCGTCATATGGCCAAAATGACACATCATCATTCCAAAAAAGCAGCAGGATCTTAACAACGTAGACCTTTGTTCCGCAACAATTTCAACATAACCAACCACTTCTGTCCAAGGACTTCATAACTCCATAAGCTCTTCTCACGTATCTCTCAAAGTCAAAGGCCAAATATCCAGAGATATGAATGTAACTGCCGAGACAAGTGAATAGATGCACTTCAGATAGAGTCCAGGAAGTTACTGAAAGCCTGGATCTTAGTCTTGATCCAGGACAATTGCAAACCCAGACACTCAGATTCCTACCAGTCGCAAGATCAATGCCAACCCGGACCTGACTCGTATTTGCACCAAATTTGGCACACATCTCATACATGTCAACCTATACGGATTGTCTGGAAATTATACAGATTTTTCAGAGTTTCAGAGTCATAGGGATGTACAAATAAAGTCTTACGGATATTCAGGGTTTTCTGTTGTAAATTTATTTTTTAACTGTTGTTTTTCTTAACTCCGCGGACTTTCGGCCAGCCATCCACCATCTTTGTACTCCTCATAGAAGCTGCGTGATGGCGTGCGCAATGTGAGCGTCCAATCTGAATTGGTTCACCGTCACATGGTTTTCCAATATCCAATCGTAGGGCAGAGTAGTCTCAAATGGTAGGGCCAAAGATTGTTAGGAGCAGTGATCTGTTACTCTGAGTTCTGGTTTCTGTAAAAATAGAACAGCTGTGTGACACTATATTCAAGGGAAATGTATTGAGTTTGTGCAAAATACCAAGCGATTTTACTGTGGAGCAAGAGAATTTAACTGTGGAGGACTTCCACCATTAAAGAACCCATGGAGATCCCTGGTGTTAGTTAATATATGGACAAAACCCCAGTTATGTGATACCGCCATGTGGTTGTGTGTACTGTAATAAAACTGATTTTGGTGTGATTTGGAGGTTATAAGGATTTTGTGTTGATTTTATGGATTTTATCACTTGGTTATACAGGTGGACCCTCAAAGGGGTTGACATGTATGCATCTGGGGATGGGTTATGGACTTGCCCATGAGGTCAAATTTGCCAAAGGTAAATCATCGGGGTCAAGGTCATGTTGGCCTGTTTGTTGGACAATACCTCCCATGTCCTTTTGCCAATTTCTACCAAAATAGTATGTTGGAAAATGTCAAATCGAAGATCAAAGAATTCTATTTTCAACCCAGTTTGGACCAAATGTGGTACACAAAGGTGGATTCTAGAATTGCCCAGGCAAAGTCAGCAACAGGTCATCATTTTCTCAAGGTCACTGCATAAGATGTGACATTGCTATAGCCCCAACTCTTTTGATGCCTATGGGTACTATTATCTCATGTTTTAAACACTTATATTCACGGCTAATGCCTACCGTTAATGGAACAGATTACCATGGCGGAAATTAATCCTCTGGTTTGTTCCACAGCAGGGACATTCCCACACTCGAAAGATGTATTTGTATTCCTGAAGCCTGACTATACCCATAACACAACAGAGTCTCTCTAGCATAAAAAAACAATTGCAGCCTAGCAGTAACACTTGTGATAAAGTAATTCCACATTCATATTATTTTTTGCTGTGTGGTAATGGAAATCGAATAGAAATTTGAGACAGGCAAAGCCTCCGCTCGCTCCACTCCTTCAACATTTCAGTCCACTAGCATTAATTTAATGCTTCGTCTCTCTAATATTGTAATCCTATAAGAATTTTATGGCATTGTAATTTTACCCATCACCACCTCTGTGTCAGGAAGCGCGGACCCACGAGTCTATATTCCCACAGAATCAAAGTCAATCAAACTCACTCTCATTCACTCGCGTTTTATACAAACTGTGTGAATGTGTCGGGTGAAAATAGTAGGCGCATTGTGACTGACACCTGTTTCAATTCCCAGAGGCACAAAGTGTTATACACACAAATAACAAAGCAAGTGTACATCACTTGCAGCATATCTGGTACCTCGGGAAGTGGCTTAGGGAGTGTTTGTGTGCATATATGGTGGCAGGCCTAGGTGGAGCTAGGCACAGGGATTTGAAACTTCAGTCGTAAGAAGCGAAGCTTTCTGAAACTTTGCACCAACTAAACAAATTACTTTGCAAATTGATTCATTATTTCAAAATGTTAATAACAGTTAATGAACAAATCACCAAAGACAGGAATACACTTTCAAAACACATGAAACACTAAATGAAATAACTGCTTTAGACCATGTTTCGTTGTGTTGAAATGGTTGAAATCAAATCAACCGACTGAATCACAAAAGGATTCAATGTTCAAAATGTTGGAAACAGTAAATAAAATCATTACTTTAAAACAAATTCAGTGTTTCAAAATACTTGAAGCACGACGTGAAATGCTTGTTTCAAAATTGTTGTGAAATACTTGAAAAACACAAACAAGTTATTTAATGATTCGCCTGTGAAACACTTGAAACACTCAAGGAAACAATTGCTGAAAGGAAATTAGACACTGTTTCAAGATGTATGAGTCACTAAAAATGCTTCAGAGAATAATTAGCCTTTGAAATTCTCTAAACCAAATGAAACAACTGCTTCCCAAACCAATGGACTTTCTTAAATGCTTAAAAGATTAAATGATTCCTTCAAAAAAAAAAAAAAAAAAAAATCCAAAACATATATAAAGACATTTGAAGCACTAAATGGAAGAATTGCATCAGAAAATTATTTTAAAATGCTTAAAGTACATTGAATTGAATTTGAATTGAATGAATTCAAATTCAATTCAGTGTACTTTAACCATTAAAGTACATTGAAACAAACGTTTCATACTTTCAAAGCTTTAAATGAAACAAGTGATTCAGAAAAATGATTCAATGCACCGAAATGTTTGTGTTACATAAATGAAACAATTGGTTCAGATAGTTCAACATTTGCTTCCCAAAACATTTCATTTTTCAAAACACAACAAACCAATTGCTTCAAAAAGTGATTTTCTGTTGTATACAACTTTAAATAAATCAATAAAGCCACTGCTTCAGAAAAGTATTGCTTCCAAATTCTTCAAAAACGTCAAAAAGGAAAATTGTTCAAACCACAGCCAGACGTACCAGTTTGGATTATATGTTTATCTACCGCCACTATTTTAACCGCACGTTGTCATTTTCAAGAAAACTATCATAGCTCCAGCTGACAACTAGTTCAGATTAGGGAGGGGTGTTAGCTCAAAAAATTTGGAAATCTATGAATGTTTGCATGGAATATGGAAATATACACAGAATAAACCATAGCAGGATAAATTTAGGGTCATTTGGTTTCAAAAACCCATATGGACGGAGCCAGTGAAGATATGGGGTTCAAAAATCACCAAAAATATCGACGAAAATGACATATCTTGAGAACCCCTGCACCTAGAGACTTGAAATTTGGCTCCAAATGTTGCTTGACCCCAAGTTTATATTCAACTTCTATAGTAACAATAAGCCTATCTGGTGTTTTTTTAAGATTAATTGACAAAAAAATTAATTTCAGTACACATGTTATGATCAATTGTAACAAACAAACTCTATGGGGTTTTTATTTCAGGAACATCAGTTGCATATAATCATCACATGTAAAGAATGACATGGCCACAATGAACTAATTATAAGCAACAGAGTGGTTTTATACGTCAACAGCACATATACGACACACGCGTTACTTGAAATTTTCAAACGCTCCGTCCATATGGGTTTTTGGAACCAAATGACCCAAAATTTATCCTGCTATGGTTTATTCTGTGTATATTTCCATATTCCATACAAACATTTATAGATTTCCAAATTTTTTGAAATAACACCCCTCCCTATTCAGATATAACAGTGCAGTTACAGTATAAGAGAGCGAGACACTTCCAACCTTCCAACTGGATGAATTAACAGGAATCTGTCTCTTTTATATAGAAAATAGGCCACAAATTACCACCTGAGATGAGCTTTGAGCCAGTGAGCCAAGATGCAGCCTCCTGACTTTTAATATGCATTAGATAACCCGATTTTGACATTTTATTAATAGGAAAACTGTCAGCACAGCCGTGCGGAATTCTTTATTTAATCATTGTTACATGGCTGGGGTGACTGTGTGCAAAATGAAACAAAAGACACAATAATCACATTTTTGTGACATTGCATATGAATGTATGTCAAGGAGAAAGAAGCCCTTATTGGAATTTGAAGCAAATGCACCAGTGGAATTGCAGATTTTGCATACAGAGTTGTAAAACAACTAAAATATTTACAGTAGTGTTCAGAATAATAGTAGTGCTATGTGACTAAAAAGATGAATCCAGGTTTTGAGTATATTTCTTATTGTTACATGGGAAACAAGGTACCAGTAGATTCAGTAGATTCTCACAAATCCAACAAGACCAAGCATTCATGATATGCACACTCTTAAGGCTATGAAATTGGGCTATTAGTAAAAAAAAAAGTAGAAAAGGGGGTGTTCACAATAATAGTAGTGTGGCATTCAGTCAGTGAGTTTGTCAATTTTGTGGAACAAACAGGTGTGAATCAGGTGTCCCAAATTTAAGGATGAAGCCAGCACCTGTTGAATGTGCTTTTCTCTTTGAAAGCCTGAGGAAAATGGGACATTCAAGACATTGTTCAGAAGAACAGCGTAGTTTGATTAAAAAGTTGATTGGAGAGGGGAAAACTTATACGCAGGTGCAAAAAATTATAGGCTGTTCATCTACAATGATCTCCAATGCTTTAAAATGGACAAAAAAAAAAAAAAAAAAAAACAGAGACGCATGGAAGAAAATGGAAAACAACCATCAAAGTGGATAGAAGAATAACCAGAATGGCAAAGGTTGACCCATTGATCAGCTCCAGGATGATCAAAGACAGTCTGGAGTTACCTGTAAGTGCTGTGACAGGTAGAAGACACCTGTGTGAAGCTAATTTATTTGCAAGAATCCCCCACAAAGTCCCTCTGTTAAATAAAAGACATGTGCAGAAGAGGTTCCAATTTGCCAAAGAACACATCAACTGGCCTAAAGAGAAATGGAGGAATATTTTGTGGACTGATGAGAGTAAAATTGTTCTTTTTGGGTCCAAGGGCCACAGACAGTTTGTGAGACGACCCCCAAACTCTGAATTCAAGCCACAGTTCACAGTGAAGATAGTGAAGCATGGTGGTGCAAGCATCATGATATGGGCATGTTTCTCCTACTATGGTGTTGGGCCTATATATCGCATACCAGGTATCATGGATTAGTTTGGATATGTCAAAATACTTGAAGAGGTCATGTTGCCTTATGCTGAAGAGGACATGCCCTTGAAATGGGTGTTACAACAAGACAATGACCCCAAGCACACTAGTAAAGGAGCAAAATTTTGGTTCCAAACCAACAAAATTAATGCCTCGCAGATGTGAAGAAATCATGAAAAACTGTGGTTATACAACTAAATACTAGTTTAGTGATTCACAGGATTGCTAAAAAAGCAGTTTGAACGTAATAGTTTTGAGTTTGTAGCATCAACAGCAGATGCTACTATTATTGTGAACACCCCCTTTTCTACATTTTTTACTAATAGCCCAATTTCATAGCCTTAAGAGTGTGCATATCATGAATGCTTGGTCTTGTTGGATTTGTGAGAATCTACTGAATCTACTGGTACCTTGTTTCCCATGTAACAATAAGAAATATACTCAAAACCTGGATTAATCTTTTTAGTCACATAGCACTACTATTATTCTGAACACTACTGTAACTGCAGTGAGAGCAGCAGTAATGTGTCCTTCTTCATTTGGAGACCCAGTAGAGAGCCTAAAACCTTGATATACATTTTTATCTGTGTGTTACTTTTAAAGCTATTGCCAAAAAATGTGCACAGGGTTAATTAAAAGTGAGAATGCAGCTTTAAAATTCCCCATCAGCAATTGACAGACACTTGAAGTGAATACAGTAATTAGTTATCCATTATGGCACCAGGTGGTTAGCACTGTTAATGGTTAAGGAAAAAAAAAGAAAGAAAACTTGCCTGGTGGTAAATTGCATTTGTGAATTGAAGAAGGAGAAGCTGGTTTTCCTCCTGAGCAGGAAAAAAGTTGCATATTTTAAAGCTGAGTGAGATTTTCTTTCTTTCTTTTTTTTTTTTTTTTTTTAACTATACTGCCCACTGTTACGAACCTTTTTACAGGAGCTGAGAATTTTGTCTCCCAGTGTGACAATTTAAGCGTGCAGCGGTTATTAGAAGAGTCTGAAATCGTGTCTCGGCTGGATTCTGCACAGCAAATATCCATAAATTCAGATGAGGTTTTCATTATCTTCACAATGACATTTCCAGACACATTTTTTTCCAAGTGTTATATTAAATAAGATTTGCGGATAGAGCTGCCCATCATGGACTATTACCTGAGCCTGTAGTTTCAGTGTAGCTGAGATTTATAGATGGAATACTGGGTTGTTATACTGCTTTTACCTCATTTTAAATAATGCTGCACAGTCATGAGCATCCAATAAAATCACAGTGAAATTATTTAAATATGTTTGACAGTTAAAACAGTAGCAATAATAAAATACACCAGTGCACAAGGGTTCTGTAAATTGTGTCCAACTAAACTTGTGTGTATATGGAAGTGTGTGTGTGTGTGTGTGTGTGTGTGTGTGTGTGTGTGTGTGTGTGTGTGTGTGTGTGTGTGTGTGTGTGTGTGTGTGTGTGTGTGTGTGTGTGTGTGTGTGTGTGTTTGGGGGGGGGGTGTTACATATACGTTGTTTTGGTAGGTTGGTACATCAGTATGTAATTATATAATAAAATCGATAGGTAGTGAGGTAGGTAGGTAGGAATCTAAGAAAGTAGGTGGGAGCTAGACAGCTAAGAAGATAGGTAGATAGGCGGGTGGGTCGGTCAGTAAATGTGTAGGTAGGTGGGTAATTGCATCAGCAGCCTGGTAAGTAGGTAGGTCTATAGATAAGTTGGTAGACGCTAGGAAGGTAGGTGGGTTGTGAGTAACTAATTAAGTAAGTAGGTAGGTAGGGCGGTAGCTATGTATGTGGCTGAGTGAGAAGGTATTTAATTAGGTTAGTAAATGTGTAAGTCGGTGCATAATTGCATCAACAGCTAGGTAGGTAAGCAGGTAATTACATAGGTAGGTAGGTCGGTGGATAAGTAATTAAGTAGGTAGGTAGGTAGGTAAGCATGCAGGTAGCTATGTATGTGGCTGGGTGAATTGGTAATTAACTAGGTTAGTAAATGTGTAGGTAGCTGCATAATTGGATTAGCAGCTAGGAAGTTAAGTAGATAATTACATAGGTAGCTAGGTCGATAGATAAGTAATTAAGTAGGTAGGTGGGTAGATGGATGGATGGATGGATGGATGGATGGATGGATGGATGGATGGATGGATGGATGGATGGATGGATGGATGGATGGATGGATGGATGGATGGATGGATGGATGGATGGATGGATGGATGGATGGATGGATGGATGGGAAAGTAATTAGGTAAGTATGTGTTGGTAGGCAGGCACATAGATAGGTAGGTTAAGCAACTAGGTAGGTAGGTAAGTATGAATGTGGATGGGTGGGTAAGTAGTTAGGTTGGTGGATAGGTATGGTCTGAATATACAGTGTACATCATGTGTCTCATAAAACATTCTTCAGTATTGGATTAATCATATTAGACACACTTTAAAAATGTAAAGTATCAGAAAGCAGTGTTGCCGTATAATGCCTGTCAGCGTTGCGTAATGTCTGTCAACGTTGCGTAATGTCTGTCAGTGTTACGTAATGTCTGACAGCGTAATGTCTGTGAGCGTTGCGTAATGTCTGTGAGCATTGCGTAATGTCTGTGAGCATTGCGTAATGTCTGTGAGCGTTGCGTAATGTCTGTCAGCGTTGCGTAATGTCTGTCTGTCAGAGTTGCATAATGTCTGTCAGCGTTGCGTAATGGCTTATTTTGTGTAATGGCTGTCTGATGGAATTTACAGAAAGAAGAACTACTGGAGCTGTGAAACACTCAACTGCTTCAGCTCAGGAAGCTCTTGTTGCCACGTCTACAAACAATCAGATCGCACACTTTGACACTGTACACAGTTCCTTTCCCTCACCAGAAACCCTCTCACTTCTTCACTGTGGCAATAGCAACGACACCTGGCGTGGATAGAGAATAACAAGATGGCAATCTGACTGGTGTAATACATGTTACGCCCAAAACACACTCGTGATTAATTAGGAGAATAAATTCAAGTGCTTTGCACCTTGTAAATAACAAAACATCAAACAATAAATACGAGATCTGTCAATAAAGTATAGGTCCTTTTTATTTTTTTCAAAAACTATATGGATTTCATTCATATGTTTTTATGTCAGTCATGCTTGAACCCTCGTGCGCATGCGTGAGTTTTTCCACGCCTGTCGGTGACGTCATTCGCCTATGAGCACTCCTTGTGGGAGGAGTCGTCCAGCCCCTCGTCGGAATTCCTTTGTCTGAGAAGATGCTGAGAGACTGGCGCTTTGTTTGATCAAAATTTTTTCTAAACCTGTGAGACACATCGAAGTGGACACGGTTCGAAAAATTAAGCTGGTTTTCTGTGAAAATTGTAACGGCTGATGAGAGATTTTGAGGAGATACTGTCGTTTTAAGGACTTCCCACGGAGCGGGACGTCGTGCAGCGCTCTCAGGCGCCGTCGTTAGCCTGTTCAAGCTGAAAACCTCCACATTTCAGGCTCTATTGATCCAGGATGTCGTGAGAGAACAGAGAAGTTTCAGAAGAAGTCGGTTTCAGCATTTTATCCGGATATTCCACTGTTAAAGGAGATTTTTTTAATGAAAGACGTGCGGACGGGTCCGCGCGTCGGGACGCAGCCGGCGCAGTGCGGCAGCACAGGAAAAACACCTCTGTGTTGATAACCATTTGTAAAATCCAGGCGGCTTTTGATGGCTTTCAGTGGAGTGAGTATATGAGAAATTGTTTAACAGCTGGACATGTTCCAACTTGTCCTTAAGGCTTCCAACAGAGGTGTTTTTCCTGTGGATGTGTGTCGCGGCGGCTCAGAGCCGACGCTGCAATCCGCCCGCATGTCTTTCATTTAAAAAAATCTCCTTTAACAGTGGAATATCCGGATAAAATGCTGAAACCGACTTCTTCTGAAACTTCTCTGTTCTCTCACGACGTCCTGGATCAATAGAGCCTGAAATGTGGAGGTTTTCAGCTTGAAACAGGCTGACGACGGCGCCTGGGAGCGCTGCACGACGTCTCACCGTGGGAAGTCCTTAAAGCGACAGTATCACCTCAAAATCTCTCATCAGCCGTTAAAATTTTCACCGAAAACCAGCTTAATTTTTCGAACCGTGTCCACTTCAATGTGTCTCACAGGTTTAGAAAAAAATTTGATCAAACAAAGCGCCAGTCTCTCAGCAACTTCTCAGACAAAGGAATTCCAACGAGGGGCTGGACGACTCCTCCCACAAGGAGTGCTCACAGGCGAATGACGTCACCGACAGGCGTGGAAAAACTCACGCATGCGCACGAGGGTCCAAGCATGTCTGATGTAAAAACATATGAATGAAATCCATATAGTGTTTGAAAAAATAAGAAGGACCTATACTTTATTGACAGCCCTCGTATATCAGAATTTGTATTCTGTTGTTTGCGTGTATGAAATGCTCAATATGGAGATGGGACAGTTAGATAGTATTGAAACATCTTATTTTCATTTTTACGGTCATTTTTATTTTTCATGAATAGATTAAACTCTCACAGAAAAACAAATGTATTTTCATTTGTGTATTTTTTGCTATGATTTCAGGGAGCACAGAGGCCTGAAAGTTTTTTTTTTCCCCCAACACAACTGACAAAATAAAATGAATTAAAATACATTGTGTTTCGCTCTAGTTATCCTGTGTGGTAGCTGATTATTGCACACGGTGCAAAACGGTAAAAACGTGCTACATTGTGAAATTCGCAGGTGAGTATTCTTTGATCATACATACACATACATACAAATTAGCAGAATGATGTTGAGGATTTGAGGCTCATAACGTGCGAGATGACTAACTAATCTCTTTATTCTTGCATGCACACACCAGATGGAGCAGAACGCACAAATCCCCAAATGCAAACACACTGTTCTCCTTTTCAGATGATCAATTTCAAAACAATCTAACAGTCTGGATCTATGTGTGTGTGTGTGTGTGTGTGTGTGTGTGTGTGTGTGTGTGTGTGTGTGTGTGTGTGTGTGTGTGTGTGTGTGTGTGTGTGTGTGTGTGTGTGTGTGTGTAATGCTGAGGCTGTATCCATCAGATGTTGCGTTGCCATACTCAGAGATCACAGAGGAGAAAAGATAAAAGAACATGTTGCCAGGTGTTATATCCCCCACCTGTAGAAAAGTTTGTTTTTACAGCCAGTTGTTTTTCTGTTAATAATTATTTTTAATCTGCTGGTGTTCATGTGATTGCACCAACGGTTTGGATTCAATGTGCACAGATGTGCCCCTCTCACACGCACGGGCCTTGCTGCCTCCTTGTTTCAGTGTAAGCGGGAATTATGCGAGTCACAGTCAGACATGAAGAGGCTTTATTATGAATTTAAACTGATGACACACACAATGATATCATTAATCAATCATTAAACTCACAAATCTTATTTCTGATTGCTGTCCTTCAACTTAAAGCTTCATTCTCACCTAATGGTTATGCATCCTGGAAGCTTATGGGCTCATGATGGGGGGTAAACATCTTGAAAATCCAGCCATGATTGAAATTAAGGCCACTACACAATTATGGAATCTCACAGTTCTGCAGGGACATGGTCCAGGACCCTTTGAGATTTTCCAAGGTAAGGTCAAGGTTTCCATTGCAAGCTTCTGGGATGCATATCTGTGAAATTAAGAAGGGACTTTAATCATGATTGTCGAACTTTGATCCTAATTTCCATCAAAATTAAATTTTTAGAAATAAACAACAACAACAACAACAATTGCAATGCTAATAATCATTACCATCATGAAGAGGAGGAATAGAAGACGACAATGAAGACGACGAATTTTTGTTGTAAAAATCTTCACTGCTTTTTGGCGGGTTTCAACAATAAATAAGAAAAAGGGATTTATTAAATGATCATGTATGAGACTGAAAATAAATCGCAAAGTAAATTAACTTTTATAACTGAAATCACAGATTATTTTTCACGTCATAGGAGTGCTTGGACATTTCAAACAGGATTTTCAGTTGATCCAATGCAAAAAAAAAAATTGTAATAGATGTAATACAAAATTGTAATTCTGATTTATAGCTATAGCAAATTAGTAAAAATATCACCCTGTTACAGTATTTATATCAGCAATATTCTATGAGTACTAACTTAAACTTACTGGTTTCTTTTATACAAGTAAACAGAAAATCTTAATATGCCCCCTACATACATATCCAGAACAAACACAGATAATGAATATGTTTGACGAGAACTAACCAACCTACAGCTGACATTCAGTTCAGCTCAGGACTGAGGTCGTCGCTCCACATTTCACACATTTGTTTCATTTAAACCTCTGGAAGAGTCCTGAAAATTTGCTAAAATGCCAATGCGTGTGCCATCGCCGGACCTGTTAAAATATTACAAATCGCAATCTCATGTCAAATCTATTGGAACAAATGCTGAATAATCACATTTGGAGCTTTGCTTCTGGAGATTCTTTTGAGAGACGTTATGTACATTATGAGCATTTCCACACCATCCCAACATTTCTGATTTGGGTTGTAAGATGCCAAACGATGTTTATTTGCAGATTTCACAAGGGGTAGGTAGGTTTGTGTTTGTGTGTGTGTGTGGTATGGAAAGAGGGATTGTGCAAGGTCATCAGCCTCGCCGTGGTCCAGCTGTGCGATCTGGCTCAGGTACACAGATCAGGTGTACTGACCTTGATGTGTGGATGCAAGTGTGTGTGTGTGTGTATCTCACAAATGAGAACAGCTTTTGCAAAGTGAGGCCACTTTGTTAGTCCTCACTTTTACAAAGCCCTCCAAAGTTAGAGGACAGCGTTACAAAGCGTGGATATTAGACGGGTGCGATCGTCATTAAATCAGTGCCGATTTTCATTTGTGCTAAACAGCAAACTTCAGCTAGATGTTTGTTTTTAAATGAATAGCTCGGAGTGGGGAGGAGCCTCTTTAGCCACAGACTGCTCCTTCCCAAGTGCAGGACCAACAGACTGAAAAACTCCTTTGTCCCTCACTCAGGGGGAGGAGGAGTAACAGGAAGACAGGGGACGGGAATGAGAGTAGTCAGTAGTGAGTAGTGTTTCTGGTATTTATATTTCTGTATTTCTAATTATATTTGCAGATTGTTTCACTTTCACTTTTGATCCTCTGTGTGCTTCTTACCCTATGTGCTGCTATACAATGTGCACCTCAATTTCCCTGAAGGAGTCTTCCCAAGAGATTAATAAAGTTCTCTCTAATCTAATTCTGTACATGAGATGATCCTGACTGTGTAGGACCCAGTGCCATATTGGAACCAGGCTTCGGTGGTCAACCCTAGTTCTGATTGGAGTATCCTTGGTAACCACTGCTATGCTTTGTGCCAAATAAGCAGTTACTTAGTGAGACATGAATTTGGCTGATTACAAGCAACAAAAGTGATCTTCAGTTGAGATATGAAAATAATGTGTGTATTCTCACAGGAAGATGATGACCCAGTGGAGTGGACCAGGTCAAGGGGCACCAATGTAATACCTTACTGAAGGAGATAAAAGATTGCCTTCAGGATATCAGGATGAATCACAGCACCCAATGCAGTTCTATCATATTGCGAATGATCAGCTGCACAGTATCAGCTCTCAGTCTTCTACTGATCCATTTTGCACCTAATGTACTTGTAACCTAAAGAAAGGTCATAGATGAGTGCCACTGAACATTCATTTCCTGTTAGTCCCACCTAGAGGAGAAAAATGCAACCTGTACTCAGCAAAAGACGCCACGACTACTTGGTTTTTCTGAAGAGTTTGAATCCAAGTTGGTGTAGGATGTGGAGCACTTTAAGGAGGGTTGGCACATGTTTTGTTGGGTGGAAACTGGCGATTGTACCAGTTTTGGTGGCATCCCCAATTGGTTTGGTTGGGACTCTGATCTTCATCTCAGGGTTATACTTTCAGAATGTTTATTGGTGTTTATTGTGAATGAAGGACTATATATGGTTGTTCAGCTGCAAGATTTCTGTTGGGGGGGGGGGGGGGGGGGGAGAGACTAATTAAAATATGGATGCCCCCTTCCAAAGAAAATGTAAAAATAGTGTTTCAGGGTTCAAAACTTTAATATATATCCCTTTTACATGTAATTGTCATTCATTTTCTATTGACGCCTTTACAGTGTCAAATCTCACGCATAATCACGTTCTCGCTGGGGAGGCCGATATTTCGTTGACAGTGTAAACAAGTGCTTAGACAAGCAACTTGTTTGCAACATTGCGTCATTATGGAGGCAAGTTCAACCAAAATATGCATTTAGGTATTTAACTAAGATAATTGTGAGTCTTTAATGTGAGTTTTATTTAAATAAAAAAAAAAGTGTTGCTGTTGGGTTGCGTGTCATGAACCAGTTCCTTTCGGGTATCCTTAAGAAATGATTTAATCCATCGTCATCAATAGCCTTTTTGCTTAACGATTCCCTTATCAGTCCTTCAGAGTGGCCATTATTTTTGGGGTGTTTGTCAGGAAAATGATCATTTCTCTACATTGATTACAGACCCTGCAGCGGATCTGTATAATCAAGAGTTTCTGCAGCGCGGCTTTGCTTTGAACCATGAACCAATGAAGCAGTGCTTCGATCTTCGATCTGCTGCTTCGTTGGTTCTTTGTTTTATTTCGATTTATCTTAATTTTTCCCAGCTAAAACCCTAAAGAGCATATGTCTGTGAGTAATGTTTACCTTTTTTATGTTAAACCAACCTGTTAAGGTCTTGTGAAACAGTTGATAGATGTATTTTATGTCTATGGCATTTTCAATGTTAAAGTTAGCATTAAGCTGAGCCATTATCAAGCCTCCCTCCCCAGTGCGCAAAGGATTCTGGGATACTCTAAAAAATCATTAAAGCATTAAAAAATCTTTGGTCTAGCACATGACACAAGACAAAGGATGCTGTAGTAGGTAAATATAAGCAGCTAGCGAGCTTGATTAATATGTTTTAGAGGTCCTGAATTACACTGTGGCAATGTTAGCTAGATTCCAACTTTTTCCTTAAGTTACAGTTTAACTAATTAACATTAGCTAGCTAACAATAAGCAAATAGTGCCCAATTGCCACTTTATAATTACCATAATTTTTTTTTTTACTACAGAGATTTATAAAGTCTAAAAGCTACAAGATCGGGATTCATTGGGATTCATTATTAAATTGCTTTTTGATTCCTATATCTAATTGGGTTTGCCAAATAACCAATGAAAAGGTTTTTAAAACAATTGCCAAACTGGTTGTTAATTATATTTCAGTACAATTACCAACAACTGTGCCTCATATAAAGACTCTAGCCATGCTTTGTGTTATTCAGCACAATATTTGGTCTTGGTCTTGCACTTTGTGTTTTGTTCGATGCCAGCTCAAGCCTGCAAGCATTTCCAAGACCTCGACGGGAACAAAATTTCCAATTGTACCTTCAGCTTTAAATTTAATGAGCAGCTGAAGCCAAATTTGCCATCTGCGCAAGTTGCTCACAGCTGTATTCCTGAACCGGCTGTGAGACTTTGGTGGCAGCGACAACACAACAGGTGTAGCTGAATATGAACCAAGGCAAAGGGGGAAAGTAAAACAAAAAGCATACAATTGTGTGCTTGCAGGTAATCAAACATTTAAGATCTAAACTGAACATGCAGTTATGGAATCGCACATGATTTTGTGTTATCGGATCTCGCCTTTAGTTTGACAAGAGGTATTTATCTGAGCACTCAAAGGAGCATGGCCAAAGAAGGTTTTTAATCAAGCCCCAGCTCCTGACTGACTGATGTGCAACCACGTGTTTGTTTATCGGGGGCACAGCTGCCACAGGGCAAGGGAATTACAACCACACCCCTATAGGTTTCTCTCATTGTACACCCATTCCGCAAACAAAGATGCAAGGAGAACTGTCAGCTTTTTCTAACAAGATCTAAAGCGCCGTCTGTAATTAGAATCTGTCTGAAATGAGGACAATTAAATGTGGTTTTGGTGTCCTCCTGCCACCCCCCCACCCCCTGCTGGGGGTTCTCTCAATGGGCCAAATTAGAAAATGGGTGCAAAAAGATTGATGAGTTCAATATTTTCCAAATGAGCAGCCTTATACACATAATTACACCACGGAAATGAATGGATCATCACGATACAAACTCAGGCGAGGTATGCTAATTGCTCATCAAATGCGAAGGCTGCGGTGTCAGCTACACAACTGTAGTGTTCACAGTAAAAAGGAGCACTGGGGAAGGGGGAACGGGGGGTTCCGCCGCTCAGATTAATGCGATCCATCTTGCTTTTGTCTGTGTTCATTATTCTATATTCACATTGCAACCTTGGTTATCAAGTCCCGCGCTCGGTGCGTGGCGTATGCCAAGGTCGCTGCACTTGACACTTAACACTTTAAACACTGTTTCATTGTTAAAACAGGAGCCCTCAACCAGCCCTCTTTACTTTTTACAGATACATGTTGTAGATTTCCTCTTCCACTGTGCACCACTTTATATCTATACTGGCATTTTTCCAGCGTTTTTTGCAGAGATGGAGAAAGAGAGACAGGAAGAGACATGCACCAAAGGTCAACCAGACCCGGATTCGAACCTGGGGATGCTGCAAACCACATTCTCAAGTATGAATGCCGCCCCCCCCACCTGCGCTGTACAACACTTTTTAGCATCAACTCATCAAACTGAGAAACAGTACCTTTAACCATGCATGTGATGATGGGATTATTCCTTACAACAAGCCCAGACATGTCCAGCAGGGGGCAGGGTTCAACAGGTGGTGGGCAGCCATATTAAATAAGCAAAACTATCTTGTTTTGTGGTTTGATTTGGTGCAAGTTCTCCAACATGTCCTCAGCATATTACCTGCTCTGGTAGCAGTACCCATTTATTCTGCGGCCTTTCTGAAGCTTAGAGGTAAATATTTGTATAATTCATCATTATATTCTGTATACTTTTGTTGAAAATACATTGGGTTTTATATTTATTAGCCTGTGCATTGGTGAAGCAGCAAAAGCAGAGTATTTTTTTTCACAGGTGTGTGCATGCACGCGTGTGTGCGTGCGATAACTCCAAAATAACTGGACTGATTTTATTCAAACTTGGAGGGAATATTATGCAGGTATATAGAGATTTTTGTCCAGATGTTGTAGCAAATTGGTCAAACGCCAAGGTCAAGGAAAACTCTTTTTTTTTGGTATATCTCAACAATCAAGATGGATTCTCTAAAGCAGTGATTTTCAAAAATAACTCTAAACACTGTTAACCAACTAAAGAAGGGGAAAAAGAAAAAAGAAAACATTTTTCGGTAACATGCCAGGAGCAAAAACGATCAATTTTTAGTGCGTAAATCTACCAGTGAGAAGACAGAGTTTGTGGCAACCAAAAAAAATAAGAGAGCAGAGGACGATCTTCGTTTGCTCCTCTCCACAGTGCATCCCCGCATCAGTCGCCTGTACGCGTCAAAGACCCAGACTCACTGCTTGCATTGAACAAGGGCTGAAACTAGATGAGAGACTAAATATGTATAAAAGTTTAATTCATATTATTTGTTAAAATGCGCTAGTTATGTCAAAGACGTTTAAAAACACAGATGTTTAAATGATAAAAAAAAACGATGTTTAAAATATGACAAAAGGTAAAAATAGAAGAATAGAAAGTTTTTTAAAGACACGTTTAAAATGTTTGAAAAGGGTGTAAAATGTGCGAAAGAATAGAAGGTTCTTTAAAAATATGTTTAAAATGTTTACAAAGGCTGTAAAATGTGTAAATGCAAAGACAGTTCCTTAAAAACACATAAATATATTTAAAAGATATATATTTTATGTATTTTCAAGATTACTGCTGAGATTTCTGAAAAATTGTTTTCTTGTTGATTATTTTCCATTTGCACAAAATACAATAAATTATCGCTGGTATTTGAATGCAGCGCGGCTTTGGCGGGGTTTACTATCAGCCTCACGTCTCTGAGTTTCAGTGACAGGGTCAGACAGTCCAATGCGAGACATTTTGTCAGCGATGAGACATCAGTAAGTAATATTTAGTGGAGTGATCTTGGGAGTAATGGCATGACTAATTTGAATAAATCTTCTCTTGGTGGTGTGGGGGTTATAATTATCATCAGAGGTTACAGGACTTGAGAAACAGCTGCCAGAAAGCCTGTTAAGTTGATAGAAGCCCAAATGAAATTTGACTTGTGAGGATTTTTGGAATATGAGGACATTAGACCTCCAGTAAAAAGCAGGATGTTTTCTTATTATTCATTTCATTCACAGAATGAAAGACATCATGGTGACTGTAAACTTCACCCTGTGTGATTTACAGGTTGAATGACAGTTTTCCAATTTTGTAAGTGCATGAATTGTGAAAAAGTACAGTCATCAGTCTGACCTTGGCCAAAGCAATCACAGTTTGTGGACACTTGCCCCTGCTGATCTAAAGGGAGATGCTCACATTCAGTTCCATGTGGAGCACAACAACAGCAATCATGTATTTGCTTTTATCGCCATGGCGCACGTCCTGCATTCATGTCAAGGTCTCACTTCCTCCACATATAACATGATGACGCATGAGCTGCAATTCCTACATCAACCAAAAGAGCAGCACGACTGCCGAGAACACAAATGTCAACAACGTGATTGCACGTGTGCTATCATACGTATTCTGCATTAGTTACATTTCCAGTGGAGTGGTGTTGCAGCTCATCCGCTTCACTGTGCCTTGGGGATTCTGTAGGACTTCCTCCACAAGTAGTCATGCTCTGCAAACCCTGTGGCAACCACCAACTACTTGACCTCATGCATAATATAAAAAATGCATCCAGTGTTTAATGAGAAATGCCCAGGAATTGCAACACATGGAGTGGTCATGTGCTGCAATTCCTGCATTACCCATGCATGCACAGCTGCATGCATGAAGTGACATGCGCTGTGTTTAGATCAATTTGCATGCATGCTCTAAAATTATTGCAATGAATGCACTAATGAGCTGCAATTCCTGCACGGGAGTTTTATTACTACGCTTTTGACTTTGTGACCTCATGTGCAGCATCGCACATATCCCGAACTTTTAAATTTTAAGATTTCGTTGCACAAATCCTCAAAAATGAATGTCACACAGTCATGAGCTGCAATCCCTGTGTCAACTGTAGAAGTAGCATAACAGCTGACACAGCAGAACTGTGGTTCAGATGAGAACATATTCAGAGATTCAACAGTTTACATGCATGCTCTAAAATTTGTGCAGCTAATGAATTGAAATTTCTGGACCACCCATGGGTTAAGTACAATATACCTCTGCTTTTGACTTTGTGACCCCGTGTGCAACATCACCCATATCCTGCACTCTAAATTTGAAGGCTCCTTTTGCAGACATCCTTGAAAATTAATGCGACAAAGGTGCGAGCTGCAATGCCTGTGTCAGCTATAGAAGTAGTGCAAATGTGGAAAAAGCAGAACTGGGGTTTGGATCAGAACATATCCAAATTTGTTGGCAAGTACTTCACCAGCAAGACAAGGCATCAGAGATAATTCAACACTAATCTGCCATCTGCTGGTTAAATCTTTCAATCCTTCACCTTCATCCAAAGTACTTCAGTACATCAAAGAAAAGGTGTGTTTTATGTTGAGTTATTACAGCGAAACTGAAGTACGTTTGTGTCTTTACTGCAAAGGAAACATCTAGTTCTGTCCACCGAATCCCTCACTGTTGATGCCTTTGTGCTAAATGAAACTGATTTTTGAGCAATCACCACTTTTACCATTTCAGAATGAGGCACATCATCAGAGATAGAGACCAAAATGCTAAAATCTGCCTTGCCTTCCAATCAGTACATAGATGAGAATAAACTTGGAGGGGTACTGTGCACCATTAGCACCCTACCAGGTGAAGATCTACACATGGTAGGAATCAGATCGCAAAGTTTTATTAATACGCGAGCTAACGTGCAGTGATCATCATTGCTACCTCTGTGGCAGAAGTAAAATTAAAGTAAAAAATTTAAGTAGTTCCTTTTGATTTTCAACTAAATTAACAAAATTACTTTGTGTTGACGTATAGTTATGACAAAATACCACTTCTTCTGTGGTATATCGGAAGATTTCATCTGATTTTATAACTGGTAGAGTATTGTTGGGTGGGGGGATTTCACGGCAAATAAAAGAAGTTTGCCCCATGATGATATGAAGTTAAGTACGTTTCGAAGTTGACCTGAGACCCGTTGCAAAATTTCAGCCTTCCCATTGATTAATTTTGCAAAAACCAAGTAAGAACACTGTAACAGTTGCTGACGTTGGTATTGACAGCTCACCCAGTAGACCTGTGTGAGTGTGGCCTCAACTGTCCATCAAAACCTTCAAGCAAAACATGTCCAGCGTTTATTTGGAATTTCTGATTCCAATTTCACATTGCTTTTGTTGTTGTTTGTTTGTTTGAAGGTCTACCTTATTTCTACAGCTGACATGGACCAGGGTTGCTATTTAAGGGATGGAAAAGGCCGCCAAGACATCTGTGATACCACTACAGAAAATGTATTTTAATTCATATGGGTTCAAATCTGACAAACACCTTTAAGACCGCAGTGATGGCCAGTAGTTTGGCAATACCCAAGAAGATGTTGCCAATAATCTAAAGATACTTGGGAATTGTAATCTAGTTGTAATGACACAAATCCTGCAGGAGATATCATGGCAACTTATTTTAACGTGATAATAACATCAAACCAGGCATCTTCACCAACTGTAAAATAGTCTCAAATAAGTTTTGCCGTCATGCATCCAACCTTTGCTGTGCTTAGCCCGAGGTGTCATTGTTACAAAGGGCATGTTGTCGAAGATCTACTTATCAAATCCCCAGCAATGGATGGCAAATCCTGTTTTTGTTGACCTTATCTGATGCCTTTCTTTCAGCACGATCACCCGGCTTTGCATTACACAACATAGCCTTTGGCTTACCAGGCCGGCGTACATACTTTGCTCCTTCCAGCAGCATCCCCACATGAATAAGTGAGCGCACAGAGCAGATCTAGATCTTTCTGGTTTTCCTCTAGGGATCCTAAGCCTGTCTAGAGGAAGAAAGTCCATCTCAGAATGCTAAAGGCACCATACATAATAGAGTCCTATAAAAAGGTTTGTGGAGATTCAACTACATATTTAATTAGTTTTACTGCGGTTCAAATGAAAAGTCCCAACCGGAACACGTGAACTAGGGGAAATGCACTGGTAATGTGTTGACAGAAACACAAAAGACTCATCGTTTCTTAATAGAAGGCTGATGTCAAAGGTTCAGATGCCTTTTTCAAAAGGAATGCCTTGACATTTTTAGATGCTGGAGTCTCCACAAAGACTGACTTTTCAAAGGAACCCATGAAAGGCAGGTGTGAGCACAGATATTTAGACGCAACATAATATTCCCCATTGTTTTAACTCGAGGTCCCAAACTGAATCGGAAAAGCCATGGATCACTTGATCTGAATGTTTAGCTAATACTTCAAATGGAAGGCACTGTAAGTGAAAATATACTGACTAACGCATAACACAATGGCAATCGTACAAAAACCCAGAATGCATTCGAGCTTTACTGTGTATTAGTTAGCTAAGAGCCAGAGCCCATAAAAAGAGAATGGGAAAGGACAAATACTGAGGATATGTCCTCTACAAAACTCATCCATCCAGTTTTTTTTAAAAACTGCATCATAAAAACTGATTTCTGATTATGATGTTGGAAATCACCAAAACTAGTGAGCTGGTCACCAACTCACATGTACACCATGTCAAAGATTCCAAACAGGGATAACGTTGAGAACAAGGATTAACAATTCCAGGGTAATCCTAGTTTTGGAATACATTTTCTTCTTGCTAGTTATGGGTTCAGAGATGATATTCAGGACTTTATAAAGCTTGATTGATCTCATTTTGAATCTATACCTCCCATGGTATGAAAGTAAATCAGTGCATGATTCTGTCCTCCAAGGCGGTAAGGCGGTTGCATTTGGTTTTTCTGCATCTGCCTGTTGACCTGCCTGCCTGAAGATGTGATATCTCTGAAGGATATATAGAGATTGCAAGCAAAAAAATAATTTAATATGAAGGAGGTGAGAAAACCAACTGATTTTTTTGAGTAATGATTGTAAAATATGTACAGTTATGCAGAAAACATTTCATGGCCATGCATAGGTGTCCACATGGTGAATTTGCCAGTAAAAAATTGGTCAAAAAGTGTCTTTTTTAAGCTGGAACCATTTTTAAGAGTCCCATAACTTATAAATTAAGACATTTGCAGAGTCGGGTTCCCTCCTGCAGACTGTCCTGTCCTTAAATTGAAGGAAACCAGCATCAGTAGACTGTTGTAAATGATTGTAGGCTGACATTGGCCCTCTGAAAATTGATTTTTCCATTTTCTGCATATAAAATATTCACCAGTTTGGAGACCAATAACTCATAAACTAGAAGAGATATGCCTTTCATGATGACAGAATACGAAATTACCTACCAAATTACCCAGGAAACCAAATCTCAGCCAGAAATCTTTGCTTGTTTCAGAGATATTGGTATGCAAAATGGGCTCTACAGGAATATATGCAATTTGTGAGTGTCAAAAACAGGATCAACAACCCCATAGTTCAGAAACCTTTAAGATTTTCCACCTAAAACTTTGCACATGTTCATTATATATGTAGAGGCACCAACACAAATATTTTTAGCCAAATACAAGTCAATCACCATGGGATCTCTGGCTGAGTTCATATGGAATGACCCTATAGTATTTTAATTATTTGATTTCTGGAGAAAAACACCACGATTGATTGGTATCTTTTATCAATTCAAAGATGGAAACATTCCAAGTCCTATAGCTGATATACAAAATAGGTCTTAGTAAGTAAGAAATTCCAGAGTTTACCTTCACACAGGGTGACCGCGAAACCGTTCCAATCGTCTTCCCCAATACGTCTTGGTCAACCAAAGAAAAGACATTTTGTCTGGAGGCCTATTTCGCCAACAAATCATATCATTTGGAGCATATTTTGGAATGAACATGACTTTTATGCAATGTGACCCAGATAACTGAAACTTTGGGGAATGATTGTACACACTGAAGTTTAAGTCCTTTAAGATCTTTGTAGGATTTTTTACAGTTTTCATGGGTTTTTGTTTTTGTTTTGTTTTTTGTTTGTTTGGTTTTTTTTGGGGGGGGGGGGGGGTCATCCTATATATGTGCCAGGTTTGGTGCCAGTTAGAGTAAGTAAACAAATAACTTCAATTTTGAACTTTAGCCTGAATGACAATGAGTCCTTTGACAAATTTGATCTTGTCTGGATAATTTCAGAACCAATGCACATATGTATGCCAAGTTTGGTATCTATTGAAGTGAAAATCAAACTATGTGCTGATTTTGATGACACTGACCAATGGCCAATTCTGGGGTTGACCATCGTCCACATTTCAAGTTTGGTGAAAATCGGCCAAAGGGCCTAGATGACATAGAGGAACAACCAGACAATCGCTTCTTAAATAATAGGACCATAACCAAGACAAGCTAGTGGTGGAAGCAACAGGGAAACTATCAAGTCTGATTTCTGTACGTCGCGCACACAGTTTTTCAGACACCTTCGCCGAACTACCACAAAATCCATTCCATGCTGGATGTCAACAAAGAGCGTTGTGACTAATACTTTGGACATGTGTACTCTAGCCTGTTGCCACTCAGCTCCAGTGTTAATCACATATGGCTGCAAAGCTCAAATGGATAAACATGACGTTTCTTTAATTATGAAAATTCCCTCATCTGTCAGGAGGAAGATAATCTTCTCTCACCTGCTCCGTGACATGTATTCTCAGTCCGTTCACACTCATTTGGCCTTTCTAAGTAGTAAATGGGGGGGGGGGAGAGAGTAGTTTGAACATTACCCTGGAGTGGAAACAGAGAACTGACACTTCCTCACCTGCATGCACAGAAGGCGGAGCATCGGTTGGGATGTCTCAAGGTGGTGCTTCAACTCCACACCAAAATGCTGGCATCTGAGCTTATCAGGCTCTAACAGATGCTGATTTGGGCACACAGAGCCGCACCGAAAAGGAAGAAGCAAGCGGAGGTGAGTTTGCAAAGGTGAAACAGACTCCACATTTTGACAGCTGATCCAGCAGGACTCCACATCCCCCTCTTTATTGGAAGAAGGACACTAAATCTTCACAAAATTCCTCTGGGAGAATGCTATATGGAGGAGAAGCAGGAAGAATGAATTTTGTGACGTGGAGAGCTGAAAGTCTCTCAGATTTCAGCCCAACTGCTCCGACCACTGCAGGAAATTTCGGCGATGGCATCCTCACCCGCTATAGAGATGTCCAAAATTATGGCTTTGCTACTAGCGCAAACCCCATGGACAAATACATCAGGGTTGCGCTAGTCTAACCCTAATATAATTCTAATTTAATCTTAATCTGTTGTATATTTGAGTAAATCTATGAATTAAAATGAATGAAGTATATAAAATTTACAGTTATTTATTAATTTTTGTTTTTTTTTTTGGTAGGTTTTAAATCATAGTGTTTACAAAATAAGTTTATAAAAATAAAAATATTTATAAAATAGAATTAATTATAATGACATTTGTAGATTATTTAGTCTTTTATTTTATTTCTGTTTTCTTTATCTATAAATGCATACATGTATTTATGCTAATGTTAGCATGAAAACTTGTTAACGGTCTAATGCTAGCTTGAAAACTCACAAGCATCTTATACCACGAAGCCAGTGAGATGCGTGCCTCCGTTGTGAGCAATGGGATGTACAAAAATACATACTTGTATACAAATGTAAATGGTAACATAAATACATACATGGTAACATTACTAGCATCAAATAACACAATGCTAATGAGCTGTTAGCATGATCCGAGTGCCTCCAGTGTGAGCAATAGGATACCTAATGTGTAAAAAAAAATACATACTTACATTCACACATACTAACATAAGGGTGACTCTTAGACTACGGGCACTTATTATGTCCTTTGATCATATTGTATGAAAAACAGAAAAAAGGGGAAATTTCACACTTTTCTAGTTATCTTTACAATGAAAGTGTGTTAAGAAATTTGTTCTAGTAGTCTATGATGACTTTTTCACCTTTTTTTAGCATCATTATATGCAAATATTGCCGTTTTGTGCTTGTCCCACACCCAGACTTTTGATCTTCAATGATAAAAATGAATGGTAAAGAAACATTTTTTCTAATGTTTTAAAATATCTCTGAATAAAATATCAGTAAAATAATCAAAACATAACTGGGGTATTCAATGTCATACAAATGTGAATGTAGTTGTCCCACACTATTGCCGTAATTTCCACCACAACACTGTAATGTCCCTTTAAACAGTTCATATGAAAGATTGTTTGGGTAGTTTCTATGGAGATAAACAGTGACATCAGAGGACATGTATATAGCGCCAAATCACAACAAACAGTTGCCCCAAGGCGCTTTATATTGTAAGGCAATGGTGTGGTGGAAATTCCATTTACAAGGCCAATAGTGCCCGTAGTTAAAGAATCACCCATAAATACATATATGCTAACATGACTAGCATCACATGACACTAATGAGCTCTTAGTATAAGCTAAGTGCTTCCATTGTGAGCAATAAGGTTCATATTGTGTAAAAAATGCATACATACTAATATAAATATAGAATGTGAACATTACCCTGTTATCAATGCTACAGTGATGCCCACTAGCATTACCGTAGCAAAATCACTAAATGTGATGTTAGCAGGCTAACATTAGCATGAAAACTTGCCAACAGTCTGGCGTTAGCTTGAAAAATTGCTAGCATCACACAACACAATGCTATATTCAACATGAAAATTCATTACAATTGCAAAACATGATGCTAAGAGATTTGCATGAGCATTGTGAGCGACGGGATTTATGTGATTTTTATTTAAAGTATACTCAGAGTTACAAAAATTGTACTGTACATCCTCAGGTCATTTTACATGTTGAATGAAAAAAAAAAAGCTTAACTGTCTGTGGATTTGGGTTATTTTGCCAGACAAACTAATTAACAGATGCACACATCTGGGCCGTAGAGAATTACGGTGCAAAAACTACCCAAGGCTGAGTTGCGTGGGTTTATTTTTCTCATTCCAAAAGACAGTCAAAGGAGGTCTGCAGATGATTAAACGTCATCCAAAAAGCAGGCAATATGAACTAAAGAGAGAGAACTCCAACACGGCAGCAGCAGGATGTGCCAAAAGAGAGTAAAAAAAAGATTCACTTCTCACCGCACTGAGCTCATATCTAAAGACCCGTCGTTTTTGCTCACAAAGAATCCTCTGAGCCACACCAACAAATCCTTGATGGAGCTTCATCTCCACATAAGACAGCTGGATATATTTGACAGCTGATCCAGCAGGACAAACACTGAGACCTTTATTCATGTCAGTTTTGGATTAATGGTTTCCTCCTTGGCCTTTTAGATCATGGCGACGGAGCACTCCCTGAAAGGTGGCACATTTCTATCTGATGGCTCTAATTCTCCTGGGGTTCTTGTGGACCATTAGAACAAAAGTTAATTAATTCCGATGGGTGTTAATTCTTGCTTCAGTGATGAAAAGACCTTCAGTGATGAAAAGTCTATATGGGCACAAGCTTCTTATAGTTTTGTACAGGGGATTGTAAAGTTGCATGTAATTATGGACCTTCTCAAGCTGGCCACTAAGAAGACCTGTGGAGATCCAAAATGTGGCTCCTGAACCCTTGTACTAATTCTTAAAAATAAAAAAATAAATAAAAATTAGGCTCTTAGACCCTAAGATACAGCTAAAGTTTCCCTGGTTAATCCTGAATTATTCAAATTGCTCGGATGGTTTTCCATTTGTGGAATCTTCCCCCATGTTTCAAGAGACATTTATGTTGGTATATGGAAATCAGTGAGTTACTGAAAAATCTGACTATATATGATATTGTGAAACCAATATTTCAAACAACTTTGTATGAACATAAAGTCCACATTCTGATTTAAAACTCACAATGTTTTGATTAACAAAAAGTGTAATGTTTTTAGCACATTATGAGCTGAAATTGCCTTGACATGATAGTTTGTTTGGGTTGTTGGGATGAGCTTGTTTCTTTGGTAGAGAGGCTTGAATCTTTGACTGGACTGGGTTGTTTGACGCGAGGACCTTTCGCTTCAAATCGCAGAAGCTTCCTCAGCTAAAATTCTTGCTCTGGTAGTCTGATTTGTGTCTTGACCCTTGTAGAGAAGAACAAACAGAAGCCACAAAAGCTGGAGTTTTAAACCTAACCAGCCCCTCCTAACCGACAGGCAGACTGCTATTGGCTGGTGACTACACAATTGCTTTAATTAGCACCTATTTTGCTCTAGTTAGCACCCTCCTAATGACAGGGTAGCTGTCCCTCCTAACGATGGGACTGACTCCTCTCCTGACAGCTCTCCTGACGCATCTCATAATGACGTGATTGACTCATTACCATGAACAAAAGACTGAAACTGCTTTGACCTGAGTACACCATTGTAAACAGGGGACAAAGCGTGTCTCAGACCCCCTCCCAAGTTAAGGCTGGGTTTCAACTGTTTCACATACAATGCCTCCTTCACTCCTCTCTCAAACCATTTCTTCTCTCTGGCTACAATTTTAACTTCCTTGTCCTCAAACGTGTGGTTAGTGTCTTTAAGGTGGAGATGAACTGCAGACTGAGGTCCACTGGCGCCCTCTCTGCGGTGTTGGTATAGCCTTTTGTGTAACGGCTGCTTAGTTACATTTAGTTAGTTAGTTACACTTAGTTACAATGGGGAGAGGGGTGAGGAGAGCCGTCAGGAGAGGCGTCAGTCCCATCGTTAGGAGGGACAGCTACCCTGTCATTAGGAGGGTGCTAACTAGAGCACAATAGGTGCTAATTAAAGCAATTGTGTAGTCACCAGCCAATAGGAGTCTGCCTCTCGGTAGGAGGGGTCTGGTTACGTTTAAAACTCCAGCTTTTGTGGCTTCTGTTTGTTCTTCTCTACAAGGGTCAAGACAGAAGTCAGACTACCAGAGCAAGAATTTTAGCTAAGGAAGCTTCTGCGATTTGAAGCGAAACGTCCTCGCGTCAAGTAACCAAGTCCAGTCGAAGATTCAAGTTTCTCTACTATGGAAACCACCTGGACAACTAAGAGCCTTCACAGAAACTTATTTCTTTGCTTGTTCCTTCATTCCTGCCTTCCTTCCTTCCTTACTTCTTTCTTTGTCACAAGGAAAGTTCACAGGTTGTGTCTTGAATAAACCGAGTTGGTCAGATTGAAATATGACCTTTCACATGGTGGTCGTATTTTAAAGGCATCGGTTTAAATCATATTTGATTCACTTGTGGATCACACATACAACTACATCATTAAAGTTAAATAATGAATTGCTTTGCTTCACCTCAGGGATCTTTGGTGGCCACCGAACACTGGTGTGAACTGGCAAACTGCTGTGGTGTCACATTATACAAAATAAACACATCATATTGGTCTCACATGTTGCCTACAGCCAAAAAAACAAACAATCAAACAAAATGTGATTAAGGTCACTTCAACCTGAAATGTGAACATGGCCCAAAACTAATTGAAAAGATGAATTAAATTTCACAATTCACATTCACTCCCAAAGCCACATTGTGAGATTAAATAGATTAAAAGTATCCAAAATGTGATATAAATATAAATGTATATTCTGTTTTACAATTAATGTTCACAATAATCTCCCATAATTATTAGAGGTAAAGATTATTGTACTCTATAGACTCTGAATAGGGCAACATTCAATATGACAAAATGATTTTTGTGGAGAAAAAAAAGGATCCTGTCTGCAATACATGTAGATGAAAAAATTAAATAAAAAGAAATTTAAAAAAATTTTGGTCAGTTCAGAATGACACGTTCACGTGCATCTCTGCACATCCAAATGCGTCCTATTGTGATGTGCATGCTTTGGGATGAGACTGTGCCGGTGCCAAGCGGTGCTCGTTCCTCACAGATTCAGCAGAAGTGAAAATCAAGATAGTGTTCATTCACCGAGGCGTTATAATCAAATATTTCACCCTCAAATGTCAATGTTCTCGGCTATTTTTGGTTGGCTGCTCATTAGGTGTTTGATTCAGAATGACTTGTGGAAAAACATATGGTGCACATCAGGGACGACTTTACAAAGGCAGCAGAAATAGTTTCCACGTCATAGTCCGAGCTTTCAAATTGGTTTTTGCAAAAAATATCCATAAAACTGAGAGAATGATAAAAGTGTTAAAAGAAGCTCCATCTTATACTCTGCACAAAAGAGGGCACATTTTTGGTCATCATGGCTCAGTGCTGTTGTGGTTGTCATGTCGGCCACCCACAATGTCGAAGTAAGGAGCAGAACTGCGTTTATTTGTGCACTCATGGGCATGTTGGCTGAAAAATAAAATGCGGTAAAGTGCAGGGTTGGTGCAGCCGAATGCGGTTGCGCTGTAGACCAGCAAAAACCTGGTCAAAGTCCAGGACGGTGCGTTTCCAGTCTCGAGGTCATAATACACAAAAGCGCCTTTGTCTAAGTGGATTCACGACGTGTATACACCCTGGTGGTATACACAATGGAAGTCAATTAACACCAACTATTAAACAAAGTATAACAAAACATTGATTGAATAACGTCACTGCTTCACCTCAGGGAGCTTTGGTGGCCGCTGTGTAGTGGTGTGATCTGACAGGTTGATACATAAGGACTGATTTATTTCATGCTATGCCAAAAATATGCCTGGTGCTGCGGCAACCACCCAGAAAGGAAGCCAGGTCAGCCCCAATTCCTGAACGTTAGAGGTGGGCGATATCGGGAATTTTGGTATTGATCCGATACCAAGTAAATACAGGCCCAGTATCACCGATATTGATACCGATACTTTTTCATATTTAAGCTTCATAGATCCAAAGGATCCAAAAGACCTAGGATAGAATTTTGCCAAACATTGTAAGTGACAACAAAATACTTTATTATCACAATCAACATTTTTGTTTAAAAAAATATCATTCAACACAACTTCTTCACACAAACCACAATACAAGGGTGCGCTACTCCATGTTGTGTGACACAGCGCAGTGCTGCTCATACAGACAGAGAGTAGACGTTGATGAATCTGTGTGCGGGAGAGAAAAAAAGCTCGAGTATTGATCTTTTTACACGAGGATCGTTCAATATCAATACCAGCGTTGGTATCGATATTAGGATCGATCCGCCCCCTCTACTGAACGTAGCTATTGAGCCGCCGTAATCAGGTGCACCTTTTCAGATGCACCTGATTTTCAGGTGACATTTTTTTGCTCCTTGGCCTGTTCCAGTTGCTGTGATCATGAACAGTGTGGCACCTGGTACACCGGATCATGAAATGCGCCACATGGCCAAAATGTCATTGCTGTTCCCTTGCAATGTAAGGTAGAGCAAGTAGCTGAGTGGATAAGGAGCTGGCCTGCCAATATATAGACCTGGGTTTGAATCCCACTCATGCTACCTGTCTGTGTCCTTGGGAAAAACATTTCATTTGCATTGCCTCAAAGCAGCACGACCCTAAAGACTTCACCTTGATTATCCTTCAAAGACAAATGTGACTGATGAAGATGATAGTTCCAATCCCTTTGCGCCCAGAACCCAATTTTGTTCTAAAGTTATGCACCCTCTCAATAAATCATTTGTGGGCTGAAATCTTGTGCTACCACACGGATGCAACCATGCACTTTCTTCAACTAATTGACTGTAATGTTATTTTATCTGCTTCAGCTGGTTATTGACGCCAACATCCCAGAAGCCTGTTCACCCTTCTGTCAACTTGTCAACACGGGAGGCACCATTATCATCTCATTATGGTGAAAGCTTACATATAATCCTGACATTTCCTTCCGCTCTTAGTTTTGGAAGCCGGCACGCTTCGCTGTATTGTGGTGGTAGCAGTGCAGCAGAATGCTGGGTGTGTGCATGTATGTGTGAGCGTTTGCCGTAGAGGAGGTAATAAAGAGTGTTTTAATTTCCTGGAGCCACTCGACAGACAGTCCTTATCCATCTGTTAGTTCCGTTAAGGAATCCCGCGGGCATTCAATCGACATTTTTGTGCTTGAGATTACTGAACGCACACCGACGATTTGAAAGCAGCCATGTCATTTGAGTGATGCCTGGTTATTACCAAAATAACCCCCGTGCAGCCGAACATGGAAAGGTCACCGTCAGATATGAGGAATGGAAGGTATTAAGGGGGTAGGAAAGATATGTAGGAGTCATCCCTCCTTCCTATCATGAGCTGGCGGACTGGGGGGGGGGGGGGGGTAGAAGTGGTGGACACTGTTCAACTGATCACCTAACAGCTAATTAGCTAAGCTAACTTTCATTAGCTGATTAGCTTTGAACAAGATTAGCGGCACAATTAGCTTCCACTAAATTTAACTTGATTAACTTTAAGTCAGCTGACATTTTTTTTTTTTTTCGGAACAAATTTTAATGGTTTGCAAAAATGTTTGCTAATCCTAAAATCATACATTTGTTAACGCTGGAGTTAATAAAGTCGTATTATGAGTGTAATCTCCAAATCGCACAAAGGCAACAAGCATCACTTTAAAGAGATGAAGGAACAGGAAGTCAAATTATTCCCACGGGCATATTTATTTTGTAAAATTTCTTATTCCTTTCATGCTTTCTGTGCTGTAAATAAACTATACGTTATGTCTGTATCGTAGCATGCTAATCCTTTTTGGCATCCTAGTTATGCAACATTGAAATTTCAGCTCTATAGGTCTGTTTTTCACGGTTTTACAGCCAAAAGCCAAAGCTAAACCTAAAATATAGCAGTTAGCCATTATCAGTAGCTTCAGCTAAGTGTTTTAGCGGCTTATCAGTTTAGTGTTACCATAGTTAACTTTTCAGTTTGTAGATTAGCAATTATCAACGCTAATCCACTAGTTAACTGTGGTAAAGCTAAACTGATAAACCACTTAAACACTTTAGTAGTTAGGAGTTAGCAGTAGCTTCCGCTCAGCTGCTGATAACCACCCTGCTCAGTGTGCCGCTCTCGCTGGAGCAACATCTCTGCTATTTTGGCATTGTGGGATAGCTCGCGTAAAAACACATGAGATGCACAAGTTCTTGTGCCAGATATACTCCTTATGTTATGTTACCCATGAAAACTCACTCTCATTGGAAATACAGCATTGTTTAGGAACTACTTTTTGCACAGGAATTCATCAAGCACGTCGGCCACGGGTGCGTACTAACACAGAATATACAAAAATTGTATAGCTCGTCGGCCAAAACGAGAGTATCCACATTTAGCTTGCCATAAGCTAACCTAGTGGCGCTTGTGAGATTATGGCTGATAACTGCAAAATGTTAGCAGTAGCATCAGTTAATTGTTTTAGCGATTTATCAATTGAGCATTGCCACAATTAACTTTCAACTTGTAGATTAGCTTCAATAACTACGACGGAGTTTTAGGGAATTTCTTTTTTTTTTTTTTGGACTTCGAGCCATAATATTGCAAGAAAAAAGTCATAATATTATGAGAAAAAAGTCGTAATTTTACAAGGAAAAAAGTCGGACTTTTACGAGAAAAAAGTCATAATTTTACGAGAATAAAGTCTTAATTTTACAATAAAAAGTCATAATTTTACAAGAAAAAAGTCATAATATTACAAGAAAAAAGTTGAAATATTGTATTATGACTTTATTCTCGTAAAATTACGAATGTATTCTCATAAAATTACGAATTTATTCTCGTAGTATTACGACTTTATTCTCATAATATTACGACTTTATTCTCAAAGTCTTAAAATTACGAATTTATTCTTGAAGTCTAAAAAAAAAAAATTCTATGTGGCCCTAAAACGCCGTCGTAAATAACTGCTAATACATAAACTGAAAAGGTAACTGCTTAAACACTTTAGCAGTAGCTTCAGCTAAGTGTTTTATTGGTTTATCAACCACAGTTAACTTTTCAGTTTATGGATTAGCGGTTATCGTTGCTAACATTTAAGTGAGTTGTGCCCACCGCTTTTGGCCCTTTCTGGAATCAGTTTGACCCATGCGCCCTACACGCTCTGAACAAACATGATTTCAACGTGACACCACTTACATCAGTCAGTCTCAAATATTTTACTGAACAATACACAGCAATCATATGCTCTTGCTAACAAGAAGAGTGAAGGGGGCACCCAAGACTTTCTCTCTGGACCGTGTCTCCTTTCATTTCCAGTGACCCTCTGTGGTGCCTCTTATTAATCTTCCAAAGAAAAAAAGCGGGAATAAAATTTCATTTTCAAGCAAGCACAGAGTGCAGAGAGGTATCAGAGCAATCAATGCAAGGCGCTTCTGTAAGCGAAGCAGCAGGCCCCTGTGATGCGGGCGAAGGTGCGAATCTTTAAATTCGATGGTTTACCCAGTGCAGTCTGTGGAGAACAAAGGAAAAGTTCTATGTTTGCACTTTAACAGCTCACAATAGCTCCCACAACACTTTTATCTGACATTTGCTGTCAGATGATGGGTGTCCGTTTGTGAGAAATGGTGTGAAATTGAACCATGTGCAGATTAATAAGCGCACATGCACACAGTATTAGAAATGCAAACCGTTCTATCTAGAAAGTTGGTGGAAAGCAAGTCCTTCACCCCTCAGTTCATGGAAGGTTTTTCCAATTTTACACAGATTTCTTCTTTTACATGCTTCTCAAACTATGCACCGCATCTTCCCTGTCCAAAATGTGCACATTCCCCACCAAAGGGGATGCAAACCAGTCCAATTTGGTGACGGTCCCAAGCCTGGCTAAATAGAGAGGGTTAGCGCCTGCAAGGCTATCCAGGCTGTAAAACCTTGGCCAAAACCATAAATTGAGTTTGATTCATTCCGTTTGTGAAAACGCTGGAGCCAACTCTGCAAGCACGGCACAAAGGCTTTGTGTGACTCTTGTGAAAAATGACCGACTACCTGGTCCAAGAAGCAAGACTAGTGGAAGCAGGAGGTTAAGTTGAAAGTGAGAGTAGGGGCATTGAGTGCCAAGACAATGATTGGAAAAGGAAGAGAATTGGCAGGATTGATGGGGGAAGGGCGGATTGAATTGTGTGTGCAGGAAATTACGTAGAAGGATAACAAGACACAGGAATTGGTAGGTATGGGCAGGTGGAGAAAGGAAGAAGCTGGGTGCCTCACCTTGACAAACTATCAGCCACGGTCTAAAGTGCATAGTGCAATTCCGGCACATCCAACTCCAGTGTACCATTTACATGGGATGTAACCTGAGTTCAAAGAGAGGCACGTGGCACAAAGGAGTTGGATTTTGTCTGTTAATTATCAACATGAATACCTACCAGATTGCCGTCGGTCATTAACTTTAAGAGCTGTGTACGCTTGAATCAGGCACATTGCTATTTTAGTGGAAAGGAAATTGATCTGTCCAGAAAGCATCAAAATGCGTACACATCACAAAATCTGGAGGATGAAGACTTCCTTGGCTGGACAATATGACAGAAGTGGTGACCTAAAGTTTAGAGAACTTAGATTGTAACCAGTGGGTCATAGGTTCAATTCTCAAGATCAAACAAGCAAATCACTAAGATGCCCTAGAATGCCATCATTAATCTCCAAGTTGCTCTTGGCGTGCAGTGGAGTAGCAGTATGTGTGAATGTGAGGCAACGTAAAGTGCTTTGGGTGTCCACATCAGCTGGAAGCTCAGTCTATTCATAATGCAATATTTTTACTACAACTTTGAATGGGTTGGAATTGAGAGCCCTAGCACCAATGGGCCTCAGTCTTCTGCTTCTTTGAACATTGTCCTTGCCTATGACACTCTATGCTGCTAAATACCCACCAGCTTCAGCACTGAGGTGCCAAGCACTTTCACACCCTTTCACTGGCATTACCAACCTCAAAATTACAATACAGTTGCGCTCGCCATTAAAGTAAGTGCAATGTTGGAATGATTTTTTGCTGTAATGATTCAACGGCTGTCACAAAATTCTACGATGGTATGCCAACTGTGACAAAAGCTAAAAGTGGCCATCAATTTAGCATCAAACTTAACCACCCTGTATATTTGGCCATGACACCAAGTAGAGCTCCCCTCAACACTGACGACTATTAGAATACCTAACTTCCATTTTCAATCATAACGCTGTACCGTCAAAGTAGAGGCGGTGAACAAAAGACTAATAAAGCTCGTAAAAGGACCATCATCCCGATGCAAACAGGGGCCAGAAAACATATGAACTACAGTTGAAAACCTCCACAGTGTTGTGCATAAACAGATTGGTTGATCACCCTGTCAGACAATCTGCAAATCATATAAGGTTTACTATTTCACAGTGTTATACAATACACCCGCACGGAATCATCCGCAATCATTTCTGACTCAGATTTTAAATTTGTTACCTAACTGTAGCTCTCACTTAGCCTCGAAGTGCATGGACACAGAACAGATATATTCCCCTGCAGGGGAAATGTATCACACTTCTTCGTGTCTGACAGTTACGAGTGCATTGATTTGCGTTTCAATCTTGCATCCTTCCTGAAGTGCATTCTACTGATCTCTCAGGCTAACACTTAAAACCTCATAAGACAGGAAGACTTATGAAGTACTGCACATTGAAGCGGCTGTGCTACGTGCAGTCTAGATGCATGAGAAGTATACGCGTCATGAAGCGGATGGTATTTTCTGATTTCTTCAGTGTTTCATTTTTCCCATTTGGACCATTTCAATATATATTCACTGAGAGGTACAAATATTGTGATCATCTGGACTCATTTACTTACACAGAAAGTATTATTTTTTTAGTACCCTGCACACCGACAAAACTATGAAGCATGGTATTATTTTCATTCACGCATGCAACTTGGTGGAAATATTACTTCGAGATATCTAGAGGTGGCAAGATTTAGGATTTGTTTGGTCAAAGGTGAAGGAAATCAGAAAGAAACCTTTCCGGTACATCTTGAAAACCAAGAAGCTTAGATGGATCAAATTTGGTGGAAATATTACTTGGGTGGATATCTAGAGGTTATTAGATATTGGACTAGTTTGGTCAAATGCCAAGGAAAACATGTTCCAAAAACACTTTTTTGTATAATCTCAAAATCCAAAAAGCCAAGATGGAAGAACTAAAGCATATGTTGGTGCACAAGACGTTAGGATTTCTACCTTTTTCTGTTTGTATCTTCTGCTGTTGATCCCTCCCCCTGCATGTCTGTCTGTCTTGTGAGTCTTAGGCTGTGTGTGTCTCATCTGCTTCTCACTCCTCCCTGCAAGCAATCACCTACTCCAATGCAGTTTAAACGACCAGCTCATTCATCCATTCCTTGCCAGTTCAATGTGGTGCACTTGACTCTCATTGTTAGCTCTCTGAACATTCTGTTTGTGTGAACTCTTTTGAACACCGTCTGTTTCCTGTGTTCTCAGCTGACCACACCCACCACCACCTTGCTTGGATCAAACACTGGATCACCCTGAACTTTGCATTTTTTTGTAAAATCAATTATTTTGTCTTTTTTTACAAAAAAGCTCAGCATCTGACTCTGCATTTTGGTTCCAATTTGCACCTCTACCAAACACAATATGTCTGATTGATATGAATTTCTTCATAATTTAGTCACATGAATTCATGCACAGTCAAAAACACCATTATAGACTTATGTATATTTACTTGGAAAATTAATTGGTGTATTTACTTATTTTGTGGTGTGTGGAGTGTGCAGGTTATGCATCAGCCTTCTAAACCTTTCAGTATTATTATCTTCCTTCCTGCAAGATTGGCAACATTCGAAACCTCGCATATTTACTCGGTCTCATTCACTTCAGCCCTGTCACAACTATGATAAATTTGGGGTGAAATAGAAAACAAAACGACTTGTACCGAATGTGCAACAGCTTGCCATTAATCCTCACAGCATAAATTGGACCAATTATTCTCCTCCTGTCACAAACATGCAGGCTGTTCGGCCACGCACAGCCTAGGCATAGCTTTTTCTTTTTTCTCTCTCTCTCTCTCTGTCTCTTTGTATTATTGAAGTGCTGCCACAGAACTGCATCTGCAGATCTGCCAGAAAAGCTCAGCTCTGTCCTATCAGGAATACCAAGTACATGTACGGGCCACTCGGTGGATATGGCTACAGATGCCTCGATGCTCAGCCTGCAGGCTGGAGGCAGAACGGTGCCATATTCCAACAAACAAAGCCTAATCGCCTGACTGTGTTGCTCATCAGAGGCAACGTGTTCCCTTTTTTGTCATTTTAGCAATGTTGGGCCTTTGCACATAAATATGCACACACAGCACGGCCTCGCAGACACACAGTTAGGACGCGTGACCAGTTAATGTTGTATCCCTGAGGCGGTAGAGAGGGCAGCGTGCCCTGATGTCATACATGAGGGAACATGAGTGATATGGCTCCGTGCCTCCAGGCCTGGCTTGTCACTCTGCTAAATTGTTGTAATTTTCTCCTCGTAGACTCACCTGCACTTCTATAGTTCACCTTGTGACTGCCCTTATTGGTCAGAGAGGCAGCAAAAGTCACTTTAAAGCAGATCTATTGTTGGGTGAAAAAAATAAATTATTTTGAATCTGTTTTGTTGAGTTAAATATGGTTGGAGTTTAACTTTAAGCATCCACTGAGTTTTGCAATTAAAAATAAAAAATATCACACTTCAAAATAATCATACTATAGCCATAATGTAGGAATAAAAATGCTTGTTTTGCAAATTGAGGGAGGAGCTATGGAGAAAATCAAGACAAGAGCAGTTTGCAACTCTGCTACTTTATAAGTATACATACAGTACATCTATAGAGTATTCACAGCACTTCATTTTTTCACATTTTGTTATGTTACAGCCTTATTCCAAAATGGAGTAAATTCATTTTTTCCCCAAAATTCTACTCACAACACCCCATAATGACAACATGAAAAAAAAGTTAGGTTTTTTGTGTTTTTTTTTGTTGTTGTTTTGTTGTTGTTGTTTTTTTGCAGATTTGTGCTTTAACACAATCCTGTCTCAGAGGTCTACAGACAACTCATCTGTGCTCTGACATGTCAACTGTGGGACCTCTTATGTAGACAGGTGTGTGCCTTTCAAAATCGCATCCAGTTAACTGAATTTTCCCAAGATGGACACCAATTAATATATATAAGAAGAACTGAAAGTTCCTGGAATTCACGACTGTATTTATTTCAGCCTGCTATAAACCTCAAAATTGGTTTATTTTGGCGAAGAATCACCTCAGCATCTGTGGAATATTTCTGGCTTCAAAGTCATAGCTGTTTTTAAAACTCCCTGTGACATATATTTGCTTGTTAAAAAGATATAAAATATGACCCCTTTAAACTTTATATTTTCAACAAATAATTGCTAAGCATGCCTCGTATACCCTTCACGACAACACACATAAACCAAGGCAAGTTAATGTTCATATCCAGTTGCATCCTGAGCAAAATGTCAATGCAACAGACATAACTTCCCAAGAGAAAAATCACAAAGATTCAACTCCAACACACAATTCGTGTTTTTTTCCTCTCTGGTTCTCTTCTGATCTATCTCTGGGTGATGGAATTGTCCATTTCTTAAACCGAAAGGCTCGATAGCATCTTTGGCGGGTTTGCTTATCTGTTCTTGCTGCAGAGTAGGCCGAGGCAAATGCTTGAGCTGTCATAGCGTATTTTAGCAAAGTAAAGCGAGTTTGAGAAAATTATTGGAAAAAGGTGCAAAGTGAATGTTGTAAAGTTAGTTTTTTTATGTTGTTAGGTGAGAGGGGTTGTTTCATGCAGGCTTCTGCCTTCACCCTTTTGGGCTCATGGGTGCGTTGTTGGATTGTTTTCTTTATGAGTTTACTTGTGTGCCGTATAAATTCACTCAATCGTGCAGTTGTTGTTGCAGAGATACACAACCAGCAGTCCCTGAAAATATGTATTCTCATATATAATGTGCTGCAATATCCTCCAAAACAGCTGGTGGCAGCAGAGACAAAAATCAAACAGGAGAAAAGTTGGCATTTACTACGTATAACCTCATAGCTTAGTGCAGCAGCTACCATTTTTGCTGTTTTTACCCCATAACTCCTGATCATTCAGTCATAGATAGTCCAAACTATACCTTTTTGGAATCTTTACAATCAGACAAATAATGTGGTGTAGCTTTCAAAATGATGTGAGCATTTTTAATTTTGACCCGTGTAATTCTTCAATTGACCCCTACCTATTGAAAATTCAAGTGGCCAGTCGATTTGTTCAAAAGAGTAATATCTAAAGAGTATTTGTACAACTTTAGTGCTTGTATCACCATTTGCACAATTGTTTCAGTTATCTGCTGCACTAGCTGGCATTCAATACAAGTAATGTTTTACTGCAGTAAGTAGCAATAAACTCGTCATAACAACAGTTAAAAATGCAAAGACTTGAAACCAGAGTAGTCCACTTAAGTGTGACATCATTTCCTTAGCAACACTGACTTCTCACTCCAGAATCTACTCTAATTTGGCTCACATTGTTTGTTTGAGTCCCCTCCAAGGCAATTGTAAATACTGGCACCAAATCTGGCACAGTGGTGTATTTTAATTGCTTTGTAGGGGGGTTCACTTGTACCTTGGTTGCCATAGTAATTAAAAAAAAATTTTTTCAGACAAGTCAGGCAGTGGGGTGGACACATGAATACATCTTGGGCTTTATTTATATAAATCACTTAGAGAAAGAAACACATGAGGGAAGCCACCAAGACACCAGTGATAATTCTGAAGGTGTTCTGTGATTGGACAAACTGTGTAGAGTTGATTTTTTTTCCTTTTGGATCACCAGTTTTACAGCTTCTTTGTGGAGACAGTTTTCCCATGAGGCACATGGGAGACTCATTTTCTTCTATGAAGCTGTGACTGGTGGTGCATCGATCACATGATGTACTGAGGAAGAAGTCTCCCTGCAAACCAGTGATGCTCCATTAAAATCTTGCACATCTGGGATGCTGCAGTGCATGATGGGATTGCAGCGATGACTCATCAAGAGCTCCTTTTATTGCCGTTCCTTCTCCTTAGGACAAACATGGATTGACTGGCAGCAGGCGCCACAATAGATCTGACTTCAGCTCGAGCAGTCACGAGGAGGATTTAATGATGTAGTTGGATGATGTTACAGAACACTTTGTTTGGAACAGCCATCTGGTTTCAAACAACAACAAAAAAAACAAGCCCAAGGCACCTAAAGGTATTAAGTTTGAGAAGAAGTTCTATATATTTGGGAGGAAATACAACATAGAAGAGAGGAAAGGGAAGGAGGATGAGTCGGTACTCAGCTGCCGAGTGCGGCTTTCGGGTCATCATTTGTCCACTCTGCGTTCCAGAGAGAGGGATGAGGCTGATACAGAGACTCCCTGCAGCAGATGGCAGAGTTACACACAGCAGAGGTGAGAAATAACCTATTAGCCTGACCAAAAATTACAGCCTGCCTTCTCCTTAGTGCTCAGCCTTTAGCACACCTGAGCAGACTGGATCTGTGCCGGCAGTCATCATCAGTCCACAGAAGAACCTCACTGTGTGAACCTTTCAGCTGGAAACCACATACAGCTTGATTATTATGACCTTTCAGGTCAGGACGATCTTGGATAAACTTGTTTTGAAATTGGGCGTCTACAGTCAGGCGGCGGCAAAGATGATTAAGCTCGATTGATAGTTGGAGCGTACACTCACCGGCCACTTTATTAGGTACACCTGTTCAATTGCTTGTTCACACAAACAGCTCAATCATATGGCAGCAGCTCAATGCATTTAGGCATCTAGATGTGGGGAAGATGACTTGCTGAAGTTCAAACTGAGCATCAGAATGGGAAAGAAAGGGGATTTTTGGTTGTTGGTGCCAGACGGGCTGGTCTGAGTATTTCAGGAACTGGTGATCTACTCGGATTTTCATGCACAACCATCTCTAGCGTTCACAGAGAAGAGCCAGAAAAAGAGAAGATATGCAGTGAGCGGCAATTGTGTGGGCGAAACGCCTTGTTGATGTCAGAGGAGAATGGGCAGACTGGTTGAATGGGAGACTATGTGATGCCATCATGTGAATATGGACCAACATCTCTGAGGAACATTTCCAACACAGTGTTGAATCTATGCCATGAAGAATTAAGGCAGTTCTGAAAGCAAAAGTGGGTACAAACTGGTACTAGCAAGGTGTGCCTAATAACGTGGCCAGTGAGTGCATGTCTGTCTGTTTGGAGCTGTTTGGGCAAAAATCATGGAAACTAGATGGTCAGGGTGAGAGGTATGATGCACCCTGTACAGGGCACCAGTCAGTCACAGGGCCAACACATATAGAGAGACTCATTCACACTCCCTCTCACTTTAGAGTCACCAATTAACAGAACCAGCATATATTTGGGAGTGGGAGGAAACCAGAGCAAACAATTTGTCTGCTTGGGAGGAAACCAGAGCAAACACAGGGAGAGCATGCAAACTCCATAAAGGGAGGTCAGAAGTGAACCCAGGACCTTCTAATTGTGAGGCAACAGTGCTACCTACTAAGCCACTGTGTCACCTTCGAAACAGTATGCACACACATTTTCATGCAATTACTCATAGAAAACTGCTGGGTGTGATCAGCACCATGGACAGCACCTTTTTAGAAGCACATGTACAAGGGGCAACTGAGATGTTTTGAGCCTGATCCAGAAAAAGTAGGTTATGGTTCTTCATCTTTTGCTTTCAGAGAAACCAACCATTCCCAACATTGCATCCAGTGACTCAAAATGTCACACATTCTTGAGAAATGTTGGTTTCTCACAATGTAAAAGATGGGAAACACCTTCAGAACAGAAGGACATTTGTACAAATGGAGAACAGTTCAATGTCAGATCAGAACCATGGACAGCAAACATAAGCATATTCCAAACAGCATTTCCATTCTTTTACTCTTAAAAGCTCAACTTTTGAGAAAATCCATGCTTCATGAAATGCATTTAATCCATTTAGATCCATCTTTATCCTTGGTCCTGGATTTGCCTTCAAACAGTTTAATAATAAACACTTTATAGCCAACCAACTATATTTTTTTAAGCCAGGCAAAGAAAATACATGTCTTAAATTAATATATTACTCATGAACAATGTGGCATTCTTTCTAATCATGTTGGAACAAAATGGAAAAATAAGAGGATTACAGTGTGGAATTTTTTGGGGTGCAGAAAGTGGGGAAAAAAAGCTACAAAACTGGCAGTGACATTTGTGGAATGAATATATATATATATATATATATATATATATATATATATATATATATATATATATATATATATATATATATATATATATATATTCGCAGATGAGTGACAAAATGCAAAACTCTAAATTATCAATTAATCTGGTGAATAACTTCATCTCAAATTGGGTCATTTGTACAATTTGAACATATAATAATTAAAATGACACTAATCCAAGCACAAATGACATGTCCGACTATCAGATGTAATTTAACAAAGGTAAATTACAGCATTGAGGCCAAATATTTCTCATTAAGATGTGGCACTGTTGCTTAAATGATCTAATCATTGGATAAGAACATCTACTGGGTACATATAAAATGTAATTATCTCTTTCTTGTGGACTTCCAGATGGTGTGTGGAGGAGCTTTTTTTTTTAAATGTGAATCCGGGCAAATTAATGAAATACCATTTCTATGCAAACCGGTGCTATTGTTATTGGAGAGAAGCACAAAGAGACGAGGGACTTTGGAGACTTTCTATGCTTTCACATTCAGTGAATAAGGTGAGGCTGAATTAATGCGGCAGCTTTCCAAGCAGAAGACGCAGCCATTACAATGTGAGGACTTGACAAGTGTGTAAGGATTAGCTGGAGTTACACTGGAAGCAGACAATTTGAGGAAGCCGTTTCAGAGGGAATAAAACAGGCGCTGATAGTATATTTCCCGGGATTGCTTTGGACGTCTGTTTCTTTACGATGATGGCGTTGATCAAACTGCTGAGTGAACTCATCGTATGATGCAACATATGATTTTAGGAAAAGACAGAAGACAATCAGGCAAAAAGAAAAAATATGAATGAAGGCAGTTTTTGTAATGTGATCTATATATATACACACACACACACACACACACACACACACACACACACACACACACACACACACACACACACACAGAGAGAGAGTACTGTGCAAATGTTTTAGGCATCCCAAAGCTACAATAAAAGTAACGTTTCTCTTGTAACCCCCTTTTTATACCAACACAAAATTGGTTCCAACAATAGTGAATATGTGGGCTACATTTTTTTATTCCATAATAATAATAATAATAATTTCTTTATGAGTGTACTGGCCAGTAGAATGCCTCACAAACAAAGTATTTAAATGAGTGTAACCTGCAATCACTCATACTTTAAGTCCTGCTATCCTTAAAATAGTTGTGAGGTACTGTGGTGTGACATATACTAAAAAACGTAAATAGAACCCAATTGTCAGAAGGGTTATCGTCAAAGTTGAAATTCACACATTTCATTTATTTATGAATATTTATCAGGCTTTCATACTTTTCATGATGTCTTTTATGATGCCTTAAATACCATTATATAGTGTAAGAGTATTGGACAGGGGTGGTGGCCAAGTGGTTAGTGCACTTGGTTTCAGTGCAGAAGGTTCCAGGTTCAAACCCCACTCCTGCCACATTTCTCCATGTAATGTGGAGTTGGGTCAGGAAGGGCATCCGGTGTAAAACTTGTGCCAAATCAACATGCAGATCCACCTCAGATTTGCTGTGGCAACACCGAGTGCAAACAAGGGAACAGCCAAAGGGTCTTACTTACAGTATAACAGTATTGGGACAAAACTTGGCATTGACCACAATTTTTTTTTTCCCTCCTTTTGCCTGGATGTGTATATACGTGCGTACACACGCACACACATATCCACATGTCATTGGTGGCGGTTCACTCGTGTCCGAGTCAATTATCCAAGCAGAGCTATGAACTTGTCGCTGCCTGGGGGCATGACGGTGTCGGATGTACCTCCTTCCTCCTGAGGTGGGATGGAAGAGCCAGCGGCAGCTGTTGCACGGGAGGGTTGGAGGCGGGAAGGGAAGAAAATTATCATTTTGTTTTGTCACTGATGTCTCACATGAGGCTCTGTGTCAGTTTTCCTCCAGGACCACAGTTCCTTTGAGGATGGTGTGGCAAAATCGGGGTGGTCTCCCATGAGGTGGGGTCGAGGACACAGTGTGGGAAGGTGCTCAAGAGATAGTTCTGGAAGCGGCACTTGTGGGCTTGAGGCTAATTCCCCAAAGAGGAGTTGTCATGGGAGTCTCATTGAAGGCATTTATCTGATGAGCTCGACACATACAAGGCAAGGTCTTGCCAAAGTGACTTCCATACTGGGCAGGACTGCTCAAAGTCACAGTTTGGAGCTTTTGCTGTTGGAAACGCTCCATCTTCATCTTGTTGCTGCAATACTGTACCCACACCTCTGTGCCGTAGGGGAGGATGGCGAGACGTCGTGGTTCATGAGAGCTTTCCATAAGCTGCATGGACCAGTTCTCGGGGGCTGTTTTGTGCTGGGATCTCCATTTTGGCCATGTTGGTTTTCAAGTCCTATGAATAAAAGGTTTTGAACTACTTTGTACAGTAGTTTTAAGAGAGAAAAATGAATAAAATGGAGTTTGGGGAGCCTCAAATATAACACTGCTGTGTGTCTGCATCTGTTATTATTGAACAACCTGGTAAATATAATAGGCTCCTGATCGTGCAGGAGACAGGAAAAGACACTGCGAGCAAGAAATCCATCATCTCAACTTTAAACAACCTTGAGCTGGAGCTCAGCGAGTCTGTTCATGCAGTCTATTAGAAGATACTCATTTTCTACTACTATGAGAAACATTGCCTCTTGGCCAAAGACCCTAATTGCACAATCTCACTGTTGCTCCTTGCAGCGGAGTCTCCTTCAAGTGTTGAATAATTAATCAATGACACAGTGAAATGGTCACAATAAATGAGCAGCTATAGTCACCACACCAATGAGTTTCTGCTCTCTTTATTAATTAGTTGCCCATCTATTCAGCATCTGTCTGTCTTTGGAACACAGATGGCGCTTCGGTGCTTGAATCCGTTTCAACCTGTTGTCGACACACCTGTTCTCTTCCTTCCAAATACACTTGCAATTTAGTTAAATCAGATCACCTAGAAAAAGCATATAGGCCATATTTCAAAAGCGTATGAAAAAATTCTCCCTCAGAAAAGGTGCCCAGATGCCAAAATCATGGATAAAGGCCAAATATTAGGTTTCTATCAGCAGCATTTTTGAAACTATGGCCCTTTGAAATTTTAAAATATTTTATGCCTTACAGTCCAACTTCTCACATTCATAACTCCTTTGAGATGATATGTTGAGCTTTGAAAATCTGTGACTAGGGCTAATTTCTCCTATACAATTTAAAAAATAAATCAAAATAGGTGCATTTCTTTAAGTTTTTCTCCTGCAAAACTCTGAAAATTCAATATTTTATAAAACGATGCGCCTTTTATGAATGTCACTCAAACGGTATGCTAGAAGAACAACTCAGGGTTTTTTTTAAGTGATTAATGCCATATTAGGGCATGTGTATGCAGTAACCATAGTTATTACTGTTATGGAGTCTCCAAATATTTTTTTGAAATTTGCTTGATTTTCAAATTTCCTGAAAATAGCCTATTTTCATGTTTTAATTTGACCATATGGGCAGTAAACCATTATTTTCATGTTTACCATGTATTCTTGTGTATCAGAAGGTGAATGCTTCAGCTAGCATACAGTGTGAGTGAGAAGCTCTTAAAGGGGGCTGAATTCAATTTTTTTTTTTCAAAAGTTTGCAGGAGATAAAGTTAATAAAATGCACTTATTTTGATTTAGTTTTCAAATACTTCAGGGAAAATTACCCCTAGTCACCAAATGTCATATCAGGATTTATAATTGTTGGAAATTGGATTGAAAGGCTCATTTGCCAAATGAAAAAAAGAATAATTGAAATTTCATCAAGCTGTATTTTCAAACTTAATATTTGGCATTTTTCCATGAGTTTGGCATAGGAGCACCTCTGAATTTTTTCCAGGAGGATCTGTGACATGGGAGCCCCCGGGTGACTTGATATGGAATGACCCAATGACTCCACAGTGGTGGGGCATAGAGGCAAAACTAAACAGTGCCACTGCCCAAATACTTACGATCACAGCTGCAGCATCGGGGTTCCAGCAGCTTAAGGCAAATCAGATTTAATATATATTTTTTACTGTCAGCCTGAATGAATTTAAGATTAATATTACAATAACCAAAAATGAAGGGAAAGTAAAATTAATAAATGGCTGAGCGACAGTGATAAATTTGCCCAAATAGTTATTGTAACACAGACAGTGGTTACTGGTTTAATCCAAAGTTTTCACTTAAAAAAACATTTTCATTAAATTTATGCTGTTTTGAATACACAGCTTTGGCTCATTATATGCTAGAGGTTTAAGTGTTGACTTTGATATGAGTGCTATGTTTCTGGATATATCCCCTACTGCCTCTTTTGAGGAATTGCACTATATGACGACTTGTTTGTGCAGCTTCTTGACCTGGTTTGATCAAGTTATGAATATATTTTGCGTCTTTTTTATTGTTCATTGCATTGCACATTGGGGGACAACATTGTGTTTTGTTCTTGTACCCAGAGGACCAGAGGATCCTTGGTTCCAATCCCAGCCTGACTGGAAAAATCACTAAGGGCCCTTGGGCAAGGTCCTTAATCCCCTAGTTGCTCCCGGTGTGTAGTAGTGAGAACCTTGTATGGCAGCACCCTGACATTGGGGTGAATGTGAGGCATTATTGTAAAGTGCTTTGAGCGTCTGATGCAGATGGGGAAAAAGCACTATATAAAAATGCAGACCCAATATAGATGACTGCACTACTCTGGAGGCATTACAACCTTCAAGAAGATATATAATGTTGAGATTTGAGTCTGGCAGAAGGCACAGGTAGTTTTATGAACATCAGATTGCAAAGGAATTGATGTTGGAGACCAGTAAATATTCACAATTGGATCTGGATGGTTAAAGAGAGGCCGTATGTGCTTCTCTGCTTAAACCAAACATGGCAGCCTTATCAGCTACTGAAGGTTAAAATGCCCTATTTGTTTCCCTCCAGAAGGATTTCAACGGCCTTGGTGAAGCATCTGGCTCCTTTTCATTTGCCCTCCCCTACAGTCTGCAGTCATCAAGGCCACTCCAAACTCTACGCATACACAGACAGAGACTGATATGAACTCATCTGCACATGACGCACACACACCCACCCCGACCTCCGCTCTGCCACTTGCCCGAGATCGGCCACACAGCGGAAATGCTGCTGCAGCCCCCACACACTCAGATGCCAGACTGTTTCAAAGCTTAGCACACATAAACAAATCAAATGTGTATGTGCGGTTGTTTTAATTCTGATGTGTGCCATTATTACGTTCAACTCGTAATAACTGTGGATTAATTTCTGTATTTCTGTTTGAGGTAATTGGGTGTGAAGATGAATCGCCCTTTTAGGGATCAGTAAAGTTGTTTGGATCTTGAATCTTGAGATGAAATTGTTTGTTTGGTATCAAAATGTTAAACACACACAATCCCAGCAGTGAAGCATGGTGGTGACAGCATCACACTGTGGTAATGTTTCTACTCAACAGCCTACCCTCCTCTGGGTAGAATATGGGGGAATGTTTTTAGACACAGGGGTGACATAAAAACTTCACACAGAAAGAAACTGGAATTCCGAGAAGTAAACACATGGGCTATTTGTTGTAAGAGTGCTACCCAACCATGCACTGCGGCTACTCTGAGTATTTCACAAACTGCTGGTCGGCTAGGATTACCACACACAAGCTCTAGAGTGAAAATATTTTTTTTTTCATTCATTCACCAGCCTCTTTATTAGGTACACATTACCAGTACCAGGTTGCCTTCCGAACTGCCTTAATGATGCCTTAACTGATGTACGAAAGAAAACTGTTAATGGTTCATGTTAAGATATAAAACAACATGAATGCAGCAGAATGCACAAAAAATATGCAAAAACACTCAAACCAAAACAATGCAGCATGCAAATAGACCAAGAAAAGCGTGACCTCATATCTATCCAAGAATACTTAAAAAAAAAAAAAAAAAAAAAAAACAGCATTAATATCTTAGAGTTGCGGAGGGGGGTCTGTTCACCCACAATACCCACAACCTGACAGTGTGCAAGCATTAATGAAGCATCGGGAAAATGCACATCGTGCATGGCGGAGAAATCTGCCCACACAGACTAAAGGTCATATCAGCTGCTAAAAGATGCAGAAACAACACTGACATGGAGCAGGTGAACACACATCCACTCATTACTGTTTTCTTACCGGCGCCGTGCATTTAAAGCACATGACTTTAGAAATTATTGCATAAACTGTTTAATTAATTTGAAATGTCAAACAATAAAAATTATGAAAAGTACTCTATTACTTCTATTAGGTGTCCATCCATTTCCACAGTCAGGGAGCTGTCCGCGGTGCTGATACATTTTCCACAATAACACCAAACTATAATGGGTTTGACAACATTTTTTTTACTTTGCTCATGCTATCAGAATAATATCAATCCTTTGTGCATATTTATTGCATTTGCACAGTGTTGATATTGCATTCCCTTAAGCTGGAGCAATTTTTCAAGATCCATAAGTCGATCCCATGGCCCCGATTACAACAGTGCTTCAGTTTGATTAACTGTGCTGCTGAGCTCCATCCCTCTTTACATCTATCCTTGTGTTTGTTTGTTGTCCCCCCCCCCCCCCCCCCCGCTCCATGTCTCCACAGTGCCCCCCTCAGGACTCCACAATACTCATATTTATGTCTCGCACTCATACCGGTGCTGCGCGTCACATTATTTGCAGCCATCGTTATTGCTTTGAACCGACTTATTGCACGTGTGCACATTCATCTGTTATGCAGGAGCTTCACCAGCGCCGTTGCTTGTTTTGGTTCTGCTCAACGTGCATCCAATGGGACTTGAGCTGTGCTTGGTGCATTTGCCAACTACTGCCCCTGAGAGAAACAGTCGCATACGTGCAACTGTGCTGCACACATGGCACGCACAAATTAAATGTCGTGCAGTCTCACACTGACACTTCGCAGAGGATCAAAAAGCTTACACGACTGTAAACTCATCATGTATCTTTAAAGCATTTTTATGTGTTTTTAATTTGTTTTTAAAGGGGTCACATTGCAAAAGATTTTTCTTTACTTTTTAATTTATTAGTTAATTATTGTTGGGATTTTGTGTCACTATGCAACTGTTCATGTTGAAATTCGCCTGCTGTTAACAAAATTTTGATGCGAAACACCTTGTATTCGCCTTCCGTGACATACGTCACAGAAGTCCACATCTGGATGTCAGCTTGTGAGACACACAGTGCATGAGAGCAGAGAGATCCTCGCCCGTTTTTTGCCAACAATATGGCCCAGTAATGTGATCAACACATCAGATCACCTTTAAAGCTAAAGTATGTAGAATTTTGGGGTGTTTATTAGCAGGAATAGAATTGCATTCATAACCACCTGCAACAAAGAATCAATGTGTTTCCATAAGCTTGGACTCTGTCTCATGGAGGCCACAATGTTGCATTGTCATGTCGGATCGAAAAATGCAATCTGCAACATCACCTCTAGTTGACACTAAATTCTACACACTGTAGCTTTAAACTGGTCTTAAACCTCTTTAGCTAATGGAAATTCAAAACAAAGCTGCTTTGGGATCAGCAAACGAGGCTGAGAGAAGTTCAACAAATTCACACTGCGGCGATGGAAGCGCTCCATCAGAGAGTTCCAGTGATGTCACCTGGTGTTTGAGAATAACAACATTTTTTCACTGGATTACAGTGTTGTGATCTGTCAGTTTATATGTTCACACTCGCCTGGTCTCACCCACCTGTGTTCCCTGGAGATGACATTTTCTATAGGTCTCTGATGCCTCGCGCAACCGCCAACACGACCGGCAGCCATTGTACAGCGTGTACTCACCAAACTTGTCAAACATTTGTAAAGCACCAGTTCAAAAAAAAAAAAAAAAGGAATATAGTTCAGCAACCAAAAGAGTCTATTAAAGCTCATGTCAGGTTCGGAGTGTTCCATTGATGTAGAGCACTCTGCAGATGTTTTATGCACTCTCCAACACTGTGTCTGATTTTAAAGTTTTTAAATATTTCTTGTGTAAGCAGTAACTCAAAAATGATAAATGCCACAATTATGTAACTCGCCAAATTAATAAAGCACATAAAGAGGTTGAAGTGATTAGATGTTGGTTAAATTTGATGCACCAGATCAACTAAAAAAAAAAAAAAAAAAAAAAAAAAACAACTTTGTCTGCCACCTGAACTGACTGAACACTGGCACCTCCTGGACAGTTCATGAATGTGCATCCATATGAAATTTAGAATTTCATATTTAAAGGGTACAGTCAGAGCAGGGTTTGTACATGTACTTGCACATTCATTGCTTGTTTTTTTTTTTATTAATCAATTACCAAATTAAAATCTTTGTTTTCAAACTTTACAACTGGACTTCTTTGTCAATATACAGCCCAGTTGCCAGCAGTCACTCAAGAGCAAAATTATATGTAAATAAATGTTAAAACTAATGAAATATTACCCAGCTTTCTTATAAAAACGCTTTCATCCCTTAAAAATATGACGTAATCACCCATTTCACTTATTCGTGTTTATTTGAAAATTTCTAAATTCGACACTGATTTGTTATTTACACAGGTTTGTAAAATCTTAAAACTTAAATCGAGACTAAAAAGATAATGTTTCATGTTGGGAAACTTATTGTTAGATTTACTTCTGTTTTATGTACAACTGTAAGTTTGTGCTTCCAGCAAACTTTCATGTCTTAAAACTCCAGAACCATAAAGCTCTCAAAATGAAAATTTTTATACATTAATACTTACAGGTCAAAGCTCTGCCTGCCTTAAAAAAATAATACATTTCTGATATTTATGAATGCTTTTTTTTTCTGAATTTTGGGTTTCAAGTAGGAAGTGTAGCAAAAGCCCTGAAATGCTAAAATCACCCACAAGATGGTGACAAAAGCTGCTCAAATGAATGGCAAAGTCTTAACTGTTTATTCATTGGGGAAGTTAACGTCTGGCAAAAATAAGATGGGCTGACTGCAACAAAATCAACTTTCAGTTGCATCCCTCACTTTTGTGCACAACTTCACTGTTACAAATTGTTGTATTATGTTTTGTAGTATTTTGTAGATTTTGTAGTATTCTGAAAATTTTGTTTATTTGTATGGTGTTAACGTGCTTTATAAGCAAAATAAAATATTAATATTATTAATAATATTACATACCTGATATGAAAGGCCACATTTGTTTGCAATGAAACTGGTTTCAGGTTTGTCATGGTGACACTGGGCGTGGCTTGTGGGCTGGGTCATTAGCGCTTACATTTTTTCAAAGTTTTTAAAAATAAAGGCATTTGGACTTTCAGCAACTTTTTCAGTCATAAAAACGCTGTACAAGAAAACATCAATGTCAGAGGACTATTTTTGTATGTCTTAAAATTATAACGGAGCGTTTCTTTTAAAAAAATATATGTTTTTTTGCTTTTAGGTGTGTTGAGAATTCAACATTTTATGATGCAAATAATCAAAAAAATAAAAGTAAAACAGCTTTTTGTTTAAAAAAATTGTTTGAGTTCAAATTGTTAATCAATCTCTGCAGCATATCTCAAAATAAATTGCAGAGGAATTGGAAAATCAGCAGAAAAAAACAACTTCACAATTGCTTTCAGCTGTCTGAATATCAGCCAGAAACCAGTTTTTGATAAATGTTATCTTAACAGCGTAATAGGTACAATCAGCTGTATTATTCGCTGAAGATTCTTTATTGAAAAAGCTCACACTGGACATTTGCCATCAAATCAGCCGTGACAGCTAACTGCAAAATCAATACTACATCAATACTGAGGCTGGGGATGTTTTATCAATATGGGCAGCTTCGTTCACTCTTACAACAGAACTATATCACATTATATACAGTGCCCTCCAAAGGTATTCACCCTCTTGGTGTTTCACACATTTTAATTTGTTTATGCCATTTCAAATACAAAAGATAAATCAGGCTTCTGAATGCAAACATTTCTAAAGTTATCTTCCTTAAGATCAAACTGAAAGCAAATTTGTACAACTTCATAGAAATGAATTAGAAATATAAATGCCAATATGTTGGGTTGCATAAGTAATAAGCCCCTGTGGTATAATACCTGTAAATAAATCAGTTTTATAGTGGTATAGAGGAGGCTTGTCTTTCACCAAAACATCAAATCGAGGATTGCATCTCAGATCTACCTTCTGGCAATTTGTAGTTAAATGTTCAGGTCTTCTTTTAAGAAAATCCTCCACTATACCACTTCATCATGAAGCTGTATAACTGGGGATGCAAAATGCAAAACATGCACTGTGCACAATTTATCCAATCACAACCAGAGAAGCCTATAGCTTCTTCTGGGTTGTCTCAGTGTCTTGGTGGCTTTCCTCACCCTTCTCCTTCCTGCACAGTCACTCAGTTTTTGAGAACTGTCTACTCTACACAGATTCACCATAGAGTACCACACTGTTTGTATTTCTTCATAAATGATGTAAATAGAGTCCAAGACACACTCACAGAAATATTTAACCCTAACTTTAAGATTTATGTAATTTTATTACATGACAAATTCCCATTTACTTTTTTTTAGATAATTTTAAAACAAACCTACCAAATAAACCTTACATGATGCATATTCATTACTGTAATAAATCCTATTTATTTGAAATGCATAATCCTCAGCTTTATGTATTTAGTATTAATAAAATATAATTACTCTAAATCAATAATGATGACAGTATTTATTTAAAATACATAAAGTATATTGTTTGAACTGCATAATAATTATGTTACCTATGCCATTTATCTTGTATAGGTAACATAATTATTATGCAATTCAAACAATATACTTTATGTATTTTAAATAAATACTGTCATCATTAATGACAGAGTAATTATATTTTATTAATACTAAGTACATAAAGCTAAGGATTCAAATGAATAGAATTTATTACAGTAATGAATATGCATCATGTAAGGTTTATTTGGTAGGTTTGTATTAAAAGTATCTAAAAAAAACAAAGTAAATGGGAATCTGTCATGTAATAAAATTACATAAATCTTAAAAGTTAGGGTTAAATATTTCTGTGAGTGCATATTCAATGACTTTGAAATGTACATGTATCCATCCCCTGACTCATCTGAAGTCAACTGGCAATAAAACTGATTACTTATAGGTATTATACCGAAGGGGCCATTACTGATGCAACCCATCTTCTTAGCTTTTATATTTTTCATTAATTCATATCGTGCTCTGCTTTAAGTTTGACTTTAAGGAAGGTAATTTTACAAATTTTTATATTTTTTTGTGTTTGAAATGGCATAAACAAATTAAAATGTGTGAAATACCAATTTGCCCAATACTTTTGGGGGGCACTGTATATACAAACGTGATCTGTGTTGCACAGACAGGGGTGAGAACTGCAGTTTTTGCATTTTTACACTGAAATAGTGCAGCATGTACTGTATTACTGACAGTCCATCAGTGGTTTTGACAGGCTGGGTGGTTTTTCCGATACTGATGGTGAACACATTTTGGATGTCTGCCCCCTTGTTTGTCACATATGAAGGGCAGCATGTTAAAATTTTCTTATAGGTTCCTGAGAGACTTGTTAGGCAGCCCCATGTAATGGAGGTCTTCAATTCACGCAACGACGGCTGAGATAAGACGACTCCGCTTCATCGACGGAACGCAACACATCCCCCCCCCCCCCCCCCCCCCCCCCGCTGAACTTTGCTCCTCATTTTGTTGGTTGGATTATTAGCAGGATTGCCTCAAAGATTAATGGATTTGCACAAATTTGGTCAACAGGCAGGGTCAGGATCATAAAAACGTACGAGCCGCTAATGGATTTGCACAAATTACAAGACATTTAAAAAAAATAAATAATTAAATGCACATTAATTCATTCATTCATTCATGAATTTTATGTGACACAAAACCCTTCCACTGAGGTCAGTCCATATGGGCTCTGAACTGTTTGAGTAGAACATTTTTGAATTTTATCTTTCAAGATTAAAAGTCATGTGATCAATAGAAAGGTGATCTATTACTTCACATTGTTGTTTAATAGTCACGCTAAGTGTATTTATAACCAATTTCATTGGTGCGGTGAATATATTCAGACAGAAGATCTCATCCACTGACAAAGTCAAAATGCTAAAAATCATCATATAATCTGTCCATTACACTGACAGATGATCCGACAACCTCTATGAGGTAAGGTCTCTGTCCAAACTCATTCCCCTCTCCTTGCATCCATCTCTTGGATCTTTATGGGAAAGGACAATAACACGCGAAGAAACGTGAATGCTAGGCATAAAATCATGAAATTGGCAACATAAATATACTCCATTATCCAGTCTGTCCTCCCTTTAACAGAATATTAATCCTGTAGCAAAACTAGCAACTAGCCATGCAGACATTTCTCTGTGGGGAATGGCGTCAAACCAGAAAGTTAGGGTTGACAAACCTTGCCAGAGTTAGCAAACTTGAGTAAGCAATCTGACTTCTGCTGGCGTGTTCTTTGGTCACAAACTCCAGATCCTCACTTTCTACAGAATGCAGCATTATTTTCAAACAAGCTACATGCTAACTAACAAAGCTAGCTCACTTGCTGAGTCATTTTATTGTAAGGTGGTTAGCTTGCTTACTAGCGAAAACGGGTCAAGACAGGTAATGTGTTAACAGTACTAAGGAAACTGTTGTTTTTCTTTGTTTTTGTTTTTAAAGCTGACTTCTATCTATATGGAGCTGTGTTTGGAGCAGCTACTCTGGTTAAGCCTGAATTCATGAAACTACACCCTGTGGGGTGACTAGCTAATATAGCTCCACAATTTTGGACTTTATGTCCAACAGCTCTTAGGCACACTGGTGTAAATTCACCATTATTGAACATGATGCAAACTATTGTACTACAGTTTGATTACTCAAGCAAATATATTGCCTCCCTTTGAAACCATGTACAGTACTGTAGCCAAGACCATTAAAATGAAATTTCAAAATTAAAATGCAAGTCTGACTGCACTTTTGTCTTCTGTGCCAGGTTGTTTTATGTGTACACTCTGCTGTAATTCCATAATTGCGTTGGACATATCGTCGGACTTGTGGCATCTGGGAAAACTGCAAAGCAAGATATGATGCACATGATACACACTGCCTGTTTTTCTGCCTCTTCTACCTTTATGTATTTCTTTCTCTAAATCACTGCCTTTGTTTGTCTGTTCTTCCATTATGCTGCTTTCCCCCAGCGCCCCACTGACAGCTAGATTACCATGTATCAATGCAGCTCCAGACACTGGCTGCCAGACAAAATCATGTTTTGTCTCATCCTTGGCTACAGCTGTGTGATAAAGGCCAACAGTGTGCGACATTGGAAATCAGAGACACAAGCACAGGTGTGCCCAGTGACGCATTTTCCTTTTCTTCTTTTGGTTGCTTCCATTGGGAGCTGCCTTGTCAGATCATATATCTTCCTCTCACCCTGTTCCCTACATCTTCGTCTGGCAAGCAACCACCTACGTGTTTTCTCTCAAAACATCCATAAACCTTCTCGTTGGCCTTCCTCTTTCCTTCCTGGCTGGCCGCATCCTTCTCTTGATGTATCCTGCATCCCCCTTCTTTGCACATGCCAAAATATCCTGCACCACCCTCACATGCTTCTTCTCTGCCACTATGTCATAATTCTACAAATCTTCTAATTCATCAGCGCCTCAAAGTATACCCTCCACCTGCTCAACAGTCTCCTTCCTTGCTCTCTATTTACCTGTCACCACATTTCATTGTACTACTGTCTACTTTTTTCATCTCTCTGCCTATCCAGATCTTTTCCTCATTCCAGTGTTAAGTCTCCTTGCCTGCCTTCCTTTGTAAATGATGCCATACCAAGGTACCTTTCAAGCCATCTCTTCTGCAGTTGTTGTCCAGCATTTTTTCATTAAGACCAAGCATTTGTCTGACTGTCAGTCTTCATCCTTCAACCTCCACAAACTGATCCTTGTTTCTCTTCTTCACCTCCAAACTTGTACTACAAACCGCCATCCAGCAATAGCTAACTATGCTTGTTCCACCAATGTATTACAATCTCAAATCTCTTTCAAGTTGTATTTTCTGCATAGGACCTGTGTACACCTTCCTGCACTCATCACTGTTCACCTTCATCTTCTTAATATAACTAACTATTCATCACTACTATTCCCATCAATTTTTGTAAAATACACCATCACCTGCCCTTCCTCACTCCTCTCTTTGAGACTGTACCTAACAATCACATCCTTCCCTTTGCTAACAAGCCCATTGAAGTCTGCTTTAGTCACCACTCTTCCCACTACTTCAGTTAACTCAATTTGTCACCTGCATCTCACATCCCATTTGCAGGGCATATGTGCTGATGACATTCATCTTCACCCCTTCAATTTCCGTTTCCACACTCATCACTCTATAAGGCTACTGCTTCACATGTAACACACAAATATACTCGTCCTTCAGAATTACATTGACACCATTCCTTCTCCTATTCACACTATGGCAGAACAATTTAAAACCACTTCTGATGCTCTTAGCCTTACTCTTCTTCCAATTGGTCACTTGTGCATATGGTTCCAACTCAGTCAAGTTCTACCCTTTCTATTTTTTGCACTGCTGCCAGACAACTTCTCCTCTCCTACCTTGATTGGTGTCAATCAGTAGCATAGTTTCTACCAGTATCCTGCTGGATAAAAGCAACAGTAGGAGTCATTGTTGCCCCATGCCTGGACTGATTTATGGATGGAAATATGGAAATAAATATTTTGGCATTGCAGACTAGAAACAGGAAGGAAGGAAGGTAGCAGAACTTTTAATTTGGAAAGTCCATAAGTATTTGAACGTTTCCCTGCCCCATCCTTCGGTAGCTATGCTTGCTGTTGCTAAGCAGCAGGCCAGTCATTTGGACAAGGGCACACACAAACATACATAATCCATACATATATGCATGCATGCATGCATCTAACTTATATATAAGACTGTGTCCTACACATGTATAAATTGTTCAAATAAAACAGGAAGATAATTTGTAGTAATTTGTAAAATAATATTGACTGCTACAAATAGACTCTTTTAATGAAATTGTTAATTTATGATCAGCTAGTAGCTATTAGCTCACCATGAATGTGCTAATTCTCAACATTTACTTTACATTTTGAAATAAAAGTATAGTGTTCTTCAAAACAGATTAACATCATTTGTAGTCGAATGTTAACCAGTACTAGACAACTACATTCCTTAAAGTCATTTTAATTTAAATTCAGCATTTGTTAAGCTAGTTAGCATGTAGATAGCTCAGAAATGAGCCTGCTTGCATGCAAATAATGTATTCAAAAATGTCCATCAGGTAACGTTAGCCTGGTATCCAGTTTGTGCTTTATTAAAAGGTTTAACCTGATATATGTAACATTACATATTTATGATTCATGTCACATTAGCCACGGCACCAAACTTCCAGCCGCGCTAACTGCAATATATTATTGATCCCTAATGTGACCCCAATAATCAAACACTGAACGCACTGAAGAAATATTGTTAAAAAATGAGAAGGAAGCAGAGAAATACAACCATTTCACATTTCAGTTCTTCCCTAAGTGCTAATTTATTTGCACATTAATTCATTTCTTAGATGTCTCGGTTTGTTTCTGTCTAATCCAAATATGCACCAGCGCTCATTAAATGATCTAAAACACTTATGTGTTTTGTTTTCAACAAGCGCCCAGACCGAGATCATTTAAACGGCCTGTCAGGGTAAATATTGAGTCATCCATGATTGGCATGTACACATATGTGTGCATGTATGTGTAGCGTGCCTCTGCAAAGGATAAAAATGCTTACTGGCCCAGAGACTATTATGAAACTGCAGTGGGATGAGACAGATTCTTACTGGCTCGGAGGCTGAACGTTGGATTTTTCTGAAAAGTCAATAAAGAGCTTGATCATTAAAGTGAATAATAGTTTCTCCGTTACTGTGGCTCTTTCATTATTTACAGCATTGTGCTGACACACAAACTCTTCCTGCATGTCTCATATATATATATATATATATATATATATATATATATATATATATATATATATGCAAAAAAAAAAAGTAAGATTTCTGTCAGGATTTTGGGATATCATTGGCTTTTTGTATCAAATCTGTGTCCCAGAGGATTGGAAGAGGTTATTTTAAAGGTGGAGGAGGCGATTTGCTGAGCGGGTGAAAACGGTATCATGAGGGAATATCAAGTATAGCAGTCATTACATACTATGCATATACCAGACTCAGAGAGTTTTTACTGCTGCAGGATGCTGAGGTGAGATCGGCTCGACTCATTATCAGTTACACCGTATAGTACATGGATGCCTTGTTTGAATTAAAGTACACTGTGTTTAAAAAATATCATGCATTGCATTTCATACATCACGACTGGATGGGGGAGTTGCTTTTTCAGGGTTTATACGTTTTTTATAATAATTTCTCAAGATAATTATTGGTTAAAGGATTTTTTTTCTCTCTTTCTTTTTTCTTTGCAAAATTCAGCCCCACTTAGAATATTATTTGTGTTCTGGCAAAAATGTACAAGTTGTTTTTAGATACTGGCACTCAAAAAGATTGTTTTGGTTTTTTTAAAGGGCCCAGTATTTCTTAATGTGCCACTAAGTACAAATATATTCTCTTCATGTAATGCTTAAAGCTACAGTGTGTAGGATGTACCACCATCTAGTGATGAGATTGCAAATTGCATTATGTATTACGATTTTGGTTACCTCCATGTTTTTCACATCTTTGGAGATGGAGATTCACACTTACTTAAAAAAAAAAAAATTGTTTTTTATTTATTTATTTATTTTACATGTATATCTGCTGTACCAGCTAGCAAGTGGTAGTGTCATGTCAGGCAATCCAATTTTACAAGATTCTGTTCAACCAAAAAAAAAAACTATAAATTGTTGCAAGGTCATTCACAGTACAAGTACAATTTCTACACATAATTCTTAATTTAGAATTACAACAGCACTAGCGAGCTAGCTAGACTAGTCAGTTAATACAGCGACTCTCGATGCTAACTTGTTTACACATTTAGCTGCAAATACTACTGTATTTAACTGTCGATGCAATTGTTTTTACTCTAAATTTGAGCCAGATTGTCAGTACCCAACCATACCTCACGGGGATTTTGCGATGCCATAATGAAAAGTGACTTAATCTATTATTTTTATTATGTATGTTAATATAAATTAAACATAACGAATTCTTGTAAACTGCCTTTTTTTTCCCCCCTAAGGCTTGGCCTTTGCTTTTTTGTTTTGTTTTTACATGGATTTTAGAAGAATGCTGTCACAAAGGTCATCTTTTGCTGTTTTAAAGTTTATATATATATATATATATATATATATATATATATATATATATATATATATATATATATTTCTCACTGCAGTGTTTCATTGGTCAGGTACATGTCCTCTGGTGTTAAAATGTGTGGAATATGAAATATTTATTCAGGTAAGAGAGTGAGGGTCCAAAACACTTTGTGGCCTCAGGATGCCAGTCTGCAGTAGAGGATTAAATAAATGATCTCATTACTCTGCATTACCAAGGTATGAGAGGATTCACACGTTAGGGATTTATAGGAGGGCATCTATAACTCTACAAATGATTGATAAGTATCATTATCCCTGAAATGTTGGCATGAGGAGTGGGTTTTTGCTGATGACTAATGGTATCATGAGAGAGCACTTCCCAACTGTTCATCCCTGCAACTGGTCGTCCTCCGTGATACCTCTTCTGTTTTCTTCCAGCATATTTTCTGGTTATTTACAGAGCTGCAATCCTCTAAACCCAGACAGCAGGAGAGGGCTGATTTGTATTCCTCTGGACTTTCACCCAAAGTGATGATATGTAAGGAAGGTGGAATGAGTGCAACAATATCTAACGTCTTGCGAGTATGTCCTGATGTGTGTATGCACGCCTGTTATCGTGAGTCAGGAAAAAGGCTTGTGTAAAGTTTCTCCTCCAAACCTACCAGCGTTCGGGTTTATTGGTATTTATGAGGATGGGAGGCATCGAGAAGGAATGAGTGAAGTCTTAGTCCTCTTAGCCTGGCAGAGCAAAAAAAGGCATTTGCAAAACTGAAAACACCAATAGATGACAGTGTTCTATGCATTTTGACCCCGGTTGTCGAATCACAACTTACCCATAATCCCTTTGGGCATCTGTGTATGTTAATGTTCAAATCTTTAGAATTAGTGTGTTATTTTAAAATTAACAGATATGTGGTATATTTTCACTTTGTACATTTTAAGAGTTGACATTAATGTAGTTATTTTATCTGCATTAATTTGATTTATAAATCAAAGTCATGAGTCAAACCTGCTTTCCTTTTCAAGATGTCTGCCTCACGGTTGGACCACTGTATGATGTCACGGTAAATGACGCTTCCCAACAGCAGTGGGCAGGGCACACAAAGACAGAAGTGCTGACTCATTGGCTGTGTTTAAGTTTGTGACCGCCTTTGATTCTATCAGAAGCACTGGCGGTGTTTAGACTTAAAATGGGCTTGTTAGTAGCTGTGAATGTATGGGAGACAATACTGAAAGTTAATGGTTAGTGGTAGCTTCCGGTAAATTTTTGGTGGTTTATCGGTTCAGCATTATAAAGGATAACTTTTCAGTTAGCTGATTAGCAGTTATCGAAGCTAACTTTTTTGTTAGCTGTGCCCACCACTGGACATAATGTATAGAAATATATAATTCATGCAAGTATCAAGGTGGCTTTAGTGTTTGTCAGATCTTTTGACTTTGATCAAAAATAAGACAGCAGAAATATAAGTTACCAATAGCAAACCCAAAAGATCCCTAGTTCATGACCTAACCACTTATTAATTTAAGCTATTACATTATCATGCTGATTTAACTGGCCATAGGTGGTCAGCCTAGATCTATGGTCATGAACTTTGGGTAAACTCCAAAAATTACAATTGCGGATACAAATGAAATTCCTCCATCGGATATCTGGGCTTAAACCCCTGGACAGGGTGAGAAGTTTAACTATCATGGAGGGATTTCGAGTACAGCCACTGCTTCTTCATATCAAAAGGAGCCAGTTGAGGCAGTTCAGGCATCTGGTGAGGATGATCCCTTGTCATCTCCCTGGGGAGGTCATCCAGGCACATCCAGGGAAAGACCCAGGACCCTGTAACTCTTCCCAGGGAAGAGTTACAAGACTTGGCAGAGAATAGGGAAATATGGGAGGAGCTGCTTGATCTGCTGCCACTGCAGCTTGGACTGACACAGGACATGGCAGAAAATGAATGAAATAATTCAAATTGAGCATCGAGTTATCCGATTTAATGCAGATATGAAAAGACATGTGTAACGCTAACTTTAAATATTTAGGTTGCAATAATTCCTTATTTTTGAATGCATATTATTTTTGAGGTAATCAATTAGTTTGAATAGCGCCAAATTTTTTCAGGTTTACACTGTATGTGTGTGCGCCGGGCGGGTTTACAATTTTTACGCAGTACCACACAGGGATTATTTCAATAGGCTAAACATCACAGGACACATTTATCTTGTTTTCTTTTGCAACTCCATTGGGTTTTAAGCTAAGAAGCTCCCATTTCAAGTTAAACTTTAATTAAAATACTTCTGTTGTCAGATTACTGTAAATCATTATATAGACTTTTTTTTTTTTTTTGCTTTATTATTCAGACGTTTCTTTCCTAATCTAATTCATCCTCCGGTGGCAGGATTCTGGCTCATTTGCCGAAGTGAAAGAAAGAAAGAAAAAAAAAACATCAGCAGGCGGCATAATGTTACTATTCTCTACACTTAAGTTGTTGCAGTTAAATTCCTCAGAACCCTTGTCCCTCGAACATACAGTAACTACTCTCACATTCATAATGGCGGGTGTGCTGTCTCGTTAAGTCTTTAATTTAGACACTGTTAGATAGCCTTGTTATTTCTCTACAAATTGCCACTCTGTGTCTTGTGCTTCTTTTTATGCTTTACTGCATGTTTCTTTCATATTATAAGCTGCTGTACTGTGTCAGTTTGTTCTCCGTGTCTGTCGATCAGTAAGACCAGAAGGCTGTTTCGCTATTAATAACTTTGAGATGTAAGAATAATAAAGCTTGAGCTGCTGCCCCCGCGACCCGACTCCGGATAAAGCGGAAGAAAATGGATGGATGGATGGATGTAAGAATAATAAAGACTTCAACTGCATGAAGATCATCCAAATGCTTAAATAAACTCCAACATAAAATGCAAGCATGAGAATAAAATGGAACAAATTGTGCACATTTTGAATCACAAAGAAATAAGGAGACTACTTCAATGCCAACTTGAATTGCATTTTTGCCATCTGCACAGATTCACAGTAGTATTAATAATAAATCAAATGAGTTTTTATTTGATATTTCGGTTCAGTATCCACATTCTAAAGGGATGTGTAATGAGTGTGGATCACTAAATAGGGGTGATGGTGGTGGAGATGGTTGCAGATGCTGTTGGTGGTTTTTCTTTTAGCTGTTGGCTTGTTGTCATTGATGTTGGTTGTTGCTGGTTTAAGAAAATCTTGTAACCCTGCTAACTACTCCAGCACTCATGTGAAAGTGCAGTGTCCTCATTTTGACTGCCTGTATTTTGGTTTTAGTTATTGTTAGTGGCAGTTGGTGGTGGTGGTTGTTGTTGTTAGTGGCTGTATTTTTTTGCTGTTTTTGGCAGCAGTTGTCATGGTGATTGTCAGTGTTGCTTGTTGTTGATGGCAGTAGCGGTTTTGGTTCTTGTCAATATTGCTCACTGTTGATGATGGTGGTAGTAGTACTGGTTCTTGTCATTATCGCTTGTTGTTATTGATAGATATTGGTAGTGGCAGTTGTGGTTGTTGGTGCTTGTTGATAGGGACAGTGGTGGCAGTGGTTGTTGCTGTTGTCGGTGGTGGTGATGGTTGTTGTTGGTGGCAGTGTGACTGTCAATGTTGCTTGCTGATGTTGTCATTGGTGTTGGTGGTTGTTGTCAGTGTTGGTTATGATTGGTGGTGGTAGTGGTTGACAACATTGGTTGTTGATGTTGTCATTGGTGGAGGTGGTTATTGTCAGTGTTGGTTGCTGGTGGTGATAGCTGTCAGCATTGGTTGTTGATGGTGATGTCATTGGTGGTGTTTGTTGTTGTTGGGGGTGGTAGAGGTTGTCAACATTGGTTGTTCATGTTGTCACTGATGGTGGTTGTTGTCAGTGTTGGTTATTGTTGTTGGTGGTAGTAGTTGACAACATTTGTTGTTGATGTTGTCATTGGTGGAGGTTGTTGTTGTCAGTGTTGATTGTTGTTATTGATGGCAGTAGTGGTACTGGTTCTTGTCATTATTGCTTGTTATTGGTAGATATTGGTAGTGGCAGTTGTTGGTGCTTGTTGGTAGTGACAGTGGTTGTTGCTGTTGGTGGTTGCTGTTGTCGGTGGTGGTGATGGTTGTTGTTGGTGGTGGTGTGACTGTCAACTTTGGTTGTTGATGGTGATGTCATTGGTGGTGTTTGTTTTTATTGGTAGTGGTTGACAACATTAGTTGTTGATGTTGCCATTGGTGGTGCTGGTTGTTGTTGTTGTTGGTCGTGGTGGTGGTAGTTGTCATCAACTTTGGTTGTTGGTGGTGATGTCATTGGTGATGATGGTTGTTGTTGCTGTTGTTGGTGGTAAAGAAGCAGAAGTGGGCAAATTAGAAGAAAATGAAAAACTTGAATGAGAGGAGGAGAAGAAAGCGAAGAAGAAGAAGAAGGAGAAGAAGACACTGCTCATAAGATGACCAGATGACAGAATTTGCTGTATACATGATTAGGAGTGATTTTTGCTCATGTGCTGTTTTCAACAGAATTTTTAAAAGATCTGTGACATTTCAAAGGCTAGCTCCCCCCCCCCCACACACACACACACACACACACACAAGGTCCTTTTAATTTCCAGCCTTTATAGATTAATTCACATTGAATTCACTGTGTCAGTTTATTTACTGCTACCTTCGCAACACCTTTAGAAAAACAAAACGATGGATGGCTAACGACCAGACGTAACACTAATCCAACTTACTGCGGCGTGATTGAGTCGTTCTTTTTCTGCACCAGACAGCAGAAGTGTATTTAAACCAATGTTGCTGTTTCATTACTCAATCCGGTGAACACACTCGATAGCAGTGGCCACCGTTTGCATTTCAATCTAACCAGTAAGTCATTACGCAAACATTTTCCGAGCACTGGGTGAAATGTTTATTCATTGTGTACTTGCTCGCCACAGAAATGAAACATGTACAATTAAGATGGCAAATCTAAAATGACAAGTTTGTTCGTTTTGTCTTGAGTACAGTTTAAGTTCTGTGCTTTATTGCGCGCAAATGAGAACGCAACAACGACCGCATGGACAGTTTTAGCCAACGAGACTGGATGTAACTGCTGGACTTTGTGGTCGCTAACTTGTGTTCTACCGCTGGGCGTTGGGTTGGGTTTTGGGAACCAGCGGCTTCCCTAGTGCGCAACATGACATTGATCCAGCGTTGGTCCATGTTGGAGTCGTTCAATCAAGTTAGAAAGTATGTTGGATTTGGTAGAAATCCTAACATTGGATCAACAAAGATATTCAATATAACATCAACTATTATAAGAAATGTTAAAATCAACATATAACACACCTTCTAGTTTGTGGAAATAAATAAACACTTCCTATGGGTTATCTTAGACATTTAAAATTCATCAAAACACATGAGGAACCTAACCATATTTCGACATCGTATCATTATCATATTCAGATATTACAACATCAGGAGATTGACGATGGAGCAACACTGATATCATGTTGATTGACCTCAAAAAGGAACATAAGGCAAAAACAACGATACAAAGTTATCGTGCCCACTGGGTAGGTGCCATTGTTGGTCATTAAAGGTTAACTTTCGCAGATGATGTTGTGATCTTTAAGGACTCAATGGAGATCCCGATTACAGCACTTGGAAGCTGAGTGAGGAATCCGGAGTGTCTGGGTTTACGATTATCCCACATCAAAACTAAAATCTAGGTTTTCATGAAGATGTTGAGCAGAGGTATTTGGCAATACCACTATCTTTGCAAGAGAACGAAGGTCCACATATTGACGGTCCTGATGCTGTTTTACATTGCGACCTTGCATTATGAGGGAACCCAGCTACATTTTTCACATTTGGCACATTTCTCTGGGCATGATCCAGCACACAGGTGCCTCAAAGTTGAGGATCTCATGAACTGGAAAAGCTCAACACGATGATCCTGTTTAACCTACGTAGCTGTGGTAGATACAGATGTCTACTTTCAGGAGGTGGTGTTGGACCAGTTCTGTGAGTGGTTCGACATTGGAGCATTGCAGCAAATCCTGATATTTTGCCATTTTTCTTGAACTGTTCACTCATTTCTTTAAAAAACATTTAGAAATCTTTTTTGTTCATATTTGTAATTCATGGGTTTTACAGCAAGTGCTCGTTTGTTGGCGGTTGGGCACTCTTTTTATCCACAATCGACCATCTGTTTTGAGGAAGAAAGCCATCACAGTAGACCTACAAACATGTATGACATGGCACAAACTCTTCAATATTCCAGGCCATTGTCAGATCCCTGAAACACCTTTGCTGCAAATTGCACTACAGTTTAAGAGAATAGTTATCCTCCCACTCTATCTTGTGACGGACGTGATGCCTGACGCAAAGGATGTCGGTAATGGCATGCATAATGCACACTGTGGAGGCAAGTTAATGGACAAAATCAATTTTCTCATTTCATCCATGCTAAATTGTGGTTGCCATGGCAAGCTCGTTCGGCTGAAGACGTCTACAGTTGGAAGTGACGTGATGAGCACATCAATAAGAAACAGCAGCTCTGCCAATGTGGCGCTCATGATGAAGGTCTCCAAAGACACATCTGGCAAGACCAATTAATCGCCATATATGGTTTCTAGCCAACACTACTGAGTGGATGCTTTAGACGCCTGTAAATTGAGTGGAGAAATTAAAAAATAATAATAATGTTTGAACTCCAACGGAGGAAATCAAAATAGAGAACAAATGACAACTAGATATTTCACAAAATGCATAAATCATCCCATTGCTTTCATGTATAAATATTCTCCATCTTACTTAATTTTGGAATTTAACAGTCCGTATTGTACACACCACAAACTGAGGCCTTATTTATTTTGTCCAAACTGCATCAAATAACATCCAATATGTTGTCCATCACACATTTATTAATCTTAAGTGTTATTGGAATTTAAAAGTATTTACTATATATGGTTTCCAGCCAACACTGCTGAGTGGATGCTTTAGACGCCTGTAAATGGAGTAGAGAAATTTTTAAAAAGAATAATGTTTCAACTCCAACGGAGAAAATCAAAATAGAGAGCAAATTACAACTAGATATCTCACAAAATGCATAAATCACCCCATTGCTTTCATGTATAAATATTCTCCAGCTTGCTTATTTTTGGAATTTAACAGTCCATATTGTACACACCACAAACTGAGGCCTTATTTATTTTGTCCAAATTGCATCAAATAGCATCCAATATGTTATCCATCACACATTTATTAATCTTAAGTGTTATTGGAATTTAAAAGTATTTACTGTATATGGTTTCCAGCAAACACTGCTGAGTGGATGCTTTAGATGCCTGTAAATGTAGTGGAGAAATTAAAGAATAATACAACCCCTGGCAAAAATTATGGAATCACCGGCCTCAGAGGATGTTCATTCAGTTGTTTAATTTTGTAGAAAAAAAAGCAGATCACAGACATGACACAAAACTAAAGTCATTTCAAATGGCAACTTTCTGGCTTTACGAAACACTATAGGAAATCAAGAAAAAAAGATTGTGACAGTCAGTAACGGTTACTTTTTTAGACCAAGCAAAGGAAAAAAATATGGAATCACTCAATTCTGAGGAAAAAATTATGGAATCACCCTGTAAATTTTCATCCCCCAAATTAACACCTGCATCAAATCAGATCTGCTCATTGACACTGACCCTATGCCATGACATTGACCCTATGTGTCTTTTTGCAAGGAATGTTTTTGCAGTTTTTGCTCTATGGCAAGATGCAGTATCATCTTGAAAAATGATTTCATCATCCCCAAACATCCTTTCAATTGTCCAAAATATCAACATAAACTTGTGCATTTATTGATGATGTAATGACAACCATCTCCCCAGTGCCTTTACCTGACATGCAGCCCCATATCATCAATGACTGTGGAAATTTATATGTTCTCTTCAGGCAGTCATCTTTATAAATCTCATTGGAAAGGCACCAAACAAAAGTTCCAGCATCATCACCTTGCCCAATGCAGATTCGAGATTCATCACTGAATATGACTTTCATCCAGTCATCCACAGTCCACAATTGCTTTTCCTTAGCCCATTGTAACCTTGTTTTTTTTTCTGTTTAGGTGTTAATGATGCCTTTCATTTAGCTTTTCTGTATGTAAATCCCATTTCCTTTAGGCGGTTTCTTACAGTTCGGTCACAGACGTTGACTCCAGTTTCCTCCCATTCGTTCCTCATTTGTTTTGTTGTACATTTTTCGATTTTTGAGACATATTGCTTTAAGTTTTCTGTCTTGACGCTTTGATGTCTTCCTTGGTCTACCAGTATGTTTGCCTTTAACAACCTTCCTATGTTGTTTATATTTGGTCCAGAGTTTAGACACAGCTGACTGTGAACAACCAACATCTTTTGCAACATTGCGTGATGATTTACTCTCTTTTAAGAGTTTGATAATCCTCTCCTTTGTTTCAATTGACATCTCTCGTGTTGGAGCCATGATTCATGTCAGTCCACTTGGTGCAACAGCTCTCCAAGGTGTGTTCACTCCTTTTTAGATGCAGACTAAGGAGCAGATCTGATATGATGCAGGTGTTAGCTTTGGGGATGAAAAATTACAGGGTGATTCCATAATTTTTTCCTCAGAATTGAGTGATTCCATATTTTTTTCCTCTGCTTGGTCTAAAAAAGTAACCGCTACTGACTGCCACAAACTTTTTTTCTTGATTTCTTATAGTGTTTCTTAAAGCCAGAAAGTTGGCATTTGAAATGACTTTAGTTTTGTGTCATGTCTGTGATCTGCTTTTTTTCTACAAAATTAAACAACTGAATGAACATCCTCTGAGGCCGGTGATTCCATAATTTTTGCCAGGGGTTGTAACAATGTTTGAACTCCAACTGAGGAAATCAAAATAGAGAGCAAATTACAACTAGATATCTCACAAAAATGCATAAATCACCCCATTGCTTTCATGTATAAATATTGTTATGTGCAGACGCGAGTTGAGGAGCGCGACCAGCGTCTGACTGAACCCAGCGCTAAATAACCAGAAAGCGGTTCCAAAAACAAAACAATTTTATTTTTCTCCTGTGCAATAATTGGTGTACAACATAAATGTGCATTTGTCTGGCGAGGTGAAGGACGGCGCGCTCTCCAGCACCGAAATGGATCAAAGCTCGGCGCTTCTGGACCCAGACTCACCGCCGAACACCCCCCAGGTGGATACGACAAACTGACTCTGTGAAGGATGGAAAAGGTGAGGTAAGTCAACAGCTACAACAAATATCCTTCAAAGGCATGCACTATCAGCAACACATTCAGGTCTGAATTTAAGCTTTATGTAAATGAGCAGCTTCTCACAACAGGTGGAGGATCATCAGTCCATACGCCACAGCCGTGAGAAGCGAGCTGCACAATTCTCATCAATGTTCAAATATACTGCGTAACAAAATACCAAATTACTGTTAACACTTATTCAGACAATCAATTACCTCTGATGTGTGCTGACAGCATGTGTCCCTCACCCGTCCTCCTTCACAGGCACGATGTGTCAAACCCAGGCGCGGTCCTCAGCGTCTCACAAACGAACGTCACAAGGTCGAGTTCCTGGCAATTCTGCTTGAACCACTCATGGCTTAAATGCAGAACGCCATCTCATTATCTGCTTCAGCTGAAAGTCTTTAAGTTTACACATGAGCATCATCCACAGGTGCTGCGAGTCAGTAGGCCTGCACGTAAACATCCTCCACAGGTGCAGCTAATTATGCTGATGAGAGTGAAGGACTCTTCTGCCAGCACCTTCTCCACAGACAAAAAACCAGTTTGCATACCACCTGGAGAGCAAAGAAAAGAAAACACCAAAATGTCCAGCCAAACCCCCCAACACACAACAAATATTCTCCATCTTATTTTTGGAATTTAACAGTCCATATTGTACACACCACAAACAGAGGCCTTATTTATTTTGTCCAAACTGCACCAAACAACATCCAATATGTTGTCCATCACACATTTATTAATCTTAAGTGCTATTGGAATTTAAAAGTCCATCCATCCATCCATTTTCTTCCGCTTTATCCGGAGTCGGGTCACGGGGGGAATTTAAAAGTATTTACTGTATATGGTTTCCAGCCAACACTGCTGAGTGATGCTTGAGACGCCTGTAAATGGAGTGGAGAAATTAAAAAAATAATAATAATGTTTCAACTCCAACGGAGGAAATCAAAATAGAGAGCAAATTACAACTAGATATCTCACAAAATGCATAAATCACCCCATTGCTTTCATGTATAAATATTCTTCATCTTACATATTTTTGGAATTTAACAGTCCATATTGTACACACCACAAACTGAGGCCTTATTTATTTTGTCCAAACTGCATCAAATAGCATCCAATATGTTGTCCATCACACATTTATTAATCTTAAGTGTTAATGGAATTTAAAAGTATTTATGTTAAGTAACAGCACAGCTTGTTGTGTGCACATGTGCTACACTGAGTTCCTGTCCATTATGAAATCCACTGCCAGGGAATTGCTGTGTTAAAAACTGAGTTCCTCACACAGAAAAAAGGTCTCTCTCTCTCTCTCTCTCTCTCTCTCTCTCTCTCTCTCCTCTCTCTCTCTCTCTCTCTCTCTCTCTCTCTCTCTCTCTCTCTCTCTCTCTCTCTCTCTCTCCCTCCCCAAGAGGCATTTTTTGAGAGGTGTGACTTACAGTACTCGTGTCAGTAACTTCTTGATGTTATACAATTGCTTATGCCTAACATGGACACAAATTTATTCCATAATGTTGAACTCTCTGTTGAAAATTCGAGCAGACAACTTGAACGACACCCTACGTCGACTCCAAAGCAGATTGCGTCAAATTACACTGAAATCATTTGAAATTTGTTGTGACATTTTGCAGTCAAAATGCCAGTGCTAACAATCACCTTAAGGCTGATATCTTGCAAACCTCTGAAGGACATTATGCACAATTGATAGCAGCTTGACTCATGCATCACATTTACAGTTATGCTAGAAAAGTAGCGGTGCAGAGCTACATATCACATGGGCCATAAAATTGATTTGTATGATCACATAGAGGGGTGTAAAACTGGCTGCCTGTCACATTCCACAAATGCCTGACTTTGCCCGTCCGGTGCCACATCCAAACATATCTGTGTTTTTGTTGTTCCCAGTCACAACACATGACTACGCAAATATAACAGGAACATGCTATTTCTTTGCAGAATTGGCTACCAACTGGGAGGTACTGGCAATAAATGGTTAGTGATAATGAAATCTGGAGCAAAAAACTCTGTGGTTTTGAGCACACATGAGCTACTGCGTGCATTTATTCACTCGTGTGCTCAGGCCGACTGCCGACACATCTGACTGAAATTAATATCTAACCAGAGAAGCCCCCCGGTGGTTTCTGGGTGTGTCAGTGTCATTCACCAGAAGCAAAATGCAATCAGGGAGCACAGTAAAAAGTGACATTTCACTTAAGCTCGCCATCGTGCAGCCAGCTAATGCATGTGCACGCATTAGGTGGCACATGTCACTGCACTCTGCAGAAAGTAATATCACAGATTCGGCTCCATCCTGATAAATGGATTAGATCAGATTAGCTGGTATCCACTACAGGCGCTTCACAGCGGCACAGAAGGTTGACTGGGTTTACAGATCAGCGGGAAAGACGTCCAGATGGTCCTCGGCTGTTGGACTGAACAAAGTTTGCAATGGCAGTTGTACGTTTGAATAACACATGGTAAAGTTGCCTTGGTTATACCAGATATGAGGCATAATTACGTCCGCCAACGAAGTTGGGCAGAGGGTTTGTTTTCACCCCTGTTTGTCTGCTTGTGAACAGCCTGTACCCCACAATTTTTCATATATATCATTATGAAATATTTACAGAGGATTCATACCCTGATTGGTAAGAACAGATTCAAATTTCAAGGTCATAGTTCAAAGGTCAGTCAGGAAAAATCCCTATCCTTCAATGTTAATTTTCAAAAAGTCATAACTCTGGCAAAAAAGATCAAATTCCTTTCATATTTGACAGTGATATGTAGGATGGTGTCCTTTATTGCCTAGCAAAGTGTGACCCGGATCTGATCCAGATGACACATTTTGTGGCCATTTAAATTTAACATTGAAAACCCCATTTAATGTATATTTTACATTATATCTTTATCAAATGTGTCCCAATAACTCTCATATTTGAAAGTGAGGTGCGGACTGGCACTCACTATCGCCCGACAAAGTTTGACCCGGATCTGATCCGGATTACAGATTTTGTGGCCATTTAAATTTAACATTGAAAACCCCATTTAATGTATATTTTACATTATATCTTTACCAAACATGTCCCAATAACTCTCATATTTGAAAGTGAGGTGCGGACTGGCACTCACTATCGCCTGACAAAGTCTGATCTGGATCTGATCTGGATTACATATTTTGTTGCCATTTAAATTTAACATTGAAAACCCCATTTAATGTATATTTTACATTATATCTTTACCAAACATGTCCCAATAACTCTTATATTTGAAAGTGAGGTGCGGACTGGCACTCACTATCGCCCGACAAAGTTTGACCCGGATCTGATCCGGATTACAGATTTTGTGGCCATTTAAATTTAACTTTGAAAACCCCATTTAATGTATATTTTACATTATATCTTTATCAAACGTGTCCCAATAACTCTCATATTTGAAAATGAGGTGCAGACTGGCACTCACTCTTGCCTGACAAAGTCTGATCTGGATCTGATTCAGATTGTGTGGACATTTGAATTTAATATTGAAAAGCCCATTTGGTGGACATTTTATGTCAATAAAAAATGCCTCAGTCACTCTCATTTTTCTGTCATGGTTTTACCTATACCACCAAAATTGGATGGAGGCTCAAATTTTCTGTCTGTTTGTCCATCTCATGTGGTCTTGACGACGGAGACCATGGAGACCACACGGGCTGTGATTGGTCCACCAACTACATCATTTCTGAAATCTCACTTTTCTGGTTTCACAATCAACAAATTTCATGAACATAGACATCGTGAGATAGTAGGCCTGTCTTCACAAAAACCTTTGTGCCCCCCACTGTTCTAGAGGTGAATTGCATTGCGACACCCACCAACGCATTAACCCTGACAGAGAACTTTGAAAGGTTCACAATTGCGTCACGGTGATTACATGGCATGCACATTTCAACTTTTATAACAATGAAATGTTGCATACATGATAGGTTGCTAACAATCAGGTGTGTGCAGCTGAAATCCCAACACTCAGGAGCAATTTTTGATTGAAAAATTCCAGATGCCATGAGGTTTGATTCTCTGAGCCCAAATCCAGCTGGCTTCTCTGAGTCAGATGGCAGCACGGTGGCCAAGTGATTAGTGCACTTGATTCCAAAAAAGAAGGATTCCCGGTTCAAGACCACTCATGCCCATTCGCCATGTAATGTGGAGTCATGTCAGGAAAGACATCCTGCGCAAAACATCTGCAATGTCAACGTGTAGATCCATGTTAGATCTAATGTGGTGACCCCTGGCAAAAATGGAGAAACCAAAATAAATTACTGTTGGAAGCATGCAACATAAAGTATATCACTAGTTTGTTACCGATGAGGTATCCACAACGTTTACAAGCAAACGCTTTGTCAATAAGCACTTCCAGCGACCTTACCCTTTGACCCTCTGGTCCTAAAGTCTACAGTTAACATCAAATTGGCTAACAATCAGGTATATACAGTAAGAGTTACTGCAGTCACAAAATTAACTATTTTCAACTGGCTTCTCCTATTTTTTCCTCAGAGTGGTCACAGTTGATCTGGGATGGAACCACATATTCACTGGGCACAAGTTTTACACCAGATGCCCTACTGACACAGCTCCAGAAGTACAAGGAGGGTTTGAATCCCAGACCATCTTGCTAGCAGTCAAGCGTGTGAACTGCCGCATTGCCCTCAAAAAAATTGCTTCCTTGGTCATTACTAGATCTTTTACCTTTGCCCTTAAGGTCTTTTATTTTCGATTGTCTTCTCCTATTTTTTCCTTAGAGTGGTCACAGTTGATCTGGTATGGAACCACATATTCACTGGGCACAAGTTTTACACCAGATGCCCTACTGACACAGCTCCAGAGGTACAAGGAGGGTTTGAATCCCAGACCATCTTGCTGGGAGGCAAGAGCGTGAACTGCCGCATTGCCCTCAAAAAAATTCCTTCCTTGGTCACTCCTAGATCCTTTACCTTCTCATGTCATCGAAACATCCAGAAAATTTTGTGTCTAGTGGTCAAACCAATTTTAAATGTCAATTGTATGGAAAGTGACAGACGGCAAACATGACAACAAACACCTTCTGCGGCGTTTGCCGACTGAGAGGTAAATCTGTCATGATTAAAAGCCTTTTGCTTTCTGTCATGAAACAAACAAACTATAAATCTAGCCCACATTGTGATTGAAATTCCTTGTCTGCGGGTGACACGCGGAGTCGGTTATCATCTCCGGTCTGGTATGCAAATTGGAAACTTATCTTTGTTCACTTGTCCCGACTTTAATAATGATACCAATTAGGGATTCAGGTCAGGTACATGATTGAGCTGTTGTTATCTCCGTTGAGTAAACAAAGTTTCTTTCTTCTCATCCCTCTGCTTCATTAGCAAGCAGCGCACACGGCCGCATCCCGCCACATGGAAAGCCGCTGAGCTGCAGCATAGAGTGGACTCTGCGGCATGCACAGGTGAAAAAGCGCGCAGGAAAACATAGGCTTTTAGATGTTAAAAGTCTCTCTTAAATGCAGTTTGTCCCAGAGTGATGATTGATTTCTGCACCAGCAGAAGTATATTTAACTGCCTTAATCTCCTGCAGCTTAGCCGAATTAACTCTGTGTGTACACGTCTGAAAAGATTGGAAGGCTTTTTCCAGCCCTATCTGTAAAATTATAGAAAATGTAGCGGCGGTCGCTGAGGATGGGAAACAGTGGGGTATACATTTGTTGCACAGAAGCTTTTTCGCTCTAACTCTTATATCTTGGTTGTTTTTGCTGATGCCATTCCTTTATTTCCTTTTTCTCACCAAGAAAATAGATAGACAAGAGCCACAGTTATGAATCTATAATGGTTTCGATGCATACACATTCATTGTCAGTGCTAGCGGATCAGATTTCAAATGCATGGGGAGCAATGATGTGGTCTCTCTTTCCAATCAATAAATGCATTAATGAGGCTGAAATCGACTTGGTAGTAAATATGTGTGATTCCGAGTGGACAAGGGTTAATTTGGTTTCTAATCACAACTTGTGAAGTCATATGATTCCAATTTATTTGATGTTTATGTTCGGTCAGATAATATGAATAACTGTGTTGCTATGATTCAATGTGAATGTCAAGGTATGCAAACTAACCGGCAACAGTGGCCTGTCTGGCCACCAGGAACCTGCGATTATGAATAAAGCTCCACAAGCCTTGTGGTAAGGATATTTTACATGTTAAAAGAGGCCAACATGGCCCAAAATAGGAGGTTCACTGGTCCTCACCTCTATCTATCAGAACCCAAAATCTCAGAAATTAATATGCAGTTGTTTTTAACAAGTTGCTTCCAGAAATTTTGCAGACCCACTCACACACTGACTCGGCTAATCCTGTGCTAATTGCTGGAGGGGAGAACCTCAAGAAGGACTGCGCATTTTACTCCATACCGGCAGGTCAGTCCAGTATCCGCACCATCTTCTTCTGCAGCCATGCCTTTGTAATGCATGACTGTCTTGTTGAGAAACGCATGGAAGTCCCTTGAAAAAAATGTCGCCTTGAAGGAGGCATGTGCTTTCTAGAATCTCAAAATAGATGCAAGAATCACTGTTTTACCCACCCCCTTTTAAAGTAATATCATCATCGCTGTGTGGACTTGGTTTCGACTTCGCCCCATTTGTTTGGGTCATTGAAACACCGTAAACATGCGGGTGCTTTTCCCAAACGGTTCAACATCACTTCCTTAATCGTAGCGATTAAATTAAGGAATTTCTATTTGTGGCCGAGCATTTCACAAATAACCACAGAAGTGCTTCTGTTATTACACCCCCCCCCCCCCCCCACCCCTCCTCTCCACACACACAGCACCACTCTGCAGTTTCACCGCCTGTGTAAACTGGGAACGCTTTACACGCTTCATTAAAGCTAGCCGTGGCGTCCCATTTAAATCTATTCATTTATGAAGCTTAGCGACACGCGGCTGGGATGACGCGCTCATAACCCCACTTAAGATTTTATTGCCGCTAAAAATGAGCCCTCGTGTAATTCATGTGCAATAATGACACTTCGACCAATTCTGCACCATGTTTGCCGCCACTTTTGTGATGTTTGATGGCGCGTTTTGCTGTATACAGTCAACGGGGACGCTTCACGGAACCCTTTCCGTGTAATCTTCACAGAACTGTACAATATGTTCCTCATCAACTGCTGAGAAACACATCCAATCACATGGAGGCAGATTACGTGAAATCCATTTGGACAACCGCTGGGCTTCATCAAAGAGCGCTTAGGGAGAAGATGGCAGTAGCGTTTATTGGCAGAGATAAACCTCTTACCTGTACGTTCCCATTCCCGTTACCTCTCAGTAAACCAGTTCATGTGAACTGCAGTCGGCCACAATCAGCCGTGGTGGATTCTCGCTCTCTCTCCCTCGGGACTAAATTACTTCTCATACATCATCATTTCCTTGAGCCATAGCAGATGTTTGGAGCAGAATGGGGTTGGGACGGCTGCATTGAATTAATCTAAATAATTGGTCGGAGCTTGTTTGAGGAGTCACTGATCTCACACAACCTAATGAAGTTGCGACCTCCCTGAAGATGAGGCCGGCCAGTCAGGCCCGGCTCATGTGGAGCACGTGTCGCGTCAGCCGTGGTGATGGCGCGCTCCTGATCCCGACGCTCATAAATCATCAGCTCCGTGTTGCCTCACTGATCTTGATTATAAATAACAATCTACAATCCTGAAGCTGGTGAATTATTCATATTTTCCTAACAGAGGCATTTAAAGGCATGCGATATGGCCGTAAACAGATAAGGGGGGTACTTATCCTGTATAAAACATTTAATAATGAGTTGTGGAATGTGGGCACGCAAGCATTAGCAAAGGCTAAAGAAACTGTTTTTGTTCTGAAAGAGCAACCGAGAAAGGCCATGGCTGCTGTCAGCAGACAGCAATACACAACGCTACACAACACCAAGTGCATTATGTATCTAATTTACTAATTTACATATGGCGATGTGAAATACTCACATCAAATGGGCCACAAGGATGAAAAAAATATTAAAAATAAACAAGTAAATAGAAAAATTAATATACTAATAATGGATATTAGAAAATGTAATGAACAACAATAATCAACATTATACAGTAATTTGAAAAATGTTTGTCTTTTCCTTCCTTCATTCAACTCCTCTGTAGTGTTTGGGCTAATTTCCACTGAACTTGGTGTGTGCACAAAGTTTGCCAACAGAATTGTCCTTAAGGTCTTTGTTTTGTCAAAGGTCAAGGTCATTTGCGGCAAAGAACTTTTTTTTTTCAGTTCAATGTCCACCAACCTTGGCACAAATATGGGTGGGTGGGTTCTGCAATTGCCCATGCAAGGTCAAATTGGCCAAAGGTTAATTGTTGGGGCCAATGTCAAAGAGGCTGCAGGTCAAAATTTAAGTTCTTCACTTTAATATTTGCCAAACTTGGCACACATATGCAGGTGAGTTCTGGAATTGCACAGGTGAGGCCACATTTTCCAAAGGTCAAACATTGGGGCCAAGATGTTTGCCTGTCTGCTTGTTGACCTACTTTTCCCAGGTCCAATTCATGAGTTCTCCTAAACCTCACATGTCAACGAAGGTTGACTCTGAAATTGCCCTTGGTGAATTCATTTTGGCAAAGGTCAAGGTGAAAGAATTACATTTTCAATCGATTTGGACAAAATCTGGCATACTTCAGCAGATTTTTAAAAAGCCAGAGTTCAATCACTAATCATTTGGGTGAAGGTCAAGGTAACTGAGGTGAAATATCAGATTGCCATGACTGCTCATGGATATGATTGCCTGAAGAAGAAGAACAACAAGAAGAAGAACCAGGTTGCGGCACCAAATTGTTAAGCCAGGATCTTAAATAGTGTGGCCGTGAATAGAAAAAACTCTAAGTACAAAAGATACAGTTTATTTAAATTTCATGTGACAGACAGATCTGGGTTCTGAACGAACAGAGCTCATGCAGGAACTTGCCCAAAAGAACGCTAAACACAGAATACAGTAATGTTTTATAGACAGTTGGAGACTGCTCTCATTACAATGGATGGACCTACTCTTGTAGCCCATTTCTATTGGCTCACAGCAACAAAGGGCCAGTAAAAGCTGTATTTACAAAAGTACAGGAGCAGCTCATGTTGTCTACAAGATGAAAGTCATCACATAATCTCAAATATGCACAAACATATCAGGAGGTCCACTGTGGGCCAACAGTAGAGCCCACTGCAGTCCCAATCACCCATTGTGGGGTGGATTAGTGCCTGCGATGACCTTATGTAGTACTTTCTGAAATCACTAAGAGCCCACACCAGACCAACAACATTCCCAGCGTGACCCTACATCAGACTCAGGCCCACAGTGGATCGCAATCCTCAATAAACACTGCATATACCACGCCTGCCGTGTAAAATAAGCTACACACCCACAGTTGCCAGCCATTTAGTTCTACATTACAGTGTTACCTTCATATTTTTCCTTCAGCGGACCCCCAGCGACTGTGTTTGTGGTTGTATGCCTCTGGCTTTCACAAAACCAACTAGCACAAAAGACTGAGTGAAGCTGAAAATGAACAGCCCTCATAAATACCAAAAAAAGAAGTGTTGACACAAATGACTTCTCTCAGTTTGCGCGGATAAAAGCGTGGCGCCCTGGAAAAAAGGAAATGCCAACAAAAAGAGACCACCAGCGGAGTCTTACCAACACTAGAACGACACAGAAAACTGGATCCAAACACCCTTCGCTTGTTTTATTTTTCCACTTTTCATCACCTGAAAGTGAGCTTTATTTTCTCAACAATAACTAATTAGGGCTGATGCCTTGTCATGTCTCCTTTTTGAAATAACAAAAGCATTGTAGCTGCAAAAAAAATGTAGTTTGAATAAAGCAAAAAGGGGCGGGGGTCCAGTCACCAATTGCTATTTACACAGCACAAAATCTCTGCAATCTTGGCAGGATGCTGGGCACAAAGTCACCAAATTACTCATGGCTGTGTTGGGCACAGAACATAAAGTCAACAAATTAGAGTGGCACCTGCCCTTACCTTTAAGAGAACAGTGCACAAATTGATTGAATTGAATTTGAACTTGAATTTACAATCACATTGAAAAAGCAGGCAACAGAGATATAACGTTGGAAGTGTAGTGACTGTTATCGCAGTCGGAATAACATCTGTTGCGTCCGCTGTTGTGTATGAAGATGGTTTGACTGCCCACTGTGTGTGATCCGTTGCACCTACAGTGCAGCTGGTAGAACCTTGTACATAAATTCCTGAATGAATGGAAGTAGAGACCTGATGCCTGCAGTATGATTTAAGGTAAGTTAAAAGCTTTTCACTCTGCACTCCAGCTGAAAACATTGTGCGCTGTGATGCAGATGATTGACACACGATCTCCATACAGCTCCAACCATGGCCAATCCCAGGGAGGAAGAAAAGTAGCATAAAAATGTGATATTAACAGGAGTTAAAGGTTTTTATTTTTATTTTGTATAATTGTTGTTCTCATTTCAGTTTCGTTTTCTGTATCAGCCAGGTGTATATATATGCATTGTGAATCAGGCTTTATGCAACTTCAGTATTTACATATATTTATGTGCACCCTTTTTTTCCAATATCTATATCAAATGGATTTTTTTTAATAAATGCACCAGATCATTTATGCATTTCTTTTTATGTCATAAAGTTGTAAAATACAAACCTGTAAAATGCCAAATTACAGTGATTAAATTTGTGTACATTGTTACATATTTTATTTACTTTTAATATTATTTTCACTTCATATCCAAGTTTTATATATATATTCCATTAGATTTGCTGTTAAAAAAAAAACAACTGAAAGTCCTAAGGTCTGGGTACTTTATAGAGTACTGTCATTTTTACTAGCATGCCCATTATTCGTGATCATCTAAATGGTGACCGTGATTTCAGGTCTCCACGAAAGTGTATTTTTTGGGGGGGACTAATGGTTGTGAGAAACTAAAAGCTTTTATCCAATACTGTGCTATTTGGCTCAATTTATAAAACATAAATCTCAGCCTGTCCTCTCAACAATTTATCTCAAAATGAACATTTGGTAGATTAACTAAGAAAAACTTCAATATATCCAACATGGGCACTGGTTTTGATCATGAAAAGGAAAAGCACATTTTATCTCGTCTACATCTCTCCACTGGATTAATATGGATTGTTTCATGTCAGAAAATTTGGTTTGGACCGCTGTCAAAAATCAAAAGGTGTCCTCTGAGGAGGCTACGCATGGCTATTTTGCCTTGAGTGTCCTTGGTGAAGTGCATCCAAAATGATGATTGATTCGGAAAGGGTGAAGCAGAGGCAGAGGTGAAAACACACTCAGACAATCAGAGACACAGACGCGAGATGGAAAATAAGTCTGACATGGAAATTGCTTTTACAAATAAGACTGTGAAGCTTTTGTCACTGCCCTATAGTCATCCTCTCTGACATTTATGAATTATTAAAGAGACAGCAGAATGTCAGTCTATATTTGTTGGATTGCCCAGGGAGTGTTTGTCCACTCTGTAATTCCTCCTCACAAAACTAACACATTTTAAAACACATTCAGGAGGGTACGTGCGGAAAAAATAAATACATTTCCGTGGTCAGCAGAAATGAATTTTTACAGAGGTTCGACCACCTATTACATACTGCTATCACACTGTGTTCAGAATTTCAAAATTCTGAATCATTTTCTAAAGAAACTGTTCTTTTATAAATGTTTTGAAACAGCAACTTGTTTAATTTGGGGAAAGGTGTTTCTACAATTTACACTGAATGGTTTATCGTTTCATTTAGTGCTAAGTTGTAAATGTCAAGGATGTTTTTTAATATAATGCTTTGAGCATTCTGAACCAGTAATAAAGTTTTTTGTTGTTGTTTTTTACCATTTTGAACGTTTGAAACATTAGCCATTTTTTGAACTGGCAGCTTTTCGTTTTACTTTTTTAAATATTTTAAACACATTAAAGGTAACTTTCTGAAGCTATTGTGTTATTTTTGCATTTCTGGAATTTTGAAAAAGTGGATCATTTTCTGAAGCTGTGTTTTTTTTGTTTGTTTGTTTGTTTGTTTGTTTTGTTTTTTTTATAAAGTTTTGAATGTTTGAAACACTGGTCCTTTCTCTGAAGCAGTTTTCAATGGGTGTTTTGAATATTTGAAACTATGGCTCATTTTCTGATGAGGGTTTCATTGGCTGCTTTTAACATTTACAATAAGGGCTCATTGTCTGAAGAAACTGTTCTTTTATAAATGTTTTGAAACAGCACTTGTTTAATTTGGGGAAAGGCGTTTCCACAATTTACACTGCATATGGTTTATTGTATCATTTAGTGTTAAGTTGTAAATGTCATGAACAATGTTTTTTTTAATATAGTGCTTTGAGCATCAAGTTTTTTGTTGTTGTTGTTTATTACCATTTTGAATGTTTGAAACATTAACCATTTTTTGAGGTGGCAGCTTTTCTTTTTACTTTTTGAATATTTTAAGCACATTAAAGGTAACTTTCTGAAGCTATTGTGTTATTTTCTGAAGCTGTGATTTTTTTTATAAAGTTTTGATGTTTGAAACACTGGTCTTTTTCCGAAGCAAGTTACACTTGGTGTTTTGAATATTTGAAACATTGGCCCATTTTCTGATGTGGGTTTCATTGGTTGCTTTTAACATTTACAATAAGGGCTCGTTTTCTGAAGAAACTGTTCTTTTATAAATGTTTTGAAACAGCACTTGTTTAATTTGGGAAAAGGCCTTTCTACAATTTACACTGAATGGTTTATTGTTTAATTTAGTGATTGTAACTTTGCTGTTATAAATGTCATGAAGGATGTTTTTAATATAGTGCTTTGAGCATTCTGAACCAGTAATCATCAAGTTTTGTTTTTTTTGTTGTTGTTGTTGTTTTTGTTGTTGTTGTTTTTACTGTTTTGAATGTTTGAAACATTAGCCATTTTTTGAAGTAGCAGCTTTTCTTTTTACTTTTTTGAATATATTAAACACATTAAAGGTAATTTTCTGAAGCCATCAAGCTGTGATATATATATGTGATATATATATATATATATATATATATATATATATATATATATATATATATGTGATATATATATATATGTGATATATATATATATATATATATATATATATATATATATATATAGAAAGTTTTGAATGTTTGAGACACTGGTATTTTTTCTGAAGTGGGTTTCATTGGCTGTTTTGAACATATGAAACAAAAGGCAAATTTTCTGAAGAGTGTGTCACTGGATGTTTTGAATGTTTGAAACACTGGCCCATTTTCTGAAGCAGGTTTCACTGGGTGTTTGGAATATTTGAAAGATTGGCCCATTTTCTGATGTGGATTTCATTGGCTGTTTTTAACATTTACAATAAGGGCTCATTTTCTGAAGCAAAATTCATTGAATATTTTTGAATTATTGGACCCCTGGCTGGAGTAAGCACATGTAGAAAATGAATGAATGAGTTTCACTGGCTGTTTTAAATGTTTGAAACACTGGCCCATTTTCTGAAGTGAGTTTCATTGGATGTTGTATTGTTTGAAATAAAGACTCATTTTCTGAACTGTGTTGTTGAAATAAACAGGTTTAGAAAACGAATCAATGAGTTTTATTGGTTGTTTTGAATGCATGAAATAAAAAGGTGCATATTTTGAAGTATTTCACTATGAGTTTGGTTATTTCCAGAAGTAGGTTTCATTGGCTATTTTCAGCATTTGAAACATTGGCTTATTTTGTGACGCGGGTTTCGTTGGGTGTTTTGAATGTACGACATAAAGGTGCGGCAATTATTTAATCTCACATTTCAAGTTTAAGTTTTTTACTAAAGCAAAACTGTTCAAAGTTTCAAAAAAAAAAAAAAAGAATTACTTCCACCTTTACTTGTACGGTGTGTTTTGTGAGGAGTTTAAACCTCAAATAATCCCCCTCTGGCAACTCCTGTGATGCCCACGGTCACATGCAGAGCTCCAAACGAGGTCTCTAAATGGTGTACGTTCGATTTGTGTCATTGTGAAACAACAGTTTGTATTCAGTGTCATTTTGTCTCCAGTAGAGGTGGGCGATACCGGGAATTTTGGTATTGATCCGATACCAAGTAAATACAGGCCCAGTTTCGCCGATATCGATACCGATACTTTTTCATATTTAAGCTTCATAGATCCAAAGAATCCAAAAGACCTAGGATAGAATTTCGCCAAACATTGTACGTGAGAACAAAATACTTTATTATCACAATCAACATTTTTGTTTAAAAAAATATCACTCAACACAACTTAAAACAAAATCTCCTGAGGTAGAGGGCTAATAAACCACAATGCAAGGGTGCGCTGCTCCGTGTTGCGTGACACAGCGCAGCACTGCTCTTACAGACAGCGAGTATACTTTGATGAATCTGCGTGCGCAGCAGTCAGTGCGTGCAGGAGAGAAAAAAAAAAAAGCTTGAGTATCGATCTTTTTACACGAGGATCGTTCAGTATCAATACCGGCGTTGGTATCGATATTAGGATCGATCCGCCCACCTCTAGTCTCCAGCACTGTGGTGCTTCAGATATAGAGTTCTTGCTGTGCTTTGAGCAGGGTCATAAAAATGTACTGAACGTTCCTGTGATTTGCACCGACATTCAAACCCAAGCACAACGTGCATTCAAAGCATATTTAAAGCTGTGCCTGTGCAAGTTTAGGCGGCGAGTGCTTGTAACGCTAAATAAGTACATGCATACTGAAAGGTGCACATTTCCTGGTTTCCTGGCCAGGTGGAACCAGATGGCATCTTCTTTAAGTGACAGATGAGCCAGCAGACACCTACATACATCAAGCTTTGCGAAACTGATCTGGAGTCAGTGGCACAGAGAGCGAGAGAGAGGAGGAATCCCTGGTGCAGGGTTTTGGACTTAATCATTTCATGAGCTGCTGAACAATGGCAGAATTACACCGCGCAGACAAGAGCCGGCTTCTTTTCAGCACCGGTCGGCTGCACTCTGCCCGGCTGATGTTGGAACAGAAGCCTCCATTTTTGTGCCATCTGTTTAACACGGCACATTACGAACACAATCTGCAGAACCTGGAACTACCACACGTACACATTACAGCAAGCGCAAAACTGCCTCGCAGCTTCTACGCATAGCATATAGACAATAGAGAAAACCAGCAGAGTGTTCCCATCATCATCCACACCGCGGCTTTTCTGCTCATTTGTGTCTATAGTTAGTAAAACCTTCAGTGTAGCGGTAAAAACAAGCACCGTAGAATGAGAGGAAAACTGGGGAAAAAAAATCTTATTTCAAGCTAGAAGTAACTTCAGAGAGAATGAATATATAAGTATCTGCTTTGGCTACATTCACACAGAAATCCTTTCTGTGGGGTTGTGTGAGCTTGTGACTGTTATTTGAGCTGCAGAACCGAACAACTGTTAATCAGAAAATTCTGGTTTATTTCTCTGATTTAGTACATTTCTGTGCAAAAAAGCTCTCTCTCTCTCGGATCTCATTCACTTTATACCATGCTTGACAATCCCACTGGCTCTTTTCTTTCACAGCTACATTCAGAAAAAAAATCCTTTTCTGTGGGGCTGTGTGAGCTTGTGACTGTGGTATTGGAGTTGTAGGACTTAATAGTTGTTAAACAATTTTTAAAAAACCTATTTTATTTCTATGATTTAGCTAATTTCTGTGAAAAAAAAAAGGTCTCTCTCTCTCGGATCTCACTCACTGTGTACCTTGTTTGACAATCTCGCTGGCTCTGTTGTGTGGGCCGCTGAAGAGGAGGTACTGCTGGCCCACCACCACCAGAGGGCGCCCTGTCTGGAGTGCAAGCTCCAGGCACCAGAGGGCGCTGCCGCCTCACAGGAGCAGCCGGGGTGACAGCTGTCACTTATCGCCTACGACAGCTGTCACCAATCATCTGATCAGCGGGGGTATATCAGCAGGACGACATCTCCACCTCTTTGCCGAGATATCGCTCTACCTAGAAGGTACCGTACTCAGCCGACTGTGTTTTTTGACATTAACCCTTTGTTACTTTTGTGCATTAAATAGCAGACATTCTTCCAACGAGAGGTGGAGGTGGTTTTCCCGCCATACGGGTTGCTGGGTGCAAACGCACCCACATTTAACTGTTTTTGTTCCTCGCCAGCAGTACCAGATCCGACACGCGGAGGCAGTGGCCACCTGGGAGTTCGGGACTTGGCGGCTCCAGTATTCCCGGGGTTCGGTGGCGGAGGAAATCGTGTGGTTCCGGTTCTGCTTTGGACAGACGTCTCTTATCTTCGAGCCTGCCCACACGACACATTTTTGTGGATTTGACTTCTTTGTCTATTGTTGTTATCCGTTGTGTTTGTTGTGCTTATTCACAACAGTAAAGTGTTGTTATTTGACTTCCTCCATTGTCCGTTCATTTGCGCCCCCTGTTGTGGGTCCGTGTTCCTACACTTTCACAACAGGCTCTTTTCTTTCACAGCTACATTCATGCAAAATCCTTTCTGTGGGGTTGTGTGAGCTTGCGACTGTGTTATTTGAGTTGTAGAACTTAATGGCTGTTAATCAATGAGAGAATTGTGGTTTATTTCTCAGATTTACTACATTTCTGTACAAAAAAGGTCTCTCTCTCGGATCTCATTCACATTGTAGCTTGCTTAACAATCTCGCTGGCTCTTTTCTTTCACAGCTACATTCAGAAAAAATCCTTTCTGTGGGGTTGTGTGAGCTTGTGACTGTGTTATTTGAGTTGTAGGCATTAATAGTTGTTAAACAATTAAAAAAAAACTATTATTTCTATGATTTAGCAAATTTCTGTTCAAAAAAAAAAAGGTCTCTCTCTCTCTCTCTCGGATCTCATTTACTTTGTACCTTGCTTGACCATCTCACTGGCTCTTTTCTTTCACAGCTACATTCATACAAAATCATTTCTATACGGTTATGTGGAATTGTGATCATGTTATTTTCATTTTGGAACACAACCACTGTTAATCAAAAAAATCTGGTTAATTTCCCTGATTTAAAACATTCCTGTGCAAAAATGAACTGTCTGTCTCACTGACAACCTACCTATAATCCAGGAATTTTCAGTTTTTACATCTATGTACCAAAAGACATTATGACATAACGACAGTCACAAGACGTCCTTGGGTTTTAGCTTTCTTGTTAAAGCATCTGCTATCCGCGCCAGAGGAAGCGAGTTTGCGTCAAGTGCGGGACCGACGCAACACAGGTTACATAATGGCAAAAAAACGCTTTCATATTTTGCGCACACATTAATGTAATGTGTTGCGAGGGGATGTGCATCACATTAGAAGGTTAAGTAAAACATTTAGCAAAACTGGCGGTGACCTTTAAATGCTCAGCCAATGAGTATAGAATACAGCGGCGACTGTGGTGGCAGTGGAAGTGAAGCTAATGCTAATAGCATGTGTGGGGCAATGTTCCAAACTGCTTAACAACAAATTAGTTACATCTAAAGACTAAACAGAAACAAAATCTGCAAGTGAATGTCCACTTTCAACGGCAGCTGTCTGTTTTTTTTTTTTTTAATGTTTGAAGAATGAAGCTAATGGCGTCGAGCTAGTAACAGGCTTAGCCATGGAAGCAAAGCACAACACCTCAGGGGTGGTTTTAAAAAAACAAAATAAAAGAAGCCCACTTTGAAAATACCATCATGAAGTGGGTGACAATTTTATGAGGTTCTTTTTGGACACATCATTTTTATTTAAACTAGCTTTTCTTCAGTGTTGAGCTAATCCTCGTCACACCATTAAATGAGCCTTTGCAGCCTGCGGATGAGGACAAAGCCGTCATGAAAGAGACCGATCAGATCAGGAGAGAACTTATGATTGGTCAGAATTGCGTTGGATTGATTTGTAGCAGCTCTTTTCCTCCATGGAAGCAAGTGAGCCCAAATCAGAGCATGATAGGATGTTAATTGCATAATTACACAAAGCAGAACACTTGTGTGGAAGCATCTGTGCTGATTATTTCTCTCCACTCGTTTAGCTGATTTTTTCCTTTAATTAGTCACATTTCAATATCTGGGATAAATGTCCAGGCACTTTAGAGTCTGCTCCAGGCATATTAATGACATGAATGATGCAAATTTACTAGAGGAGCACTCAGAGTGCGCACTTGAGCGAAGGCCTAGAAAGCCAGAGTTTAAAACTGGGTGTCCAAGGTGTTTCCAAGCCAGCTGGGAATCATAATCTCTCCAGCGTGTCCTGGGTCTTCCCCAGGGCATCCTCCCAGTTGGGTGTGCTTGGAAAACCTCCCTAGGTGCCCTAGGAAGACAACTAGGGTGCATCCTCACCAAATGCCCAAACCACCTCAACTGGCTCGTTTCGATGCGAAGAAGCAGCGGCTCTACACCTTGTCTCACACGGATAGTCAAGTTTTTCACCCTGTCCAGGAGTGGAAACCCAGATACCCAACGGAGGAATCTCATTTCCACCACTTGTATCCGCGTCATCACCCAAAGTTCATGAGCATAGGTGAGGATAGGAGTGTAAATCGACTGGTAAATTCATTGTCTCGCCTTCTGGTTCAGTTCCTTCTTCACCACAATGGTCCAGTAGAGCATCCGTAAAACATCAGATGCCGCCCCAATCCGTCTATCGATCTCTCGGTCCAATTTACCCCCACTCATGAACAAGACCCCAAGATACCCCAACTGCTTTACTATGTCTTCTTCTCTTTTTGTTACTGGCAAAAAAGAAAGAAAGCTAAAACAACTCACAGTATACAGTGACAATCACCACATTTCCATTTGTAAGGCCACATCAGCTGCGTATTTTAAGATGGGTGCGATTTGTTTTCCTTGTATGTACTGTAAATGCAACTTTCTTGTCATCTGAAAACTACAAACATGCAAACCCAAGAGCTTATTATTATTACTACTACATTGCAACTTTATCTGTATTCAAGTGCAAATCAATGCCCCAATTCCCAGTTTTCAGCCCCAGTGTGTACTCTTAGTTCTCAACTAATGAACCAGCGGTACTTCAAAACAAAAACGCTGCCATGAGCCTGACAAATAGGATTATGAAGGCGTGTGTCTCCTTAAGTGTTTTATGCCAATTTATTTGGATTTTAGTGGAATACAGCAGATCAGTTCCAAAGATATGCTGGTGCTTACCAATAAAACATGTCACTCTTAATGCTCTTCCATCTTTAAGCGTAACACTGATTGCACAGCTAAAAGATTTTTGATTGCATGCAGCGGTCCATCAATTAGCATATAAGTGATTTCCACTGTGCAACTTTAGGGCACCGGCACAATATACAATAAAGATTTAAGAAATCACTAGCAACACAATCTATTGTTGAATAATTGTTGCATTTGTTTGTTTGTTTGTTTGTCATAATGGAAAAGTGTGGTCTGGTCTATCAAGTAAAACAAAAGTACAGGAGTTTGGAAGTATATTGTTTCCACACCAGAAGAAAGTCTATAAGATATTATCATGTTATTATGACATTAAAACGTGTCATAATGTGATACTGAGTATCACATTAAAATATGAAAAATGTTCATATTAAAATGAGAAATTTATTATGTTGATACATAAAACACAACATAAAAATTTGATAGTAATTACCATATTATAACACGATACTGATATTTATATTTTAAAGTAACGCTTTCCTTTTTTTACTGCTATGGCAGCAAAACACTTATGTACACGTACAAAACTGCGCTTTTACATTAAAAAATTAATAATACTAATTGCTAATGCTGTTTTTTGTTGTTACGTTACTGGCAACTTTAATTATTTATTTATTCAAATAATTATTTAAATAACTAAATTAAGAATAAACTGTGGTGTTGATGGTGCCAAAAACAAAAATTTTAACATTTTCTATGTATTTAATTGTATTTATTTGATATACTACAAATACTGGAAGGGATCAGTAAAGTGCTATCTAATCTAATGAAACAGAGTTTACATTAAATGAATGCTATTAAAAGCACAACATTGATTTTTCACATTAAAGTAATGTAAACTATACACACGTACTGTAAACAGAGTCACCAACAAAAAGAGGTAAAAATGTAAATTTCTTCCATGGGTTCTTTCAATTCCTCCCTCTTTCTCCCCATGTGACATCAACCATGTCCACGGGTAAAAACAAACAAAAAAAAACATTTGTTATGCTGCTTCTTGAAATCAAGTGGGTGTCTGTCATTACTAAGAGCATTCGTTTACAGTGGTTGGCTGCCTGTCTCTTTGCGATATCACGGTGTAGAGAAATCAGCACGACTCAGACCGTGGTCGCCCGCCTAGCACACAGAGGCCACTTCTCATATGTTGGTCTGATTTGCTCCAGTGATTTGCTGGCGAGATGCTCGGGCGGATGGAGCTCACCCCAGTGGGTTTGATTCTGCTGTCAGTCATGCTGCAGATGCTCGTGCTGCACCAGAGATAAGAAAAACAAACACTGCAAAAAAAGAAAAAAACTGAGTCTGCAAGCAGATTACACACAGGGTCCAAGTCTCCTTCGTGGGTCTCGTCCGGAACTCTAGGGCCTTGACCTGACTCACAGATTCACACAAACTATGGCCTTATCATGCCAAGTTTGGCGTAAATAGAAGTAATTTTAGTCAAGACTAATGTAGGTTTTTTAGCACATCCAATAAAGTTATCAGAATCGTATTTGTACCCTCAAGTACACATTGTTGGGTTTGTGTCTATGTTGTCTGCAGTCTGTCAATCTATGTTTGTCAAAATATGAAGAATCAAACTCATGTCTGTCTCACCAAGCGTTCAATCAAACGCCAACAACACTGACAGAAATATTCTCTCTAGTCAAAATTCCCCCAAAATAAAAATACTTACAAATATATATTTTAGTAAATTTGTTAAATAAGTACATAAAATCTCACAAATGACAATAGCTAAGTATTTTAGCTAGTTAGTTTTAGTGTTTTTAGTCATAGTATTCATAAAAAAGTGTTAATAAATATAATTTATGTTCACAGTTAATAAATTTTGCTCTAATCTTCTTAATCAATGATCTTTCCCTTGGAGCCATTGAGAAAGTTCTTCTAAATTATATATGTTTAAATTAGTTGTAGTTCATAATTGATGGTAAATGTCATTGTGTTGCAGTACTATTTCCTTATTTTAGTGAAGTTACAGTATTTATATATATTGTATAATTGGCTTGGCGCAACATTGGACCTAGCATTAGCTGAGTGTCTCCATTGTAAACGACGGGATTTATAATGTGCTTAAAAAAATACATACTTGTGGTGGCTGCGGACCTGAGCGTGGGGAGCACCTTAAACCAATGACTCGATCAATTTAATCCTTCATATGTCTTGAAAAGTAGCCAGCATCACATAATGAAATGCTAACAGGCTAATGTTAGCTTGAAAACTTGCTCGTGTCACACAATGCGCTGCTAATGATGTCACATAACGTGATGCTAATCACTAACGTTTGCATGAAAACTTGCTAGTGTAACGTAACACGATGCTAATGAGAAAATGTTAGCATAAGCTCTGTGCCTCCATTATGAGCAAACAAAGCAACAAAAAAAAATTGTTTTGCGATTTTGCTTAGAAAAATCTTACTGCACATCTTCAGGTAATTTTACATGTTGGCTGAAAAAAAAGACAATATATCTATGTGTGGTTTTTGAGTTTTTTTGCCCGACAGACTAAAGTGAGCAACCTGCCGTTAACGTCACAGCCATGCAGCTGGAGAGACAACAATGTTACAAATGTTGAAAGTGCATTTTTGAATTAATTTTTAACAAGACATATATTTACATTCTATCTACAAATAGTGACGATACCCCCACCACACATCAGCTAAAATGTGTTAGCCAAAAAGCTAACATTAGCCTAGCTCTACTGTGGTATAGGCTAAACAGGTGTAATATCAAAAATATCACTACAGACTTGCAGTTTGAACAATCTGGATGAAATACTTAAGTTAAAATCTACAACAGAAATTTTCTAGGAATTTTTGGTGGCATTTCATTGAAGAAAGAGTGAGAAATCAGTATTAATATGATTTTTCATATTTGGGATGAAAGTAGATTGGTGGATTTTTGAATAGATGTGCCCTGCTCCCAGCCAAGCAGAGTTTGGACCCCTAAAAAGCACAGCTTTCTCTCACTCCCTCTCTCACACACGGTAGCAGACACAGCACTAATAAGTGTGACCTCACAAATCGCGCTGAGGTCAGTGCAGCTGGCGCTGCCGGGACTGGAGCCTAGAGACACTGCGGGCAGTAAAACAGAAACAAGTACAGCGTGTTCCTCGTAAAAGGTCAGAGGTCCGGACATGCCTGTCCACCGTCGTGGGTACAAAGGATGGGAGGATGGTGACATCATGCAGGGCAGCTCAGACACTAATTATGGTTTCAACCTCCTGATTCGACTCGGTTTGACTCCTCTCCGCCTTCCTCCTGACATTTCCACCTGCGACATTTTGACAATCTCTCTCTCAAATCTCTTGTTCTCGCTCGCTCGACTTTTTTCACTCACCTTCCTCTGCATCTCTCCCGCGCTCTCCATCGCAGGCAATTAAACATTAGCAACATTTACATTCAGCTCAGTGGGCGATATCGCGCGCTCAGCCTCTCGTGCCGGCCTTAATGACAAACAGTTTTTAGCTATTGTACGAGCAGAGAAGCAATTCCCAAAAGCAACTTGAGGAAAAAGGATGAATGGCATAAAGAAAAACATCTTTTGTGCACATTTTGTCTGTTATTACTCACATCAAGGCTACATGATCACCAGTTTGTTTGGGGTTTTGTTGTAGCAGGATTACGGTATAAACAAATTAACCAAATTTGATGAAAGTTGGTGAAGGGGTGTAGCACGGGGCAATGAAGAACCCATTATATCTTGGTGAGGATCCAGATCAAGAAGTTGGATCCTCACTTTAATTGGTAATCTTTGAGGTAGACTGCTTCCTACCCTGATGCCTGGGAAGACTGAGTCATGAGGTTGTCAGACAGAGATGCTTGGCAATGCCAATATCTTTGCAGTACAACAAAGGTTCAAGTCTTGATTTAAGTCTTAGACTGAAGACTTGGTCAAGTCTAAGTCTTTGAGGTCCTGGTGCGTACTGCCTTACTGTACAGTTGTGAAACCTGGATGCTAGCCAGAGACCTAGTGGTTGTCTTTGATCCTGCTCAGGATCAAAGGCCAGCATCTAAGATGAGACTCTGATAGACAGATCAGCAATAGAATCAAGGTCAACACCAGGTTTTAGGATTGTCTATCAATGGGGTCCAGATAACAATAGTGAGCCAAATCTGGTGGACTCAAAACAGGGGTGATCCACAAAACTGGACCAATGATTGGAATTTGGTTTGGGATGTAATTGAAAATTAAAAAGGGACTGTTCCGAAGACCCACTTGTCCAAAGGACCATCAGGCTGGATGCAGAGATAACATAATGCCCCTGAGCGGTGGAAGAGCATGCAAGTGGACGCCTAGAGCTTTAGCACTTCCCTGCTGCCAGGCCAGAAACCGAACAAGGACGTGCCATAGAGAAACTTTCAAATCCCGAGGAAGATTAGAGAATGAAAAGGTGTCACTGCTGTTTTGAACAGTTTTTTTTCTTCAGTTTGTTTTGATTTCATTTCGCTGTTGCTGCATACGGCTATCTAACTAGTTGACCAGACTTCTTTAGGGAGTTTCGGACCAATGGGCCTCCAGAATAATGACCCATTCCAAGGTATTCACTACAAAGCACGTCCTCTGTATTGTTTGATTAATGCTTTTTTTTTTTTTTTTAACATGGTCACTGATACAGATAAACATAAAAATTTTCTTGAGCAGAGCACATTATTTGTTTAAAAAGAAGCTCAACCACATGCTAATTATCAAAGCTAGCTGAGTTAGCGCGCCATTGTATTGAGTGGGCTCATGCAGCTAACTCGTTAGCAATCTTATTGGCACTGCCAGGAGTACTAAATCAACAATTACATGAAGAAATTTAGTTTGTTTGTGCTTTTAACACTGAAAACACTTCAAGGTGACTGCAATTTTTTTGTTTTGTTTTTTTATTTTCATAGGGGAGCGCTTCATAAAATTGTACATAACTAGCTACTCAGCTAACACCTTTGGGTCTGATAATATATCTGGGGTGATTCATCCAGTCATTGTAAACTAAGTAGACAATGATGTAGGATGTACAGAAAGATGCGGTTGTGAGAAATGGGGTTACACAAGTGCTATATCTTGCAGAAAAGAGATATTTATGAATGGGGGAGAGCGAGTAATAGGGTTTAGTCTGCGGCAACAGTCAGTAGCTTTCTGTTTTTGCTCCAAGTTAGCTGATATGAACGAGCTTCTGGCAGAACAGTGAACCGGCACACCTGAGGAGTAAACATGACCGGTGCCGATAGACCCTGACACAGACTGATAAGCGCTCTCCCACAATCCTCCAGTGCTGTCCACAGCAGTGCAGAAACCTTATCGTGTGATGCGCCGCACCAAGCCCCGGCCGCTTTCCTCTACATCGCCACCATCACAGGCGCCTCAATAGGCAGGCGTCACCATGTGATCTCCTCCCAAACCGTGACGTTTGCTGCGCTCATCCAGAATCATCCACGGAGTCGCTCACTCCTGAGATTATTCGCTTCGAGTCACCAAATGCCAACTGTCTCAAACCCAACCCCCATTGCAATTAATTGAACTGAAGTATGCATGTTGTGTTCCATCAATGCTGAACAATAATTCCACTATCATGTAGATCTGTCCCAGAGTGTTATGGCTCGGTTTGCAAACCAGGCCAAATATTTCCTTTTTTGGCAACAGTGAAAGCAGCAAGGAGCAATACTATACCATTGAGGTGTTTCATCCTTCGATATCATGCAAAACCATATTCTGCACACATTACAAAAGGTACAACTACAGAAGAAGCGGGTACAGGTACTGGACTGACATGCCTCCAGTCAGAGAATATATGGAGTATTTCATCCATCCATCCATCTTCTACCGCTTAGTCCAATTAAGGGTCGCGGGGGGCTGGAGCCTATCCCAGCAGTCATAGAGCGCGAGGCGGGGTACACCCAGGACAGGATGCTAGTCTGTCGCAGGGCCACAAACAGACAAACAAACACAGACACTCCCACACACACACCTACGGACAATTTTAAAGATTCCAATCCACCTAACCCGCATGTCTTTGGATGTGGGAGGAAACCGGAGCACCCGGAGGAAACCCATGCAAACACGGAGAGAACATGCAAACTCCACACAGAAAGGCCACGGGAATTGAACCCACAACCTTCTCACTGTGAGGCAACAGTGCTAACCACTAACCCACTGTGCTGCCTATATGGAGTATTTAAAAGTTAAAAATGCAACGATGGCCCCGTACTGTCGCACAAATTAAGACAGAGTTTGATAAAAATAACACCTGACCAGTGCTGGGCACAGTTCTGCTAATCTGATACTTTTTCATTAGCAGGTTAGCTTTTCAGCTAACTCTGAAAACCATCAGCAGACCTATTGGCTTCAGCGAAATGTAGTTCCGCTAACTTTTACCCCACTAACATTTTTTTACTAGTAAAGTGAGCGAAGTTTAACGGCCAAAAATGTTTGTAAACGTTCCTGTAGCGCAGTTTACGCCACGCTCTCATAGTATAAATTGACAGTGTGTCTGCTTTAAAAACAGCATGTACATGCAAATCTTTACTTTTTAAAATTTAAAAGACACTTATCACTGTATTTTTTATGTAATGACAATACTTGCATTGGTTTTCGTCGGTGGGGAAGCTCAATGCAAGGGGTGAGGAGAAGATTTTACCAGTCGCGTTGAACGCAACATGGGTGAGCCGTTCCTGTAACAGTTTATAAATATAACACTGCGCTTTACTGCTTTTTATTAAGATGATGACCGTGTTTGGGATTTTATATTTTTATTTATTTATTTTTCGTGTTAGCGGATTAATGGTTATCAAAGCTATAACTTTTCAGTTAGCTGCGCCCACCACTTCACCTGACACACTTCATCACTGGTATCCTTGATGCCAAAACGACTTTTGAATGCTGTGAGGAGGAATGGCGACATAGCAAAGTGGTAGATGCGTCAGCGCCCCAACTTTATTTGGAATATGACCACCGCACAAAATATGCTTTCAAAATCATACAAACATGTAAAAGCCCAAATGAGTAAACAACACTCTACTGCATTTGAACGGTCAACACAATATTTAACACATTCATTTAACCTTGATGGCAAATGAGGCACCAACATTTGACTGGTGCTTATCCACAAAGGCCTTTGACTTCATTCCATTACACCCCTTAACTGTTGGTGTCGCTCTCTGGTGCTTGTTAAAACACTTAGAATTTCTATTGACGTATCTGCATTGATCTCGCTATCTGTTAACACACACACGATCAACTGAAAACTGGTTCTAACTGATCCCTTTCACTCTCAATTATGTCAATCAGCGTCTGGTCTGCTGACACCCTCTGCCTTTAAAATACGTGAAGTGTGCATTATGTTAACCGCTATCAGAGCCTCCGGTGGGCGGACGGGCTAGAATCGATGAACGTGGCGAGAATCCCACTGCAGCTTTAAACACAGCCAAGTGGGCAGGTCACGCTGCTGCAAGCAAACGGATGCTAAATCTACTGGGACAGTCTTAGCACCAAAGAATATACTATACTCCCTTCTTCTGAATGACTTCTTAATCCTGTCCATGCCACCGCTCTGGGCAGGAATCCAGTTTTCCGTCTTGAAGAGATTTAACCTCTTGGACTCCCTAAAGTGCAGCTCCATTCAAAAACAAATGTTTTTGCACTCACCCATGCACCACTGGGTGTTTGTCTAAAAGTGAGGTGTTGTCACATTCAAAGCCGGAGCATCTTGTCGTCCGTCACACGAAAGCGTTTCTAAAATCAATTCTAAATCGAGTAAATCTAGCAAAGTACCTTTGCGGCATTTTAAGAGCACAGCACTCAGACACAATTTACATGAACGGGTTCACCGCACACGTGCATATTGCAAAGCTGCATTTCTTCCTCCCTGTAGGTGGGGCTGTGTGGAGATCGAGTGGATGAACATTCATTTTCCAGATGTTAAATGCTGAAATGAAAACACATCTGCTGATAATACATCATTAATGTGCGTACCAATTTGTGCTTTCATTCAAAACCACATTGCAAATGCTAATCACATTGTCCAAACCTATAACAGACAAAGAAACCTCCAACTGCATCACAGCACACAGCCAGCCCACAGTAATTTAAGGCATCCAGGTGTAACTTGTTTTAAAAAGTACATGACACAAGTGGTCCACTTGTCTAAGTGACGGCTTCGTCAACTGCCTCTCATTGGCAATCAATTTATGACTCAGTGCCGAGCTGCACTGCCAAAACACGAGGCTAAAGTAAGAGGTTACCTGTATAATCAGTCATTGTAAAAGGTTTCTTGACATTTACTGAGGTAAACATGCACATATCTGCCCGTATAACTCATAGCCACACTGCCAGTCACTTCATTTGACATATTTACTAATTTGATGGCAACAAGATGTGGTTTACGCTGAGGATGTTAGCTTGCCCTACACCATTACATCATTTTGATATTTAGCTTGTGATGGTGTTAGCATTGAAACTAAATACTGGACAGAAAAAAAATCTGAAAACTATAAGACACTCAGAGCACATACCTCCACCAAAGCCACATACTGCTTCAAATTTCTTCCAGATTCTGGATCAAATAAAAAAAAAAAAAATCCTCCTGTTCTAGGACATTATCCATCTGCTAGCCAAATTTCAACAACATGCTTTCGTAATTTTTTTAGTTGAATGTTTCTAAATGCACATTTTTCTGGATCTCAGTTCCAGAATATACTCTGGATCACCTCCGAAGTTGAATCACTTATTTCCAGGAACATTATGTATCTGCACGCCAAATTTCATTGAAATCTGTTCATTACTTTTTGAGTTATCCTGCTAACAAGCCAATAAACAAATAGACAAATGTCAGTGAAAAGTTTAGGTCCTTGGCAGAAGTAATAAGGTGGAAGCTGGAAAAATCCTCGAGCTCCACTTTAAAGACTTAAAAGAACACTTTGGTGGCAAATTCTCAACACGGTGTTCGAAATCCTTCCACAAATTTGAAAAATATTGTGTCTGCAGACAGGTGGGCACGTAGCCTCCTCCTCCCCTCCTCCTCTGATGGTTGGCTTTGTAGGGTTATTTTCAGCCAGATGGAATGACGCGAGGATCAGACTGTATCCACTTCCTGAGAGGTTTGACCTGTTGTGGTTGTTGCCTTCTGCGGGAAGCAGGTGGAAAACGGAACATGCAATGACTCAAACTCCACGTTAGGCCTGAACCATAAAAATACCCGCTCGGTGCCATCCCCCATCTCACTCAAGAGGAAAATGAGCCACTCTGCACTGATGGCATAAGGACCGTGTTTCAGATTTAATGCCAGTCATTTCCTGACATGTAGGTGGGCCAGCGGAGATGTTGTGTGCGTTTAATAGTTGGAGGCATAATGGTTACAGTAGGTGCAAACTTAACAAAAAAAATAAGCGTACAAAGTTGGAAGTGGCGCAAGGAGAAAAGCCAGATTTTGTTTTCCCCTCAGAGCCTCTCTGGCTGTATCATCCATCTGTCACACAGTCATGTGGAAGTAAATCTGTGCCATCAGAGTTTGAATCTTTAAGGATGAAATTTGTTTAGCATCAAAATTTGAGTTTGACATTGAATTTGTTTAGCATCAAAATATTCAGCCTCAAAAATTTCAACCTAAAAAAAAAAAAAATTCTACCTCAAAAAAATTGAGAAGCAGGGAGAAGCAATCGATCCCTGTCTCAATCATTCAATGTTCAACCAATCAAATTTTGCGCCATTGGTCATGTGACACCGAGACTAAATCGAAAGAAGAAGAGAACATTCAGCCAATCACATTTTGCCTCATTAGTCATATGACACAGAGACCAAATCGAAAGAAGAAGTGATACATTGCTGAACGTTGGATGATTGAGACAGGGACTGATTGCTTCTCCCTGCTTTTCTATTTTTTTTTTTATTTTTTTTTTAAGGTTGAATTTTTTTGTTGAATTTTTTTTCAGGTTGGATTTTTTTTTTTTTTTTTAGGTTGAATATTTTGATGCTAAACAAATTCAACCTTAGAAATTCAACTTCAAACTGATTTTGAGGCAAAAAAAAAAAAAAAAAAATCAATCTTAAACATTCAAATTCAAAACTCTGATGGCACATATTTACTTCCATAAATAACCTTTAAAATACTCAAAACAAAGAGGAAAAAGTGGGTGAGAAGAGCTGCAAGGCCATTATTCTAAATCCAACATGTCCGCCACGTTCCCATGGAAACCAGCTGCGACTCGCACGTGACCGTTTACAATCACGTGCAAGCGCACAAAAGGCTGAGAGTGACATTTGGATGCAAATAAACCCGGAAAATTCACAACTGAAGGCACCGTGGGTGGAAAAAATTAGCAACTAGGACTAAGCTCAGTGGGTGGCAGCTGTGCTCTCGTTTTCACAAACATCCTTTTATCATTTCAAACTATCCTGGATTTTACTATGCAGAAAAAGAAACTCTGCATCCATGCACAAATATACTGATGTTGCAAAAACTGAAGTGGAAATGTTGATCTCTTACTTGTGCTTCTTCGCCTTACATCACTCAGGAGATGTGGCACTGCCGCGCGCTGCTCTTTAGTATGCGCTTCAGTGCAACGTTCATGCAAATCGCATTAAATATTTATTTCTACTCGGGCTCCCATGCAGATTCATAAATGAGGTGATGAAAAATCGTACAATGCAGACCAGGTGCTTTGAATTCAGAATGTAACACCCAAAACTGTGCGAAAGAGATTCACAGGCATGATGACAGGGTTTCACATTGTATGAGGAGTTACAGACATTGGCGGGGATAGGGGGTAGATTTAGGGGCTAACTCCCCCCTTCCCTACTGAAATATTTCACATATAGGAATATAAAGAATTAAGCTTTGCAATAGTTTCAACCAAACTGCTTCGGGAACAAGAGTCATCAGGAAGTGACGTATCTTTCCAGTCCCCACAAATCACTAATACAAGTTTTGGGGGATCACCTAGGTACACATTTATACTGAATATGAATGAAATTGATCAATTGGTTCTTGAGATATCGTGCTAACAAGGGAAAACGGATGGCCAGACAGACCAACAGATGGACTTCCAGGTTGTTGAGCACCACGTTCACATGTCCACACACTTCCAAGTTTAACTGCTTTGCATCTTGTATTAACGCTATCGCTGTTTCTCATAATCGCCAGATTGTATTAGGTATCACCCTGCTTTCTAGCATTCCATGTTGCAGTGTTTTTTGATCCACATCCCTGAATTTTTGGTTCTGAACTTCTGCTTTTTCTCCATTTGCAGTGCTTTTGATCCCATGATACGACTCCCGCTGTTTGTACTCTGTGGTATGAGAATTTAGGTTTATTGAATTCATTCTGTGTTATGGATAATTTTACTGCTTGATCCACCGAAACATTGTTTGTACTCATGAGCTCTGGTTTTTTAACTCTGTCTGGCTCTGGCTATTTAGGACTAATTTTCATGTACCTGAACCAAGCCACCCTAGCCAACTATTCCCACTTTTTGTTATTGTTGAATCTTTAACAATTTGTTAAAATTGTTAAAGTAAATTTGTAACATTTGTAAATAGTAAAATTTGTTCAAACTGTCCTTTGTTGTGGTTCTCTGCCTTGGGGTCCTTGACTAGATGCAGTTACAAAATGTGTGACATACTACAATGCTGACATAGTACACAACAGAACGTCCTTAGTTTCACAAACAATTCACCATTTCAAGACACTCAAAGTAAATTAAACAATTGTTTGAGCAAAGGTGTCACCATTTTCTAACACTCGAAACGTCACACTCCACAGTTAGGTGACAAAAATAAATATGTGTGTCAGAAAGACGTGAAATAGTAAATGAACCAGCTGCTTCATTAAAGATTCACCATTAAACCATTAATTAAAATAAATTTTCACAATGTGTGTAACACTATGGTGGTGATATAGTTCACAGTGGGCACCACTTAAAGTGGCAAATAAACATTTTTAAACAGTTAAAAAAAAAAAATCCTTCAATGTTACTGAAGGCTTTGACATACATAATTGAACCATTTTTTTATAATACTGACTCAATGATTCTTTAAATTGAAACATGCCAAACATTGTGATGGCAAAATTTGGTGGACACCGGGTCACCCTGAAGTGAATTTCTAGCTACGCCCCTGGTTAAAGGTCGGACAGAAGGTGAGAATGACATGAATTTAATCTGAATATTGAATTATTTCACATTCCTCATTTGGTGAGTTTATAGTGTGCATTTACAAGACTGTAATGCAGATTACATATCGGCCCCAGCGCCCATTTGTGACCACCCAACCATGACCTCTGCCAGAAATATATTTTTTGACAAAACATCACATTCTCTTTGCCTGAGGAGAGTCAAAAGATGACAGCTTCCATGACACCATTTCTCTGCAGACTGTTAAATGACACGATTTGATCCTTTCCATTAAGTAGCAATACTTTTTTTGTTGTTGTTGCCCTTCAGCGCTGCACTAAGCCATACATAATGTACAGGCGAGGAAGTCAAGCAGCGAAAAAGAAAGTGACCTCAACCGTCTGTCACATAAAGCTTCCAGGGACTCTCTGTAAATAACTTCAAACGGTCATACGGCGCAAAAATCGCTTTAATCCAATCTTTTACAGTTAAATATATTGAAGTTTCATGTGTGAGATCTTTAAAAGCCCTACTTTTCTTTGACTGATGCCCAAAATTGTTTGTTTTAAATTTCCGTGACATATGTCATGGAATTCTAGATCTGGACTTGTGACGAAATACAGGAAAACGGCAGATCCTTTCCAATTATTAATAAATGCACTGAGAAAATATTTCATTAGCATCACGCTGAGACAATAGTCACATTAGCGGACTTGAACTGGAACCCAAAACACACAACTTGGGCTGCATGCTTTGATATCCAAACAGTGTACTATATTAGCATGCTAACAAGAATCGTTTCGGTTCCCAATTGGGATGGCTGGTAGTTTTTCATGTGGAATATTTAGAGAAGGGTCTTAAAGCCAAAAATACGCCCAGCTAGCTACACCCTTGCAGCATTTCAGAAGCTATTTTAGCTCAACAGGTGTTTTGAAAACAGATATTATCATAAGAAGATGAGCTAGCGCATTAGTAGCAGTTTTGCATTTCTGCATTAAAATGTTTGCAAATTTGTTTAAACCAAAACAGGTCGTTCAAGGAAATTACAGAAGGTTGGTGAATGTTAGAGGAAGAACAAAATGATAGAATACATGACTGGTTTGTCCAAAAGGGGGTGGTATTGTACAACATATATGTGCTTTGACTGATTACCTTGAAAGCTGAGAAACACCACTTTGTTGGGAGATTTTGGTTATAAGTTAAACTAGCAAGTCAACACAATACCCATAAGGCAGTGGCTATCAATACGTAGCCGTATTCATATAGTAAAATTCTATTCGTACGTAGCATCACACTCATTGGTCAATTTAAGCCACGTGATTAATGGTACGTACATGTATTTGCTATTGATTCCTAAACTACGTTACAGAAAAAGCTACATATCCTTAACTACAATCCCTAACCATAACATGGCTGCGCTACATACGAACAGAATTTAATGCAGATACATACGGATAGCCACTTTTTGTGCTAATAGAATTTGGAATTATTAATATGGCTACGTACATGTTGCTACTTTGTAGACATAATGCAATGCAGCTATTTGCTATGGCACATGGCATTTAAATCTTCATTAAGAGTTCTAGTTTGGAGTTACTCTCTACCAACAGGTGTTTTAATGCTTTCAATTATAACACTGGAAGTGCTTTTAGTTGCATGTTCTGTAATGTAAATGCATTATCACATTTTTGACAAGTAGCATGTTCAGAAGGCGTTACTGAAATGGTAAACATGCACCATACGGTATATGTTTAGCACCAAATCAGAGTCCTTCCAACAATTTCACAAATATGTGTGCAAGATGGGTAAAGTCAAAGTAACAACTTGCGCTTATCTGCCAATTAGCACATAAGCAAGTGGTGCTTCTCAGTAGAGGTGGGCGGACCGATCCTAATATTGCTAATATCAATACCAACTCTGGTATTGAACAATCCTCGTATAAAAAGATCGATACTCAAGCTTTTTTTTTCTCTCCCGCACACTGATTCATAAAAGTCTATTCTGTCTGTAAGAGCATTGCTGCACTGTGCCGCACAACACGGAGCAGCGCATCCTCCCCCCTCTGGTCTTCTGTTGTTGTGCCGTTACGTGGCTCAGTGGCGCCAGCCAACAGCCATGCAGGTAGGTTCAGCATGGCCCGTCCACTCAGCATTCTCCTCGAGTCAGCCCTCTACCTAAGGGGATTTTGTTTTATGTTGAGTGATATTTTTTTTAAACAAAATGTTGATTGTGATAAAGTATTTTGTTGTCATGTACAATGTTTGGCAAAATTCTATCCTAGGTCTTTTGGATCCTTTGGATCTATGAAGCTTAAATATGAAAAGGTATCGGTATCAATATCGGCGATACTGGGCCTGTATTTACTTAGTATCGGATCAATACCAAAATTCCCGGTATCACCCACCTCTACTTCTCAGCTGTACACTACTGCCCCCTACTGGACAGACCATACTGCCACTATTCAAACATTCTATTCTTCATTTTGTTGCCAACCGTCATTTCCTTGGCCACTTTTACTTTTGTTGATAAACTTGCATGCTGTTTTCCATTCACGATTCTGCATGTTTGAAGAAATATCACATGTATTTAGACAGGAGAGGATGTTGAACATAAAGATCAGGGCCATCCTCTTTGAACATCTCGTGTTTACTCTTTAAGTTTTTCTGCTGGTGAAGGCCGTTCTGCTTGGCCTGCACTCTTCTGCTTCAGCTCTGCGTCGTACTTCACGTGGCACGGTGCATTCAATTACATCAGCCCTGAGATGAAAGGCTGATTTTTTTTTTTCTTTCTGCATCGCCCTCCTGCAACTGGAGAGCGAAAACCCAACATCTTCCCTCACCCCGCCTTCCAGTACTGCATGCTTTTATCTGTGCCACTATCAGCGGTGGTCCATGACTGTCCCCACAGGTACACCAGAGTGATGCAGTATCTTTTGGAAAGCACCGATTTGTTCAGGGGAAACGCTGGTGTTGTTGCACGCAAGCAACAATGTTCCTGCCAAGAGTGAATATGGAAGTACGTTCCCGCCTGGGATATACAATAACTGGATGGAATAATATGGTGAAAAGATCCCCAATAAAATTCAAAGAAAATCTCACAATGCTGACATACGAAATCTAACGTTTGAGTTCTTATGTCACAAATGGCGTCTAATGGTCAGTCAAATGGCGTTATAAATGGTCAAAAATTGTATGTCATAATTATGAGATGCTAAAGCAAAATTTTTATGAAGACAATTATAAAGGACATTTAAATTAGGTCAAAAGTATAACATCACTAAAACAAAAAGTTGTGCTTTCTAAGTTATGATTATGAGTGAGATTTGAATTAAAGCTGTACAGCCTTTGGGTTTTTTAAAATTTAAATCATGAAAACTTTCTTTAGTACCAGTATAATTTTACGTGGGCTGTCCGTAAAGTATCGGTCCTTTTTATTTTTTTTTAATAACTATATGGATTTCATTCATGTTTTTACGTCAGACACGCTTGAACCCTCATGCGCATGCGTGAGTTTTTCCACGCCTGTCAGTGACGTAATTTGCCTGTGAGCACGCCTTGGGAAGGAGTGGTCATGCCCCCTCGTCGGAATTTCATTGTCTGGAAATGGCGGAATGAAAAGGACTTTTTTTCGATCAGATTTTTTCCAGAAGCTGTTAGAAACTGGCACCTGGAAACCATTCGAAAAATTTATCTGGCTTTCGGTGAAAATTTTGCGGGCTTCACAGAGAATAAGGACTGTTAACTGTCGCTTTAAGGACCCCTTTAAGGACGCTTGGCGCACCCGACAACGCGGCACAAAACACCGTATCATTTCTAAACGGATAGCTCTGTGGATACGAGACGTCGTGTGCTCTTTCTCCGGTAATCACAAGAGCTGGACATCAGCCATTTTCTGGCAGATTTCACTTTTAACCAGAGATTTTGTCATGGAACGCCGCGCGGAGGCTTCGCGCATCACAACCGATTCGCTTGATGAGCGAGACAAAGAACGCCTCCGTTTTGGCGTGTCAGGACAAGGTTGACACTGCTGGAACATCTGGATAATCTAATAACTATATTGCAGTGACGTAGAGGCAAAATAAAAAAAATATATTAAAAAAAATAAAATAAAAAATGAATGAGAAGTGTCCTGTCCAAATGCTTAAGGACATAGCTTTCTATATTCATATTTATATTATACCAGCGAGCACAGAACGTAACTGCAACCTCCCACAAATGTTGTAGTTACGTCCAGTAGCAGCTGGGTGGTGCTGTTTCCACAGAAAAACAGTTACTGGGATGTAAATTATATATAGCTCACGGGAACACGAGCAGAAACACGAAAACAATATGGTGCAGTGACGTTTGTGGGCGTTATCGTGCTCACGGTTATATTAATTATTGAGAATATTCTTATCCTGGTGTAGAAAGAAAACGTGGGTCTCACGAACAAAGCAGCAGCTGACACCGTGACCTCCGCATCGTTCCGCGCTCTTTTCCTTCTTCTCCGGCTGTGCTTTCTTTTATTTCGGTTTTATTTCCTTAATTTGCCGTAGCTCAGTCAGCAGGGAGCCCACTCGAGTCAAAACACAAACTAGCGATGTTTTTCCCCCCTCACAGCTGCTTCAGAAATAAGAGCTTCTCGCTCTCGTGGCGGGTAAACCCGCCGCAACGTTTCCATGCCAACGGCTCAGCCGAACATTTTCAATTCGCTTATTTGCCATATAATCTTTGGAGATGGATGGCAGCAGTCTGCAGTCTGCCTGGCAGTCACTCAGAGCAGCGCTGAGTGTTTGGTTCCAGAGCCGCCGTGCAAGAACTCCCTGTAGATCTGCTCTGAACGCTACGCCGGCTTAAACTTTAAAATATAGCCGTCTCTTAAAAGCATTACACACCACCACCTTTTTAGTCAGGAATACTTCATGTTCACAAATTAAAAGTGACTGCAGTCTTAAGGCCAACGCAAAATGTGGCTCCAACTGTGGTGCCAAAACGCACTGAATCCACAGATTAGGGACCATCTAAAAAGTTAAACCTTTTTAGTCAGGAATACCTCATGTTCACAAATTAAAGGTGACTGCAATCTGAAGGCCAACACAAAATGTGGCTCTGTGGTGCCAAAATGCACTGAATTCACAAGTTAGGGACCGTCTAAAAAGTTTCAGTCAAGAATACCTCTGTTCAAAAATTAAAGAAAAAGGAATTGCAGTCTGAAGGCCAACACATAATGTGGCTCGACTAACTGTGGTGCCAAAACGCACTGAATCCACAAATTAGGGACCGTCTAAAAAGTTTCACCGTTTTAGTCAGGAATACCTCATGTTCACAAATTAAAGGTGACTGCAGTCTGAAGGCCAACACAAAATGTGGCTCTGTGGTGCCAAAATGCACTGAATCCACAAGTTAGGGACCATCTAAAAGTTTCAGGCAAGAATATCTCATGTCCAAAAATTAAAGAAAAAGGAACTGCAGTCTGAAGGCCAACGCACAATATGGCTCTAACTGCGGTGCCAAAATACAGAGTCCACAAGTTAGGGGCCATCTAAAAAGTTTCACCTTTTTAGTGAGGAAAACCTCATGTTCACAAATTTAAAAAGTGACTGCAGTCTGAAGGCCAATGCATAATATGACTCGACTAACCGTGGTGCCAAAATGCACTCAATTCACAAGTTAGGGGCCATCTAAAAAGTTTCACCTTTTTAGTGAGGAAAACCTCATGTTCACAAATTTAAAAAGTGACTGCAGTCTGAAGGCCAACGCATATGGTTCAACTAACTGTGGTGCCAAAATGCACTGACTCCACAAGTTAGGGACAGTCTAAAAAGTTTCACCTTTCATAGTATAATTATCTGTTGTATCTAGAAACCTGAAGAAAGCAACGCAACTGCAGTCTGAAAGCCGAAGCGGAATGTGGCTCTGTGGTGCCAGAATGCACTCAATCAACAAGTTAGGGACCATCTTTATCTTTCTTACATACATAGCTGGAGGAAGCAGAGCAATTGCAAATTGAATGCCAAAGCTTAGTAATGTGGCACAAAACACTGAATCTACAAGTTGGAGGCTGTCTTTAAAAAAAACGTTTTTAGACAAAATAGCCTCTCTCATGTACACAATTTAAGTAGACCAGCTGTAGTCTGAAGACCAAAGCATACAAATGCGGCTCTGTGGTGCCAGAATGCTGAAACCACCAGACAAGCAGTCTAAAGTTTCACCTTTTTAGACAAGATTACCTTTCTTGTGTATACAGAGCGACGGTGTCCAAAGTGTTCCAGAAAGTGCAGGTTTTCTTTGCAGCCACTGACTCCAGCAGGTGATTTCACTGATTAACATCACTAAGTTCAGTGAAATCAACTGCTGGAGTCAGTGGCTGCAAAGAAAACCTGCACCCCTCAGTGCTTTCTGGATTACTTTGGACACCACTGACCTAAAACGAGCCAATTTGCACAATTAAATAATGCATTGCAGACAAAATTTGCTTTTGCAAAGCCACAAGTCTTTTTAAAACTTAGATACCTATATGTGTTTTTCGCCATTCAATCTCTTAATATTCTTTCTGACAAATATTTACAATCTGTGCACAATCTCCATCTGTTTGTGTTTGCTCTTGGGGGGAGCGTTGCCAGATTTGTGCATCACAGAGCATACTTGTTTACACTTTTGCAACATTCTAATGTCCCCAAGAGGATCGTCATCGTAACTTATTAAACCAACTCAATACCTCTTGATCATAAATCAAATTAAGATGTGAATGCACACTGCAGATAAACCTGAAGGTATAGAAACACGTCCAATCCATTTTGTAAGTTAATATAAGATCCATTTGTGGTTTTTCTGCTCATGTTGAAAATCCTGTTGGTCAACCTGCAAGAACCTGCACTCAGAGGATAATAAGACAAATTTGGCTTGAATAACTCCAGGAGCACTTGGCACGTGTTGGTGCCACTGTGCAGTATTTGAAATTGCAACATGCTGCCATCTAGTGTTTATCACTTCCCACCTTTTCATACCATGCTTTAATAAACCCAAGTGATTAAGTCCGACTCTACATAAGACTCCACAGCCACCAAGTTACCCGGCCCCCACATGCATGGTGCGCTTAGTTTTTTCAAAGATTGAGCGCTAAAGTCAAAAAGCAGCAAGCAATTAGCAACACTACAGGGGACTTGTCAGATTTCATTACTTTTTAACAAAAACCAATCTCTCAGCATGTTGTTAATTATCACGAGAGCGAGGCGAGTCTTCATGTGAATGTGCACCGGCTCAGAAATTAATCTCACTGTCTGCAGATGAGCATCAGCTGCTGCTCGCTGCAGGGTCGTTAAAGAGGACGGCACCGCCTGCATGTTCATACAAGAGACAATCGGACGCAAGATGACTGAAACACCACAAGTGCTTGAAAGCGTTCAACCCCTTTTGCGCAGAAACATCCAGATATTACACATATAACACAACATTAGAAATGATATGAATAAATACACAACAGACTTCGGTTGGAGAAAAAAAAAAAAAACAGAAAATGTTTATTTGCAGTGCTGATTTATCCCATGATGTCTGGCCTTCTGAGGATCGCTGTAACCATCCGAGGACGTGACAGCACAGGACCCCTAGTCCAGCTGTATGAAAATAAAATAATCAGGGAATTGAAAAAAAAAATACATAAGCTCACACTTCTGCATCTTCTCACTCACTTGCACAAACACACAATGCGTCAATCAGGGATTTGCAACTGTATCCTAGAAAGAGCCAGCAGTCGAAAACCAGGGACCACGCCTCCGACACCAACATAACTGTTCCCCATATTATATATATATATATATATATATATATATATATATATATATAAGAAATATGGATTTACACAGATGATAATAGGGAACTCAGGCACACAAATCCTAGAACGTAGACGGCCCGCTACAACATGCTAGACTGGATCCGAGTCAAACCAAAAAGAAAAACTACGACAAAGCCGGACATATTAACTCATGCTTTTTATTCAAGTTTAAAATGATGCCAGCCATCCAGTCCAGCTCAGAAGAACAGAATTTAAAATACCATCAGAAAAACAATTAAATAATTTTGCATAAGTGAAATATTACCAGCTCAAGTTACTGATCAAGAAGAAACATTCATGTATGTATGTATGTATATATATATATATATATATATATATATATATATGTGTGTGTGTGGTAACGGAGTTACAAATTACATTCTGGCCTGATTTTGTTGCCGTAATTTTGTTACCGTAGGGTTACCCAGATATAGACGTCTATGCGAGTTACTGATGATGAATTCGTAATCGCTTTTACAGATGTTTTCTTAAGAAAAGTTAAGAGATGGACACATGAACATTCCCATCTCACAGCAACGCTCACTGAAATCACCTGATGACATAATCAGGTGGAATCAAAACCTGCTGAGTCTTGTTCTTTCAGGACACAGTTGCTCATTAAATTAAAATAAGGCACATTCTATAATCAGGAAAAGGGTTTCATCATCTTGATCCTGGCAGACTGCACTAAGTACAGTGTATAATATCTAGATCTGTTAAGTTCAGCTCAACTGGAGCCGACAGACACCAAATCTTGTGACTAACACTTGAAATACTCTGACATGCAAGACAGTAGGTATAATTCAGTTAATTAGTGTAGAGCTACTTTTAACACTACTTGCCTTGATGAATCCAATGTCTTTAGCATACTGCCTGAAGCACTGGCGGCACATGTTCAGTCCGTATTTACGGATCAGACCGTGTCTGTTCGAGCATACCCGGCTGGAGTTGACAGAAAAAAAAAATATATAAAACAAAAATTAGTTATCTCACCTCAAACATGGTTTAATAATCATTACACACATCCAAATTCCCACAAAAGTAACTGTAGTTGCACATCAGAGAACGTGGTCTGAAAAGCACAAGCAACTTTTACAAGTGCATTTAAAACAAAAACTGAGTATTTTGGAAAAAGTTTGTTTGTTTTGTTATTATCAATTTTTAAAAAAAAATGCTTGGAACATTTTAGCTTATGTGTAATAAGTCTACTAGAATGTAAAATTTTAACTTTAGAAAATAATTGACAAACTATAGAGATTTTTCCACTATACATGTTTAAGAAAAGCTTACACGACTCAGTTTGTAAAAACAAACAAAAAAGACTGACATAATGATGTAAAGCTGTTCTTTTTTTAACTTATCAAAATAGTTATTGCACACAATTTAGCAGATCTTCCACGACGGAACAATGTCCACACATGTTCAGAAAATGTTACCATACATGACACAAATTTTCAACCTGTTGAAAATAAATGTTTGTGGTTATGAGCAAGCCTTGTCATTTTGGGCATCTATAAACTGGTGCAACAAATCAAGGTTTACAGCAAATTATCAACAAGCTTTATATAGCATGAATATATTGTGCATCCGGAAAGTATTCACAGCACTTCACTTTTTCCACATTTTGTTATGTTACAGCCTCATTGCAAAATGGATTTGAGATTTTGCAAAAAAAAAAAAAAAAAAACAGTTTTACATCATGTTCATCTGCTCAGTGGGGTTTTACAGGTGAACAAGTGACGAGATTGTTAAAGCAGCTCGATGACCAGTGTCTGGAGGTGCACCAGGAAGGGAATTCTGGGTATAATTTAAGGCAGGGGTGCCCAAGTTCGGTCCTCGAGATCTACTTTCCTGACACCCTGTTGTCTCTCTGTTCCAACACACCTGAATCCAAGAAAACACTCGTTAGCAGGCTTTTAACAAGAACTTATAATTCTCCAACAACACGTGCCATTAATCATAACACGTGGTTAACAGGTTGCAACAGTTTCTGAGGACACCTGACGCCTCTGCCCCAAATCATCACATTCGCGATCAGCAGCCAAGAATGTTTACTTCGTGGCATGCGTGACTTGTCGTCGTTATGTGTAAACGCAGCATAAAGATAGGTGTGCCAAGCTTGTGGCATCATATTCACAACTTAATGTAATTGCTGCCAAAGGTGCATTAAAGTATTGAGCAAAGAGTGTGAATACTTATGTGTATGTGACTTTAGTTTCTTATTTTAGTAAGTTTGCAAAAATAAAAATAAGAATTGTGTTGTTATTATGGGGTGTTGAGAGTAGAACTGAGGGAGGGAAAAATGACTTTACTCCATTCTGGAATAAGGCTGTAACATAAAATGTGGAAAAAAAGTTTAGCGCTGTGAATACTTTCCAGATGCACCATATCTGACAATTATATATGCTCAGTATGAAAGTAAGTGTAGTTTTTGTTTTTTTCCGGCAGGCACACATTTATTTTATGCACAGTTAGCATCATTGTGTATTTTTTTTAAGGAAAAAGAATAAAGAAAAACACTATTAGCAAGTGAGCTACATTCTCCACATCCTTCTTTATCTTCATAGTTGGTGACTCACTTATTCGCTTCCTTTTGGTTATTCCTAGAATTGATCTGTAGGCAGATCGACTGTAGCAGTATTAGTGGCGAGAGATACAATCTGGTCCACAGGGTGACATGGCAGCTGAAACTGTGGATGAGATGTAGTGATGCGAGCTGGTTGCACCCCTGGAACTCCAGATGAATAAATAAAATGGAGGAAAGATGAGCTTTGAACCAGAGACCTTCTTGTTAGAAGGCAAGACCACTTCCCCCTTGCTGCTCCATGGAAATAGTAATAATTATTATTCTTATTACAGTAAAAAAACTCCAAAAATTATGTGAAAGATTCAAGACCATTAGTGATGGACTACACTCAAATACCCACAATGCATTGCCTGGCAGAAAACGTACGAGTCCAGTAACACTACATTCGTATTTTAGACGCAAATTGATCTTAAAATGGCAAAAATCTAACTTAACATCCCAAACAGCACAATTGTATTTATTACAGAAGGAACAGTTAATAAACGCAACCTGGAGGGTCGCTTTTACTTTCAAAGAAAAACATCGGCAGTTCCCACTTTAAGTAATTAAATACTAAAATAAACACCGTTTGTTGAGAACCAATAACAGGCAGTATTGGCTACCAGCACATGGCAATTTATTCGGAATACACAGTGGCAACTTTTAGATAATTAAAGTGTTGTTTTAAAAGCAGTGAGACGTGAAAATAAACAGCTAAGCGCTAACGAGTTAGTATCTTCCGCCATGTTTGTCTGCACGCGGTTCACTTTTATGGATAAACTGCTCAGAAAGGGGCGCAGGAAAAGAACATAAATCAACTCGGTATCGTACAGAAGACGGTAAATAACATATTACAAAAAGGACTAACCAGGATCGGGATCCCTGTCCGAATTTTCTAGGGTGACTCCAGTAGAGCTGCTGGTGGCCCATCGTGTCTCTTTCGCTTCAGTGTCGGAAAGGACGAAGGTAGCTCGCGCATGCGCAAATGAAACGTGGGGCTGTAGCGCCTCCTGTCGGCACGGATCCCTGCAGCGGGACAGCCGCCAGGTGGCGCCAGGGTTTGTTTAACATTGTTGCAATTTATGCGGCGTTCACTATAATTGGAAGTCTTTTAAAGTAGTGGGACCTCTGTTTTTTTTTTTTTCGAATGTCTCTACAGATAGATAGATAGATAGATAGATAGATAGATAGATAGATAGATAGATAGATAGATAGATAGATAGATAGATAGATAGATAGATAGATAGATAGATAGATAGATAGATAGATAGATAGATAGATAGATAGATAGATAGATAGATAGATAAGGGGTCCTTTCGTCCAAACCTTTACAGGAGTAATTTGAATATAACTGACGCAATCATCCAATAAGTTTCCAAATTAAAAGGGCATATAATGAGGAAAAATACATTAAATTTTGATTAACCTTAATGCACGAGGTCAACACAAAACCTATGTTTGCAGTGCTTATGTGATACTTCAGCTCTTGATGAAATTCTATAGTACTTGCATTAATGGTAAATGTCCACCAGGTGGAGATATTGCTCCATTTCAAGAACCCTGAGTACAGGCTGCGGAACTTATCGTAGTACCAAATGCCTGTTTGCAACTTGCTGGATTGTTGCAAGAAATAATCTTGCATTGCATCTTTGCGAATAGGCAAACAGAACTGTTCACAAGCATGGACTACAGAACATTTTGGTATTTGAGATGTGCATTTATATAGATTAACACACTTTAACGTGTGTAATTAGGCCAGCACTATCATGTGACATGTTGGTGGGTACAATACACTTGAAAATAACAAGCAAGAAAATAAAACACAAAGCACTGGGCTTAAATTTCTAAAACTGTGTTGTAATTATTTTATTTGATGATTTTGGAAATTTGATACAAAGACCTGTTGCTAATATTGAAATCAATATCTTAGAAATAATTAAATTGAAAGAGTAAAAATATTAATTGGCAGTGAAATAGCATGGGTAAAATGTAAATAAAGATATTTACTGAAATGTGAGGGGCAAACGTATAGATAATCTGGTTTGGGCCACCACAGTTTAATACTAGCTGGAGTTGCATGTCTCCAAATAGTCTATTCTCGGTTGCCTTGCTCAGGTTCAGATACAATTAGATAGCTTCCTTTTTACCACTATACAACAACCTTTGAGCACAATTAAACTACAAAAATGTATGTGGGGACGTGCCAAACAATGGTTTGTTTTCCCCTTTGCACTGGTTGCTATGGTGCAGAGTGGGATGCAAATTTGCATTATTTGTCGGATTTTTCCATTTCCAAACGCGTAGCTGCTTGAATAAATGTATAAAGTAAAAAAACTAAGTTTTAACTTTGTTTGTGTTTGAAATTTGAGTTTTTAAGAGTGTTAACATTTTCTCTTTGGACTTATCCAATTAGATAAAAAAAAAATCATAGCAATAATATGACTTTAAAAATAAGGGGAAAAACTTAAGTGATAAATTAACAAAAAAAAAACAAAAACATGAATTGTCGTTTGCTTGTTTGTGGGCGGGAGCATTACCGCCCCCTGTTGGTCTGGTGCATTGTGGGACAGCGGCAGGCTTTCTCAGCTAGCTGGTTGTACTGATGGGAGCTTTGTAGCCTGATGGAAACTAAAGAATGGAGGATAACGAGACGCCGCCGTGCTTTAGAGGACTGCACGCAGTTTTAGGTACGTGTCGCTAAAATGTCCACCTTTCTTTCGGGTTGTTGATGAGGTTTTCTCTCGACGGTCTCCCGCTTGGAAGTTGCTAGTTAGCCGAGCCGCTGCTAACTTACTGTTAGCATGTGCGCGACGATACAACACAGGTTGTCACTTGTGTTAAAAAAAAATAATAACCAAAGTCATCTTCGGTAAAAATGTTGCATTAATCGCTTGGGGGAAATTATTGTACTAATGAATGCACTGCAGCGCAAAGGACTGGTTTGATTTAGGGCAGGATATGCGTTTAACCATGTTGCGATGTTGATTACAGTTTCAAATTTTTCAGCCAAATGTATGTGATTTACACTACAACCGCACGGCTGTTTTTCAGAAATTATTGCTCACCTTTAAAAGGTGCAATCTCGTTTTTTTTAACCATTTAAGTCAAGAAAAAAAATTCTTAAGCACGACTACAATTTTGTTACATGGTATCCAGAAAGCCTCACAATGTTAGATCACCAATATAATCAAAGTCCGTCTTTTATTGAAACAGTTTTGACCCAGTTTCTATGGCCACAGGTTTGACCCTTAAACAACATGCTGAGGGCTGCAACTATTTTCATAATCAGTTAACCTTTTTTTTTTTGTCTTATTTTATTTGTCTATCAGTCAATCCAGTGTAAAAAAGTTGATCAGTATTATCCAGAGCCCAAGATGATGCCTTAAATGTCTGTTTTGTCCACAGGCCAAAGATTAAAGCTAGAATGCTGGCAGTCTTCAATAGATAAAATATAGTCTGAAGTTTAATATATATAAACTACATCATATTTAGAACCCATTAAAATTTTGGGGGGATTTTTAATTTGTGGGAACATACATAATTTGAGGGAAATCCATAGCGTATTTCGCCCCAGCGAACGTCAAAACCTGCAGATGAATTCAAGCCGGAAGCACGTCTGTGCTTGCGCAGATGCACTTAATAACTCAGATAATCAGATAATAACAGACTCAGATAATAACCATAACTGTACACCGTCAGACACCAGTCACCAGGCAACTCACCTGTCCAAAAGCAGCGCTACAAAAGCCTCGTGAGTTCGATCGCTAGTCTTCTAGCTAGGTGATAGCAATGGAAACCCTACCCACATGACCTGTGATGACACCCCGATGTCGTCCTGGCTTTCAAATTTTTGGCACGTGCCAATAATTCAGAATTTGTTTGGATACGGACAAATTTTAATCATGTTCAGACTAATATTTTGGGAATCCTTTATGTTCACACTAACGAACAAAATTACTTTGGTCCCCATCAAAATTCTAACAATCGTCTCAATTTCAATATGCTTCCTGGCACTCTAGCTTTAAGTTTACTGCTAGATGGGATTAAGCAGCTGATTAAATAAACCAGACAATATTCACATTTAAGAATCTGATGTCAAAGAATCTGGATTTTTTTTTATTATTATTATTTATTTATTTATTGGGTTATGACTCAAAATGACTACTCAATTTCCAAAGTAGTTGTTGATTCATTTAAGTCAAGTAATCATCAAATAATCGATTAATTGGGAAAGTATGTTGGTCTGGTGTGTTGTAATTTTTTAATACCTTGATTTAGTATGACAGTATAATTTGTAAATAAATATTGGCTAAAACAAAGAAGCTTTTTAAGAGGCCTGCTGGAAGTGGGAAACCCTCAAACATCATCACAGTGGTACATATGCTAGTGTTAGCTTCATGGAGCCAAAGAAACACGGTACATTTGTGCTCCATAACGGCGGCAATCTACATTACGAGTTGCTGCCGGCTATTATCTACAATCTTAAAAAATGAAGGTACTTTATGATAACTAGGTTTCAACTTGGGTAACTTTTTTTTTCTTCCAATTGTTTTTAAAAATCAAACAGGGTAGCACTTGATTTCAAATGTACGGTGGTCTTGTACGGACATAACATAATGAAACTTGTATTACTGTCCTCATACTTATGCACCTACAGTACATAAAATGTGCACGGATGTCAGCTGTCCAACAAAACCTCTCTGCTGTCATTGTAAAAATCTGAGCCATGGTGTATGACAATGCAAAAAGCCTGATAAAGTTTAGCAGCATCTTTAGAGCTGCTCTGTAGCTATTCAGTAAAGTTCAGACTATCAGTGTATTATCAGGTTTCAGTTCTTTTATTGTTTGTTTTTCTTACAGTTGCTTAATGCACATCTACACCCTGCTGCCTCCAAGCAACCATCATGCCTTACAGACGATTCCTCCACCGCCAATGACATTCCACGGGGGACCACATTTACAGCAATTAATGATTGGCCTCATAACATCTTCTGGTTAATCAGGCGTCTTCCCAGTTTAAAGGCCACCTTCACACAAACCTTTGCTTTCCATTTCTCTGCAACCAACGTTTCTCCCTTCGTAAGAGGCCGACTCCCTATCATGAGATTCCGAATCTACAAGAGAAAGGTGGTGATCCTGGCTGTGGTGGTTTTTCTCTGTGGTCTAGCTTTCTGGAGCAGTGGAAGGCAGAAGAAATCGGACGCTGGGTCCTTCCCCAAGGAGGTGGAGACAGTAAAGAAAGGCGGCAGCGACATCATCAGTAGCATTAATAACAACATCCAGGTGCAGGCAACACCTGCTCTTACCCGGGCACCTGTCCCACCACCGATTATACAAACCAATGGGACGCATTTGGAAAAAGAAAAGGTGGCTAAGTCTGAGGTGGACAACATGACTTTAGTCCACCGCGGCATTGTATTCCAGCTCAACTTTGATCAGACTGTAAGAAACGAGGAGAAGTTTAAGACTGCATGGCAGAAAGACGATTTGGTTGTGGTGGTTCAGGTCCACAACCGGCCAGACTACCTTAAACTGTTAGTGGACAGTTTGCGGAAGGCCAGGGGCATTGAAGGCATATTGCTGATATTCAGCCATGATTTCTGGTCCCCTGAGATCAATCAGGTGGTGGCTTCTGTGGACTTTTGTCAGGTCCTTCAGATCTTCTTCCCTTTCAGCATCCAGCTTTACCCCCAGGAGTTCCCCGGAAACGACCCCCGAGATTGCCCCAGAGACATTCCCAAAAAAGACGCCTTAAAGCTGGGATGTATCAACGCCGAGTACCCAGATTCTTTTGGTCACTACCGCGAGGCTAAGTTCTCCCAGACCAAGCACCACTGGTGGTGGAAGCTGCACTTTGTGTGGGACAGAGTTCGGGTTCTCAAGGACCATAAAGGTCTGGTTTTATTGATTGAAGAGGACCACTTTTTGTCCCCAGACTTTATCCACGTCTTAAAGCTGATGTCTGCCCTGAAAAGGGAGCAGTGCGCCGACTGTGACATCCTGTCACTGGGGAGCTACAGTCACATCGGCTACTCCAGCAAAGCCAACAAGGTGGAGGTTAAGCCCTGGAAGTCCACCGAGCACAACATGGGGATGGCTTTGAGTCGAGAAACCTACCAGAACCTCATGCAGTGCACCAACACTTTCTGCACGTACGATGACTACAACTGGGACTGGTCCCTGCAACACCTCACCGTGTCCTGCCTGCCGTCATACTGGAAGGTCATGGTGAGCGAGGCGCCACGGATTTTCCACGCTGGGGACTGCGGCATGCATCACAAGAAGGCGTCTTGCATGCCGGCCAGCCAGAAAACCAAGATCAAAAATATCCTGCAGAGCAGCGGGAACCAGCTGTTCCCAAAAAACCTCCTGATAACAAAGAGACTGCCAGCCAACGGGGCCGGAGGCGTGGCCCCACATGTCAAAAATGGCGGCTGGGGCGATATCAGGGACCATGAACTCTGCAAGAGTTATGCTCGATTACAGTGACCTTAATTGCTACTATTAAATATAATATTGTATCTTTTGCATCCTCTATAAAGAAAAAAGTCTTTTGAAAGTAAAACTTTATTGATTATTCTTCATATTGCCTGTTCCAAATAAAACTGAATGTCAGATTTTGGCCTCTTTAACACCGACATGTTTTATCTTGACTTATTTAAGTGAATCCTCTCTGTTTTGTCTTTTAATTCATAATATACTCACCAATGTGTTTTTCTTCACAGGATTTAGCAGATTAAAATGTTTGGTTAAAGGGGTTATATTGTGCAAAATCTGTTTTTAATTTAACGTTTATGATTCCAGAAGATCGGGGTCCCAAAGTCTCATAACATCCTGAATGTATTTAGAATTTTTCCTGCTTTTTTGACACATTCAGCCTTCAAAACGCCAGGTCCGTGTGGTACTTTTGTACTGTTGCCTACAAATTTAACAGGCACGATGACCTATATGAGCCTGCTGAGAAAGTATTTCATATGACACTTTCAAATCTGGAACGTCTTTAAATAGTGGTATTTTGGGACGGCTGTAAATTTGGCAAATCTGTGGACTTGGCAATCCCCGCTGTGCTTGCATAATGAATTTTGAGATATTTATATTCCATAAGATTGCTGAGATCAAAGGAGATCCTTTGAGACACCTTGTTCCATTTAAATAATCTCGCTTAGTTTCGGCCGTTTTTCTGGAACACACAGACGATTGTGTTGCTCCTTTTCTTGCAGAAACAACATCAGCGAAGGTGTGCAGCGTTTGTGTTTGAGTAGAGCACAACACCTCGGGCGAGTGTGCACACATTGTGATTTCACAGATAAATGCACACGCAGAGATCCCAGGACACTTATTCAGCTTTCTTGTTCCTGTTGTTGCAACAGAAGATGCATTTACATTTAAGTGCTCTGAGCAAAGCGCAGTATCGATAGTTTCCGCTCGGGCCAAAGATCTGTAGCTTCTGTTCCCTGACATTGATTTTTTCCTCCTCTTTCTTACGGTCCTGCACACTTAAAGCTCTGGAGCAGCCAGCTCAACTGACTGGACAACAGTGTCCTCTGGGCCAATCTGCTGGAGGAGTTTTCACAAATTCTGGGCCATGGTGTGGATTAAATATGAAAAAATTCATTGTAAAATATGTGTGTGCACCTGCTGCCTTCCCCCATGTTTGCAGTAATCTATTACTATTAAACACGAGAAATCACCTTTTGTATTGGTCACATGACCTTGCATTTGACTTATAAAAACGTACAGAACAAGCAACGCAGAGAAGTATTTTGGCTGTTGGAAATGGTGTCATTATGCAGTTTGTCCAGTAGTGAGTGCTCTGATAGTGTTGCAGCTATCAAGCATGGTTGGGACCCCCTTTGCCCTTCAGTTACATTCACTTCAAGAGACAGCTGCCTTCATTTTAAGTCTGAGTTGGCATACTGCCATCTTGGCAAGGCCAAAATCGAGAAGTTGATTTGATGCGATGGCACGCAGCAAATCGGAGTGGACGCAGCATGATGTACCTTGGTTGGTTCAACTGTGTAACACGATTTTTGTTCGTGGCAAATAAGTGTCTTTTTCCCACTACATTTATTGCAAAACAATAGAAAAAGTCAATTTTTCATGCCAAACTTTTTTTTTTTTTTTAGCTGCACAGCAATTTTATCCTCCGCAAAACAGCTATTTTTGAAAAAAAAAAAATTTACTTTTTCACAATAAAACAAATACAGAACATAACTGCAGCAAGGTTTATTTTCAAACATTTGAAAACAGTTTTACAAAGTTAAAAATGAAGTTTTTCTTGATTTGCGAATGTGCAACGAATCACTTTCCTTTATCATACCCCAAATGTAGTCCCCCATCATGTTTTCATTGTAAGATCCCTGATATGTGTTTAAAGTCCATTATGTCTTGGTGGAAGCGCTCCCCATGTTCTTCTGAGTATGCCTTATATATTATGTTCTTCTGAGTATGAAGTTGTCAAGGTGAGCATCCAGAATGTGGACCTTCAGTGACATCCTACAGCCCATTTGGCCATAGTTTCTCACCAAAGTCTCAACCAGCCTTGTGGTTGCCCAGAAACCCATGGATGACATCAACAAAACTTTTCCATGCCTCCTGTTCCTTTGCTGTCAGTTTGGAAATTCAGAGCACTATGATTTTCTTGACTCGTGATCCAATGAAAACACCAGCTTTCAGTTTTGCTTCTGACAGCTCTGGGAAAAAGTCTTGAAGATACTTGAATGCTGCCGACTCTCGGTCAAGCGCTGTGACAAATTGTTTCATGAGACCCAGTTTGATGTGCAAAGGGAACAAAAGCTTGTGAGGATCCACAAATGGCTCATGTTTAATGTTACAGCTTCCAACAGTTATCTTGGTCTCCAACTGGCATTCCAAAATAAGCTTTGTAGGCTACACAAATTTGCTGGATGCTGTCACAGAAAAGTTGTTTGCGCTTTTCTTGAAGAACTAGCCACAGCTGTAGCAGAATTTAACTGGAGAATGATTGCGGCCTCTTGATGCCATCTGTCTTCTTCTGGTGTATCTTCTCAGGTAGTCCAAGCTTGATAGAATGCTGGCCTATGAACACCTGTTTAAATATTTGTCATGTAACACCCCACAACTTTCTCACTCTTTCATGATGGCATTCTGGAATCTTCTGGAGCTCGCAAGAATATTCCTGAACTTGTTTGTCAACCATTATGGAAGATTCTAGAAAGTTCTTCACTGCTCTACAAATTTCTGGTATTTTCTAGAAAGTTCCATGAGATACTTGTGGGTTTTCTCAAAGATTCTAGAACATTCTTTGGTATTCTACATTTCTGGAATGTTCCACAAGGTTGTTTAATTTTCTTTGATTAAAGAGTGAAATATTCATGAACAAAGGAGATTCTTCAAACCTCAAATTACTCTCCTGTTCTTGAACGTTCTTGCTCAATCTGTACAAATGAGGAAGGTTTTCACAAATATAATTGCTTTGTGAACATTGTATTATTTGAAATGATGTTTGAGGGTGATTCTTAGACTACGGGCACTTATGTCCTTTGATCATATTGTATGAAAAACAGAAAAAAGGGGAAATTTCACACTTTTATAGTTATCTTTACAATGAAAGTGTGTTAAGAAATTTGTTCTCGTAGTCTATGATGACTTTTTCACCTTTTTTCAGCATCATTATATGCAAATATTGCCGTTTTGTGCTTGTCCCACACCCAGACTTTTGATCTTCAATGATAAAAATGAATGGTAAAGAAACATTTTTTCTAATGTTTTAAAATATCTCTGAATAAAGTATCAGTAAAATAATCAAAACATAATTGGGGTATTCAATGTCATACAACTGTTGTGATTTTTTTAAACAAAATAGTTGCACACTATTGCTGTAATTTCCACCACAACACTGTAATGTCCCTTTAAACAGTTTGTATGAAAGATTGTTTGGGTAGTTTCTATGGAGATAAACAGTGACATCAGAGCACATGTATATAGCACCAAATCACAACAAACAGTTGCCCCAAGGCTTTTTATATTGTAAGGCAATGGTGTGGTGGAAATTACATTTACAAGGCCAATAGTGCCCGTAGTTAAAGAATCACCCTTGAACCCTTTTGACATGATCACAAAAAGAAAATATGATGACCACAACTCTGTCAAATGAACTTAACTTTTCTAGAAATTGGTAGTGACCACTCAGTGAATGCGAAAACTGGTTAATTTGCAACTTCATTGTCCTGACCACAAAACCAACGTTTGGAGGTTAAGACCACTCTTTTCTCTTTTGATTGGTTGTGAAGAAATGGGAAATTATGGTTTTAACCCAAGGAACAAGACAAAAGTGAAAATTTGTTAAGGAATCATTGCTGTTTTTCGTGTACATATCAGCAGATACATTGGTGTCTAACTTTTTACTCCCTAATATTGGTATAATCCTTTCTCAGCAAGGATGTCCATTTTCTCATCGAAGACTTACAACAGTTCCATGGTGGAGCAGATGAAGAAATGTGCAGCACCCGTTAGGAGTCAATCAATAATGTAATCTGAACCACGGTTCTGTTGAACCAGAGGGGACAAACTACTCCAACTCGTTCTACCCGCTCATAAATGCGTATAATACAACCTCTTGAATTTACACCAGGAGACTCCTGTTTCCTGAGGGTGCGAGATGGCAACATAATGCGACTTATTTGCCCATGTGAGTGTTCTGGATGATGGGTTTGTTTAGTGAAAACCGAATGCTGAGTGTGCTGCACCCTGAGCACATAATCACACCTCTAACCCTCCATCCCTTTAATACTTCTGCCACATGCTGGTAATTTAATGGCTCTAAGAGCTTGTGTTTCGCTTTGAAAGTGACTCATAAATAATGGATGTGGAGTTTTATCCCAGACTAAAAGTATAAAATATACATGAAGTAGTGGGTTGAAGTAGTACATACAGTAGAGAGAGAGTCTGAGCTCCACATGTATCATTTCCTATATGAATTAAAGCCGTTACCAAATACAAACAAGGCAAGTTATTTGAAGTGCAACATCGCCCCCTATTGGACAAGTTATGCAAGTTAGTTTGAAGATATTTGAGATGAGCTGCATGTTTACAGTCAGATTTTATGTGAGCTCCCTTTAGTTTTAAAGATACATTTAAAGCTGATGTTACCATCAAAGTACAGTGGCTATTTTGTGACAAAAATTATTATAAATGCATTAAATATATAAATTACATGTGCAAATAATTTAAAAATGGATTTACATTTAATATTTGACATTAAGCATAACTGCATTGAATATATAATCAACTAAATGTGCAAATAATTCAATATTTTTAAGTCGTAAGTCCCTTCAGCTCCTCGCTTGTTTCACAGCAGATCAAGGTGGATTTGCATGTTGATTTGACAACTTTTACACCGGATGCCCTTTCTGACAACGCCACATGACAGAAGATGGCGCTTGAGCAGAGGAGGCTTTCAACCAAAGAACCTTCTGCACAAGAAACACTAAACTGCTTGACCACCACCCCTGCACCAAGTAATTAAATATTAAATTTATGAACAAATAAATGCAATAAATCTGTAAATCAATGTAGTGTACAAATAGAGAACAGAAAAACTGATTTCTCTGAAGATGCCAAATGTAATTACGATCAATCTTGGCAAGTACATTGAGCCTATTGCTGGGAAGTAATGACTGTTTTGGGTCGAGTCAGTGGACAATCAAGGTCAAATTCCCAGCCACAACCTAATATATAGGAATATGACCAATTGTACAGAAATTAGGTGTTTTATTGTTAGTTAATTTGACTATTTTAAAGTGCTTACACATTTTGTCGACACACCACACACTGAAATGTGGGTTTGATATCGATGTGCACGCCGCAAACAACTTGGCTGCAGGCTCATCTTTCCATTCCTGCTGCTGCTGGTGGCGGCAGCTGGGGTCACGTGCACGTCTGACCAAGTCAGCTTGCAGGTGCATCCACAAAGAAACCCACTCTATCAGAGTGTGTGTTCTTACAATGCATCATTCTGCAGGTGGAAGGAAACAAACAAGCAGACACACAGAACAGAAACGAAGAGAGATCAAAGACGGATATCATCTGTCAAAGCTCTTTTAATAGGCGTCACATGGAGGTAAAGCTCCTAGTTTTAAAATCGTTCTTCCTATGTGGGTACTTAAAAATACAAAACAAACAAAAACCCTCACCTCCAGCACTTCCGCCATCATCGAGTGCTGACAGTTTGATCCTGACAGATGCCGGACATTTCTGCGGTACATGTCAATCATCACAGTGAAATGAATTCACACGGACGACGAGTGGACCTCGTGCTAACAGGTGAGGGGAATCTAGGTCAGAGTTAGTCTTCCTGAGCTCAGAATGATGGTCGAAATACATTGCGGCGTCTGCCTGAAAATTATCTGCAGCGGCAGGCTAGCTAGCATTCAGCACCACCTGTTAGATAAAAGGATTTCATAGACATCTCCTATACAAACAATAATAAAAAAATACACCCGATTTCTCTTTTCTGTACACTGAAAAAACAATTTCACCTGCATAATCAAAATTAGGTATAGCTTTCTCTATTAGAAATATCACTATATTCTGAAATGAGGGTCTTTGAACAATTGTTTCACCCATAAATCATTCAATATTTACACATACGACAGAGGCAATCTGAAACAATATAAAATGTTCCGTACATAAAAAAGACCTTGTGGAGGAGTCCTCACACACTAAAGCAACTCTCCTCTAACAAATTAAGTGCAAACTATGTTTTCATATTTTAAAAAATGGATTGCAGCATCCAGCATTGAGACGTACGGCAAAAAGCCGTTTCCCTAAGTGCTTCTAAAATAGGCTTAAAAAGTTTCTGTTCCGTCATGATGAGGTCAAAATGGGACAAACGGTAAAGAAAAAAAATGTGGAAGATATACTTAATAGGGTAAAAATATTTAGGGGGGGGCACTCCCATCATTCTTCACAGTTTAAAAAAAAAAATGGCATCACTGCTACTTAAAAATTATTCAACATCCTTCAAAAGCGTGTGAATTAAACCCACACAAAAAAGTTAACCACAGTGTTTCGCGACTTGTCGAGTCTTTGAAGATCTACGGACATGAAGTTATCGCTCGCACGATGGACATGCTTTGATGTGACCGTAGTTGGAATCGTGCAAGCCTCCTGGATCGTCTAAATACCTACAGCGCCCTCGGGAAAAGAAAAATTTTTAAAAAGGGGGAAAAGGACAGGGGGTTGAGCTTTAACGCTGGCTTCAAAGTGAGCAGTAACGCACAAAGCGCAGGCGGGTGAGTGTAGTGGTGAGAAGCACTGCACGGCCGTCGCCCCCGTGATTAGCGGCACCAGCACTGTGGCTGTGCTGCAGATCCACTGGGGAAGTTGGCCGGGTTGGTTTTAAGAGAGACCACGCCCACTGATAAACATCACAGGCAGACAGGTGACACCAATGAGGTTGACCGTCTGAAACGATGCACTATGACCCCGCTAAATTAGTGTATTTGTATCAGTCCCACTTGACATAAACCAAACTCTTTGGCTACAAACAGTGGGGTTAACAGTGACTAAAGACGTGTGCTGTGGGGTTTGGAGGTGTCACATGACAGTGTTCTCAACGGGCCTATCACTCACCACTTTCCCAGGCCTGGCCCATGTGCAAACAAAACCCTCCTGACACGCCGTTACCAGACAGTCCTCCAGGAAGATTAGCACAGTGAGTCTCTCGTGAGCAATTTTTTTGCACACCAGCGGCTCGAGCAGCGGCACGTCCTGCATGCGTGGGCACAGCGTCGTGCCCAGAGCCTTGGTGTTGTCGGCCTTGGCCGTCCGCGAGTAGTTCAGCTGGTTGATGAGCTTGTCGCTGCTCTTGCTGCTCATGTGACCGATGCTGTGGTTCCGCTTATGGTCCTTCTCATGGCGCTCCTTGCGCGAGTCATGTATCGACAGCGTTGCGAATTTGCTGACACCGGTAGCAATAAGAGTGCCATCTATGATGCTGCCACTGCCCTTTGTGCTGCCACTGTTGTTGCCTGTGTGGCTGTTAGGGGTGCTGCCCCCTCCTGGGTTGGAGGTGTGTGGCAAGCTGTTGGAACGAGGCAAAGCACTGGAGATGGAGTTTGGGGGGTTGCCACTGGTACTGCTATTGCTCATGCTGTTGTTACCATTAACACCACTGGAATTAGTGGTGGTGGTTAAAGTTGTAGAGTGTCCAGTGGCACTCATGATGTTGGTGTGAGTCCTGGTTCGGGATAAAGGGAGGTGCGGGAAGAGAATGTCCTCTGTAAGATCCCACAAACACAGTTGTGTATCTTGACCCACTGAGCCAAATCTGTAGGTTACGCTAACCGGCCTGCTATCTGTTGAGTTTCTCTGAGAAAGCCGCGAGTGAGCGCTGTTAGCTCTGTCTCTGCCCCTGCCAAAGTGAATCTGCTCATTGAAGTCCTCATCACTGCCACTGAACTCAGCAGGAGGGTCGCCCTCTTCCACGCTGGTGGTACTGTGGTCAAAAGCTACCACGCTCACCCAGGACTTGTGTCCGTGCCCGCGTGCGATCACGCGGCAGTCTGAGAACGACCACACTGACACCAGGTCGTCCTCTCCTCCTGCCACGATGTACCGTCCGTCTGGGCTCCAGCACACACACAGTAACCCGCCGAAGTAGCTCTTCATGGTTCCGTGGAGCTCTGCAGCGTCAAAGCCGAACACCCGCAGAAAGCCATCCTGGCTGGCACAAGCAAGAAACTTCCCGTCCGGGGAGAAGGCAAACTCATTCAGCGCCCCTTCGCCCACTGTCCAGCAGAGTAATGGGTTCCGTGGGGACTTGCTCTTACAGGTGTGCACAGCGTAGTTTTCGCCCTGCTTAAGTAGCTGGTAATGAGGTGCTGTCGTGCCGCAGGTGTGTTCCACATTGTACAAGTACATGCTCCCACTGGCGTGAGCCACCAAAAACAGGTTCTCGGAAGCAGGAACCCATCGTACGCATGTTACCCGTGATTTGTCTATAAGCCTCTGTGGGAGTACAGGAGAAGAAAAACAGGGACAAATAGACAAAGTGACCATCTTACTCGAGAATTCAACATGTTGCCACAAATAAAAACAACAATCCGGAGTGGAACCCACCTCTTCATTGAAGAGCTTGCTGGTTTCCTTCTTTACTGGATCTATGAGCTGCACTTGTCCTGCTGAGAAGCCCACCAGCAGGGAGACACTCTCCGCTGTGGCCGTGAGGGGGTTGAAGTCATGACATGTGGGCTGCGTTCCTTTGTATATTCTCTTATCCACAGGTTTACTGAGGTCAGCAGCCTAAAACCATCAATCGTACACAGAAACTGGTCAAATAACAACACACAACAGCCGGGTTAACCGTTTTCCCACAAGACATTAATCATTCCAGTTGTGCATTTTGGGAAATTGATGTCAATCCCAGTAATTCTGCAATTTTACATACAGTATTGCAATAATGCCACAAATAGTAAAGCAATCAAAAAAAAAAAAAAGTAACGCATTGTGTCCCTCAAGTCTGTAAATGTATTATTTTAATGACATTGTGAATCACTGGTTGTAAAGTCTCAATTTTTTGGCATCAAATTACTACTTTCTGAGTCTTTCTGCCTCCAGTTTTGTCTTCATTCAGTGAAAGCAAGCTGTGTTGCACTGAGGTCAGCTGACTTGGCCACTGAAGAACATTCTAGCACTTCAGCTGCTTTGGCAGTATATTTTGGGTCATTATCTGTCTGCACTGTGAAGCGCAGTCATGCGTGAGAACACCATAACACTGCCTCCTCCATGTTTTCCTTGTGATACTTTGGATCATGAACCGCCGTTCCTTTCCTTCTCCATATTCTTCCAGTCTGGCACAAGTTAAACTTGTGTGAATCTGTCCAGGAAATTTTATTCCAGAACTCGGCAGGCTTCTTTTTTTTTATGTTTTCTGGCAAAGTCTGATGTTGCCTTCCTGTGATTTGCACCTCATCTTAATGTAATCTGAATCTGTCAATCATACTTTGCAATCTGAATGTGGCTGCCAAAGTTTATTCCTGCCCATGTTTACGGTTCTGTTGCCTAACTGGTAATTAGCAGCAGATTCGTCTGATATGCCTTGTTATGGTTCTGTGTAGGCTCTCAGTTGTCCAGGTGGTTTCCATAGTAGAGAAGCTAGAATCTTCGACTGGACTGGGTTGCTTGACACGAGGACGTTTCGCTCTACAAGAGTCAGACAGAAGTCAGACTTCCAGAGCAAGAATTTTAGCTGAGGAAGCTTCTGCGATTTGAAGCGAAACGTCCTCGCGTCAAGCAACCCAGTCCAGTTGAAGATTCCAGCTTCTCTACTATGCCTCGTTATGCATCTATTCGACTGCAGAGCAACTTGAAATCACTTGAATCCTGCATGATATCACGGGATTTGACCACTTATGGGGACTAGTCGGTCCTTTTGTGCAATATATACCCAACATAACTTCACATGGAAAAATTATGGACTGTTTTGTTTTCGGCTGCAATCACCAAAGCAGTCACGAAAAGTGGGGGTTTTTCCCAGTGGAGAAGGGAAGATGAGGGGAGTGGGAGATGTCGTGTCAGTAAGTGTTAGCCTACACAGCTAACCAGAGTAGCTGCATTCTCTCGCCTGCAAAACCGCCTCGACACGTTTGTGCTCTGGGTCACAAACAAACCGCAACACATGTCCACTTTCCACCGCATCGTCACTTTTTCTTTGCATTTTCACTTTGTTTGCGTGGAATTTGGACAAAAACTCAGACAAAATGCTGTGTTTTTTCCCTCAGAAGTGGAGAAATTACATCATGCATCATGTTTTACCCCTTTAGCACCCACCCTCAAACGAGGCTGCACTGCCCAATTCTTAACCATGCTCCTCAATGACCACCTAACCTTCACATTTTTACACACCTTTTAGCACTTGATTGACTGAGCACACATGAATGAGCTAATCATCTAAGACATTTGGAAATGTGAACAATAAATCCACTTCCTGACCACAGTTTCCACACTCCTGGAAGTCTTGCGCATTAGCAGAATTAATCCAGGAACTTGGTGGTTCAGTCACCAGTGGTTGGCAATCATTGTAAAGTACAAACAACATGAATGCAACAGACGCATCACAATGTCATACCACTATTATGAAGAAGTCCAAAGCAATCCAAGGTCAGGTATGACTAGAAACACGATATTAGTAATCTAGACAAATGCCCCTACCATATCTCAGCCTGGTACTGCTGGGGTGCAGCAAGCTCAGTCAAATGACAGCTGGGAAAGACAGGGCGCCAGACTCCCTACAGAGGTTCCGATCCCACCTCCCCACCCCGCCTCACCATTGAGGACACACCCTGCCGGGTGCTGCGATCAAAGGGCATGCCGGTTGGGAAGAGCCAATTGCCAAACACCAGCAATGGACAGTGGGGTAGCTCCTTCTGGGAAAGGTCGCAGTCACGTAATCGGTGACATCAGCATAGACAGGTGAATAAGGTCCACATCCGATTCCGGAATATTTCCGATTCATCTACTGCATAGAATACATGCTGGCCAACATTATGAACTGGATTACTCAACTTTTGCCCGTGTCTAGTGATGGAAAAAAGTCAGTTAAAACCGCAATATGTGTACAACTGTAATTCATAAGATTCGCAATATGAATCAAATCGGCAACCAAGTGTCATGACAGTACAGAATCAAGAGACAAGTTGTAGTGTAATACCTCATTAATGCACACTTCTGAAAATGTAACACTTCTACAAACTCATCATTACCAGGCATAACAGACAGAGACCACATTTGGCACTTTTGAATCATTATTACAGTTCTCACGGAGTGAGACGTGAAAACTAAAAACAGCTTTTTAAAAAATCAAAACACTGTGACAGTGTTAGCTTAGAGTGCTAGTTAGGTCACTGAGTTAGCTGACGGTGCTACGTGTTTAGCTTTCACGCTGCTGGGAAAAAAAAAAAAGAGACTTTGACACGTCTGAAGACAATAGAGTCCGCTCTCTTTACCTTTCTCACGCCTTTGTAGATGTAAAAGTAGAGCTCTCGGCCCACGTTGAAACAAATCCTGTCGCCGTTGCCGGACTGGTCGTTTACATTGACGAAGGAAACCTTGACGGGATGCGAACCTTGCGAGTTAAAAGGCACCCTGTTGGGGCGGCTGTATTCGGAGTGGCTGAGGAGTTTGTAGACGCCTTCTCGTGTGGTGAACTGAGTTTTAATTTCGTTCATCTCCTTCCCTCCTCCCTCCGCCGCCATCTTGGAAATTGGCGTGCATCCTTATCTTGAGAGAAAAAAAAAAAAAAAACACAACGCACGCGCAGGACGGCTCTCGCGCGTATCTGTCTATGGAGGAGTGGTGCCGCGGGGTCGCCATCTTACTACTCCCTTAGTGTGTGGCTGGTGGATGAAGAAAAGTGAAAATTCATGTTCAAAAACAAATGTTAACTTTGTCAGCTTAGAGTAGTCTACTGTGTACAGCATGACCAACAATTCAGAATTAGAAAGTCTTAGTAACCTGCTTTATTTTATGCTTTACTTGTAACCTAGACTGTAACTGGGATGGCGTCACCCGCCATCAATAGTGCAGCGGATAAGAAAATATTTCGAGGTGAATCCTGCAAATGTGATAAAAGCATCCAATTCGGCAGAAATACTCCTCAGACAATCCTCTTTTGAAAAAAAAAAAAAACGATTGGCCACTTGAATTTTTAATCGGTGGTCAGGTAGGGGTCAATTGAAGAATTACACAGAGGTCAAAATTAAAAGATGCTCCAATCATATTGAAAAATATTCCACATTATTTGCCTGATCATAAAGATTCCAAAAAGGTATAGTTTGGACTATATGTAACTGAATTCCATGGAGTTATGCGATTAAAAACAGCAAGAATGGTGACAAAGGTCAGTAACATATGTCACATGTCATAGAATCCAATAGACATAGACCTTGTTTGAGCTTTACTTTGGAGACCAAGCATTCAACACTGTCAACACTATTCCATTTATTAATCCTATTAGCCATTTTGACCTCTGTGTAATTCTTCAATTGACCCCTACCTGACCACCGATTGAAAAGTCAAGTGGCCAATCTTTTTTTTTTTTTCAAAGAAGGAGTGTCTAAGGAGTATTTCTGCCAAATTTGATGGTTTTATCACCATTTGCATGACTGTTTCACTTATCTGTTGCATTAGATGGACAGGATTGGGAATAAACATAGGACAGCTCAGGTGGGGCAGTTTGGAAACAAAGTCAGAGAGGTGATATTGAGATGGTTTGGACATGTGCAGAGGAGGGACCCAGGGTATATAGGGAGAAGGATGGAGCCACCAGGCAGGAGGAGAAGAGGGCAATGCCAATTTGTAACTAAGTGAAATATGTCTGTGGGTATTTAGTCCATTTGCACACCTGGTTTTTGATACCACGTAAGGGGCCAAAACAACAGTTACACTCCAGTCTCATACCATGGCCAACAGTAAAGTGTACAGTAACAGGGTTGTAGCCAATATTGACTTGTTGCCCACCTTATTTTCAGAAGATCCATTAATCCAAAGGCCCGGTAGTTGTAAAAATCAGTCGGTTTCAGTCGATAAAACCTCTGAACAATAACAGTGAAAAGTAGAAAATGTCTTCAGCTTTATTTAAAATCTAATTCAAAAATAATATAAATACCAGCCCGAATAAATAGCATGCATATGAAGATGTACTTATCTCAACACTGCAAGCAGAGAAATTGCACAGACGTCTACAAACAAACCATGAACAACAGCTACATCACCCAACAAAACATATCCTGTAACACCTTTTGTATGACATTATTACTGTAAATTGTTTCACAATGTTCTGTGGCAAAAATAAAGTCTCTGAAAAACACATACATGTATGAACAAAGTATGGAATGCCACAAAAGACATGTTTTTCTGACAACTGGGCCTTCTGAAAACAAGGTAGACCAAAATTTAAAAATGCACCAGTCATCTTGAACCGTATACCACATTATTTGTCTGATCATAAAGATTCAAAAAGGCATAGGTTGGACTATTTATGAGTGAATATTACGGAGTTATGCAGTAAAAACAGCAAAATTGTGACAAAGGTCAATTTCAGTTTTGTTGTATTCCACAGAGAAAGATGGTCTTCAACAAGAAATGCTTTATTAACAAATCCTTAGCTATTTAGAAGAAAGGTTCAAATTACAAGTGCTGGGTAAAACATTGCCAGAGGCCTGCCTGTCTGCCTTATATACTGTTGAAGTTGTTTACTTAGAATACCATGGAATATTCTGTTACTTTGTGGAAAAGCACAGTACTAAGTGCAACATTACAGAACATGCAGGAAAGCTCCAGAAGGCCACTGAACAGTCTAGACTAATCAAGAAATAAGCGTGTTTTAGGTTATCTGTAAACAGATGACTCATTCTAGGCTGTTCCACAAGTTTCTGCAAGAGTGAAAAGTTAAAGTTTCTCCAATTTTGGTAAAAAGTGATGCAAATTATTGGTTGAGCTAATAGGGTTTTAAAAAGGTGTCACATTACTGGGTAACATACAACATCATATGTTGTAGAATCCAGTGGACATCAATCACTTTCAGACGAAGGCTTGATGCCAAAATGCATCAAAGTGCTTGATTTTAACATGTTTGCCCATTGAAATAAAGGGATTTCAAACATTTTTAAAGATGAGTGCCTCGGTACACATAAATTCTTGTTAGGACATTGATTGTGTTTGACCATTACTTTGGAGACAGAGCATTCAATACAGTCAGCATTATTCCATTTATTAATCCTATTAACTCAGCCAATAATTATGACAAACTAGCTTTGAGCTCATGGAAAAATTCAAACATCAGACTTCTCACTCTGAAGACCAATGTTCTAGTCAATGGGGTATGCCCATTAGCCAAGATAGTAGGAACATATTTCTATACTGTATTTTTCAAACACATTTTGACTTCATCCCTAAGGCCCTTGGTGCATTTGAGCTTTAGCAAACTTCTGCTATATCTGAGACAACATTGTGGTCATCTTCCATATCTTGTCAACAAGCAACCAATGCAACTGAGGCTTCTGATGGTATTCAAATCCAACACTTTCAAATAATCTCAGTGACATTAAGCGTTGCAAAGTAATATTTTATGTAAACTCGTTTAAGCTTCCGTCCTGTTAACATTGCTTCTTGCACACACAACAAACAAAGATGTATGCAGGTAAACACAAGCCTCACCCTTATTCCTTGTACAGGAGTAACGGGAAATCAGGGAAGCCTTGTCAGTGGATTTGTCTCCCTTTAGGGGAAAATTAATGTGGCCTAGTCTTCTCTGAGGACTCACGTCTTTTAGGTTCACTGCTGCCGATGGACTGTTTAGCTTAGATCCGCTGAGCTGTGGTCTGTTCAACAACACAGGCCTATTGTCCCGAAAAACCTCATGGTCTCAGTGGGGGAAGCAACATGACAGCAGGTGATAGCAAAGACAAGGCGCAGCTGTGACGCTGACCAGAGGGTGTGGGGTTTACAGCCAGACAAGCTATCAGGAAAGCTCTTGTCTTGAGTGACAGGCATTCCCTGTGACTCCACAGCCCTATAAGGGCATCTCAACTTTTGGGGCTCCAGAGCCACTGACCCACCTCCCCCTATTACACCAGTACTTCTCGAAGCTTCTCAATGGGACCTTTGAGAACCACCCCTTGAGTATAAAAAGACATCGGCACATTGTGGAAGTTCGCACAGAGTAAAACGACACTCACATGAACACCAGGAGTCAAACTACTCACAGGAACAGCAGTGAGAAATTGATTTGAAAGATCTGCAAGAGCAAAAGACACCGTCAGGGATTTACTACGTCGAAGTAGTGACCGGAAAAAGAAACCATACTCAAGGTAAGATTGAGAAACTGTCTTCGTTATAGTTGATCAACTGCAACATGCGATGAGCACATGGCAAACAGGGTGACCCTGAGTATTAGAGCAATTGAGGATGAACAGGGAAACCGATTGGCAGATTCACATCCCCAAGTAGAGTTAAACATTATCGATGGGGTATTGTTTGAAACCAGTTGTATCAAGGAACCATTTTAATTATTACACACGACTTGAAGAAAGTTTACACAAGTCTAATGTCACACGTGTCCTGCTCGTGAAAATTAGTCGTAACTGGTGTGTAATATGACCGTCAAAATCAGATTTTCCTTCCATTTTTGTTTCGTTACGCTCCATTTCTGCCTTTAGAATAAAAGTGTTATATGACACGTTAAAGCATTTGCAGTGGGGTTGGGAAGGGGTGGGGGAGATCCACTCGTTTTGCAAGTCCTTGATTGACAGAAGGAACATGTGTTCATGTACCACCAGCAGTCACTGTTCCCCCCCCCGCGGTTCCATGTAGCTGTCTTTGCAAATGTCCCAAATGCAGAAAGAGGTGAAGTCCATTCTTCTTCTTTTTTTGTGTTGAAATGTCTGTAGTTAAAATTAGATGCCGCAGAGTCCTGAACACACAATGGAGGAAGAAGTGGAAACCTTTGCCTTCCAGGCTGAGATTGCTCAGTTGATGTCTTTGATTATCAACACCTTCTACTCAAATAAAGAGATCTTCCTCAGGGAGCTCATCTCCAACTCCTCAGATGTAAGTCCAATGAGTACTTAGAGTCAGGTCCACATGTATTTCCTTGACTATGTCTCTAATATTATTTATTTCCATCAATATCTAAGAAATGCAACAGCATGGTGCTCTGTGAGAGAAGCCACCAAGATGCCCAAACAGCTTTGAAGGAGTTACAGGCATCTGTAGCTGTGACTGGAGAATTTGTGCAAAGTTAAACCAGTCGGATATTCATGGTGGATTGGCACAAGCAAGGATGTTCATCCAAGAATACAGACCAAAACAAGAGCAATCTAAGATTTCTGACATCTGTTAAGGATTGACGGGGACTCAAAATAAAAGATATGTGATTCACATAGTGACCCGGACTTCATCTGGATCCGGATTCCACAACACAATGCAATAACTGCATACTGATCCAAAATAGTCAGACTGATCAAGATTTAATTCACAAAATGGTAAACCATGAGTTATCCATCTGTGGTGCAAATTTGGTGAGAATCTGTAAATTAGTTTTTACGTAATCCTTAAAAGCCTATAAAGAATAATCCTGAGCCAGAATCTGGATCTGGATCACCTCCAAAACTCAGTGGAGTGTTCCATGCCCTAATATCTATCTGTTGTGCAAATTTGGTGAGAATCCGTGAAGTAGTTTTAACGTAATCCTTCAAAGCCTATATAAAGTGAAATCTTGATCCAAAATCTGGATCTGGATCCAGTAGTTTCAGTACTTTTGACATAATCCTGCCGACAGACAGACAGATAAATAAGCGCTGATGTGTTTTTTTTTTTTACGTTCTTGGTGGACGTAACTGTACGTTACGTCTATTCTGATGTGCTGAGTTGCAAACTTTAGCTAAAATTTCGCATCTTATTTTTAAGAAAATCATTATCTGTGCCACTGCACCTTTAAGTTATAGAACTGGTGATGCAACAGACAGTTGTACAATGCATATTTTATCTAATCATAGTCACAGAAGCCTGGAACTCTTGCTGTGGTGTCTAGGTAGCTTTCCTCACTAGGCTCTTTGAATTGAAGCTGAAAATCAGTCTTGATTATTTCATTTCAACTCCATTTGTGATGGTGTACAGAGGCAATTTTTTTTAAAGTCACATTCTGAATACTTGTGGACCTGTTAGTTATTCACTTACACATGTGTAAAGCATCTTATTCTTTCGATTTATTTATTTATTGGCAGGCTCTGGACAAAATCAGATATGAAAGCTTGACAGACCCCAGTAGACTTGAGTCTTGCAAGGAGCTAAAAATTGAAATCAGGCCTGACCTGCACGATCGCTCCCTAACCATCATCGACACGGGTATCGGCATGACCAAGGCTGACCTGATCAACAATCTGGGAACTATTGCCAAGTCTGGCACCAAGGCGTTCATGGAGGCCTTGCAGGCTGGAGCTGACATCTCCATGATCGGTCAGTTTGGTGTTGGTTTCTACTCTGCATACCTGGTGGCGGAGAAAGTAACGGTCATCACAAAGCATAATGATGATGAACAGTACATGTGGGAGTCTGCAGCAGGAGGTTCCTTCACAGTCAGGCCTGATAATGGTAAATTCTCATCCATCTTGTGTCACCCTGTTGAGTAATTTGCATAATTAAAATAGTCTGACTCTTGACCTCTCATTAACTTATTTACTGCTTGTAGGAGAACCCATTGGGCGTGGCACAAAAGTCATCCTACATCTTAAAGAAGACCAGACAGAATATTGTGAGGAGAAGCGCATCAAGGACGTCGTGAAGAAACACTCCCAGTTCATTGGCTACCCCATTACACTTTATGTAAGATGTTAATGAGGATCAGCATCTACGAACTGAGAAATGACTTGTCTTGCAGTCTAATAAATGAGCGAAAGTAATGATAATGACATGATAATGCAACAATGTCTGCTTTTTTGTTCAAGGTGGAGAAGACACGAGAGAAAGAGGTGGAACTCGACGAGGAAGACAAGGAAGAAGAAGTTGCTAACGATGCCGCTGAGAACACAGACAAACCGAAAATTGAAGATGTGGGCTCTGATGAGGATGAGGATACAAAAGATGGCAAGAACAAACGGAAGAAGAAGGTGAAGGAAAAGTATATGGATGCCCAGGAGCTGAACAAAACCAAGCCAATCTGGACCCGTAACCCTGATGACATCACCAATGAAGAGTATGGAGAGTTCTACAAGAGCCTTACCAATGACTGGGAGGACCACCTTGCTGTCAAGGTAGAGGAATGGGGAAAAAAGTACCACAAAGTACTAAAAACTAGAACCCAACCAATATGGATTTTTTTAAGGGGGGGGGGGGGGGGTACTGACATATTGTCTGATATATACATAAAAAATGGCAATGATTCCTAATATTTTGCTATCAAGCCCTTATGACAAAGAAATGTAATTGAAATTTGATATTTTACTGCTTAAACATGAACTTTATTGTAAATAACTCTTAATATAACCAACAACCAACCATCACAATGCCTTCAATCAGATTGGCCGTCAGTGTGTTGCATCACTCAGCATTTGCATAAAATAGACTTCTTGTCTATTTTGGCCTTGCCTTGTGGGCAGTACAGTGACCACTTGTCTCTTGTCACTGTAAAATGCCCACTCTGTTTGAAAATGAATGGCAGGTGGTCACTTTGCATCTGTCTCTTGTAGCTAACATGGCCAAGGGATGATGGGGATCCAGCCATGCTTCACAGTATTGTAATTAATGGAATTGCTGGACATATGTAATAAGACCATTCCCAACTGCCAAAGTGTTTGTTTGCATTATTTATTCAATAAAATAAAAGTTTTCATATTGCCAAATTACTGCAAACAACATGAAAGGCTCATATTGGCCAATATTATCAACCAAATGATTATTCGGCTTTTAGGAAAAACCTTTTAGAAAATCTGATTTTGATGTCATACTACTTTTTCTGATCTCCACAGCATTTCTCAGTGGAGGGTCAGTTGGAGTTCCGCGCTTTGCTTTTTGTACCCAGAAGAGCTGCTTTTGACCTTTTTGAAAATAAGAGAAAGAGGAACAACATTAAATTGTATGTGCGTCGGGTCTTCATCATGGACAATTGTGAGGAGCTGATACCAGAGTACCTCAGTGAGTATCCCCCTGCAGAATTGAAATGCTCAATATTACAATGCATTTTTGGATAACAAGTAACTGTGTTCTCTATTTAGATTTTATCAAAGGTGTGGTGGACTCAGAAGATCTGCCCCTTAACATCTCCAGGGAGATGCTGCAGCAGAGCAAGATCTTAAAAGTTATCCGCAAGAACCTAGTCAAAAAGTGCTTGGAACTTTTTACTGAAATGGCCGAGGACAAGGACAACTACAAAAAGTTCTACGAACAGTTCTCAAAGAATATCAAGGTAGGTCAACATTCAGGTGTTTTTTTTTTTGTTTGTTTGTTTTTCCTCAAACCTGCAACTGAAACGTTTCAAGGTCTTATTTGCATCTGTATTTGGTGATATTTCATATTGTAGCTTGGCATTCATGAGGACTCCCAGAATAGAAAGAAGCTGTCTGAGCTGTTGCGTTACTATACCTCGGTCTCTGGAGATGAGATGGTTTCCATGAAAGACTATGTGTCTCGAATGAAAGACAACCAGAAACACATCTACTACATCACAGGTTAGTTTTGCAATGCTTCAGTTTTTATTTCATCCAACAATCTGTTTCCCATTACACATATGAGGGGGGTGATAGAGGCCAAAGGTTAAGAAAGGTAGCCAAGGTATCCTTGTCCCCATCCAAGTCCTTCAACAACTCGTATGATATTCCACTGGTAGATGGATAAGATAATCCCTTTTTGGTATTGTAGAGCCATACCAACCCGACCATGCCCACATTGGTGTGTCCACCACCACACAATGGAACTACCCAAGCAAACTGGTCCATCCCAACCTCTTGAAAGTAGTCATCTATTTGCTGTGGCCAGGTGAAATGTGGGTTTTCCAGTTACTGCGGTCCTCAACACTGAGGCAACTCCATGTCGGATCATGCACAGAGAAGCATGCCACATGGCCAAACTTTTGAAGCTGTTATACACAACAATACTCCTTACTTCAGTCTCCCTAAGTAAACCATTTGACACAAAGCCTTCCAGTAATTCCAAGGATTCTACAAAGAGTCCTTGTCCCAAAGAGTTTGAATTGTTGCCTTAGGTCAGAGGAATGTTTCAAAATCATACAGTGAGACAACAAAACTCAAAACCCTAAAGAGTATTCAAGAGTATACTCACTGAGTGGTTCTTCACTTGGTTTATTCATGAGCATTGTCTTTTCAGTGCTACAGAAGGATTATAACTGTGGGTGAGTCGAAAAAGTATATTGATGGGTAATTCACAGATTTACCTTCTGGTTCAGTTCATTTTTACGCATGTTCTCTTCAAAAGACATCATGTGGCATCTTAATTCTCTAGCTTTTAAATAACATTCACAGGTGAGACCAAAGAGCAGGTGGCTAACTCTGCTTTTGTGGAGCGTCTTCGTAAGGCCAACCTAGAGGTCATTTACATGATCGAGCCCATCGATGAATACTGCGTGCAGCAGCTGAAGGAATACGATGGCAAGAACCTGATTTCTGTTACCAAAGAAGGCTTGGAGCTTCCCGAAGATGAGGAGGACAAGAAGAAGCAGGAGGAACTCAAAACTAAATTTGAGAACCTCTGCAAAATCATGAAGGACATCCTTGACAAGAAGATTGAAAAGGTAATACCCTATTGAGGTAGCTAAAATATCATTTATTGATGTTTTTATTCTGACTTTGTTTGATCATGGTGTTTGTGACAGGTTGTAATCTCCAATCGGTTGGTGTCTTCCCCTTGCTGCATCGTCACCAGCACCTATGGCTGGACAGCTAACATGGAAAGAATCATGAAGTCTCAGGCCCTGAGAGATAACTCCACCATGGGCTACATGACAGCCAAGAAGCACCTTGAGATCAACCCCCAACATCCAGTAATTGACACCTTGAGGGAGAAGGCAGAGGCTGACAAGAATGATAAGGCTGTGAAGGATTTGGTCATCCTTCTCTTCGAGACTGCCCTGCTTTCGTCAGGATTCACACTGGAGGACCCTCAGACACACGCAAACCGGATCTACAGAATGATCAAGCTCGGTCTGGGTAGGCAGTCTTTTTCTTGTTGACATTAGACACCAGAGATTGCCTTATTCTGCAATGATAAAGGAGTTTTGTTGCTTATGGATGCTGTCTTTCCCCTCTGTTAGGGATTGATGATGATGATTCTGTAGTCGATGACCTCATACAGCCTGCTGATGAAGATATGCCTGTTTTGGAAGGAGACGATGACACATCAAGAATGGAGGAAGTTGACTAAAAAAACAACAAATAGTAAATGCTTTTCTGCTTTTTTTTTACTTTTATTTTTAGTTGTAGTCCCTGTTCAGAATTACTTTTCACACTTTTTCTTAAACAGAGCTTATTTTAAACAATGTAACAAGGACATCCGTAAGACGAATATGAATCCACCAACAATTTCTGTCTCCTTTCATAACAATAACATTTTCTATGAAGAGCATGCAGATTTTTAATAAAACAAAAAAAGAGAAATATGATATGCACACTGTTGTACGGAGTCTGCTTATTTCTTGCATGTTACTGATTTTTTTAATTAATGCCTATAAACTCAGCATGGTTGAAGAAAAGAATGTGCATGAAATAATTTTTTTATTACCACAGAGGTTATCTGCTACTGTAAGTAACAGGTTGGTCGTCATTGTGTCCCAGGGTTCTTGAAATGGAGCAATAGCTCCACCTGGTGGACATTTATTATTCATGCAGGTACAATAAAATTTCACCAAGAGCTCAAGATTTGATATGCAAAGTTAAAACAATGATGCGGCTACAGATTAATGCACATACAAATGAATTAGGTGTTATATATTTTTGAGTATTGTTGTCGAACTCGAGCCCTTTCTTGGTCTTGACTCAGTCTCACCCACTCCAAAATCCCTAGGTTTAGCTTGATTTTCTACAAGAGTATCATTGGGGCTTTATTTATTTATGTTAAACAAAATATTTCATAATTTCAACCTGTTAAAATTTTAAAAATTCTGGAGTACAGTCACATAATTGTGTGACATTTTAATGATGTTATCATGACGTAATGCCTTGTGACAAATTCTGTCACTAATACCATTTGATTATAAATATTTTTCTTCATTTATATAAACTTCTGAGCTCTGCAGTAGTAACATTTATGAGAAATTCTCTAAATTGTAATGACACGTTGAATACATAGCAATAGCTTTTTGTGGGAAAGGTATTTTTTGAGTACTAATAATTTATGACAGCTATTTCCATGGAACTAATGTCTTAATGATAAAACAAAGTTTTACAAAATAAGTTAGACATTGCAACACTTCAAACCTGGACCAAAACCCTTATGATTCGAAGCAAGTATCATAACTGTGTTTCGAAATACCAGTCACGTGGTTGTTTTCGAAACGCCTCAAAAACTAAGGAGTTGCTGTCTTTTATGAAAAGAATCCAGTTTAACGTGGATACTGCGTCATTCTTTACCATTCTACTATAAAATGTTTAAAACGTGCGCCATCACTGAGCTGAATGAATCATTTGGATCAGTCACACCTTTCTGGCTCGACACAATCACTACTTCAAGCGTCAGAAAACGGTGTGATTGACAGTCCATTGAGCCAATTAACAGCCCGGCAACTGAGAGGAAGATTCCAGATAGTTTCTGAGCCAATCAAAACCCAGCACTGAGAGGAAGATTCCAGATGGTTCTGGTCGGGATTTCTCCGCGAGTTGAAAAAGCCTCACATCCTTTTCTGCCGCTCATTCTGCACTGACCTGCTTTGTATCCGTGACCATCACAGTTCTTACTGGACTCCACGTACACCGCGGACCAACAAGGTAATAATCAAATAGCACGATGCTATAATGGCGGTCTTAGGTGTTGCTTTTGTGGTTTCATTTTGGTATAGTGTTGTAGTTGGGGTTAGCATGAAGAGGCCTGTGAATATTCATGTATATTGCCGTCGAATCCGGTAAATTTCGTTGTTGTGTGCGTTAACAGTTTTCAATTTCCACAGTTTGTAATCTCTGCTTTGGGCAAAGGAAATGCATATCGACCACATGGTGTACTGGTCTGGCTGGAATTATAGTGAAGTGGTTTACAGCAGGCTAACACAAGGAGGAAGATTCATTTATTTATTTATTTTGGCTTCTTCCTCATTCAGATTTTCCCAACTACTGGCGATGTAAACTTATTAAAAAAAACCCTACAATTCCGATGTCTCATTCATAGTGCTTCCGTCCCACGCTAAAGGAGGAGGAGCTCTGTTCCTGTAGAAATTACTAGAGAATTCTGTTTAGCTCTTTAGTACCTTCTAGAAATGTGCAGTTCTCACTGACAACCAGCAGGTGTCGTGTCCACAACCGTATGCGATTCTGACCATGTGCTTTGGTACAGTTCCCGGAAAAAAAAATCTTTATAGTAGTTATGCTGAAACAAAATAAATCCACATTATTGTCAATGTGTATATCAGATCCTTTTCTTAATTTGGTGACTTAACGGATTTAAGCTTTAAAGAAATAACACAAATTGTCACAGAAAACTACATTGATTTATCAAAGGGGGAAGATGCTGCCTTCACTTGGCTTAAAATGATCAAATGTGCTATTTAATGTTAAATTGCATACATCTGTGTGTACTTATAACCTGTTTAGCATTGTTTTAGAGTGGTGTAGTGTCAGATAATAAGATAGGCATTCACATTGACAAAATGTGGCGGAGGGAAAAATACAAAAACTTTGCAATATTATATGTATGCTGACGTGTAGCGATTTACAGAAACATGAGGTTTTACAGCATTGCTGAAATTATATAGCCATGTTCAGGATGTGCAAACTGTAGATCGTTAAGATGGTTGTTGAACACTTCAGGTGATACTACTGTCTACTTTTGTACAAATCTTTTGCTCGACACCTGTATGAGGAAACCTGACAGGAATGTCCTGCGATGCCTACTGAACCATGACCTTGAAACTTGATTCAATGGTACCATTTCACCCTTAATATATTTGCTTTTGCTTGTGGTCTGTGTTGGAGCAAATCATGGTGTATTGGTTATTCCTCTAACACTTATTTCTGCACTGCATACAGCTATTTGTCCAATACTTCATCATTCAAGACCAGAAAAAAAAGCCAGGGTAACTCATCTGGCGAAGTTGCTATTGAGTCAGGCCAACCTCGATTCCATCTTTAATCCATGTTGGCACCCAAGCTAAGACACCCCGTTTTTAAACTTCTAGATGTTTAGACTGAAACTGCACATACATGCCCAAAAGTACTGTCGATGTGGATTGGAATTGAGTTGCATCATGAGTTCAAATGTGATCTGAAACTTTGAAAACCTGTGTGCCTCGTCTTTTACCCACATGCACAACTTTTATCAGGAAACAATAAGGGAATTGGAACCGGTAGGGAGAATTGATAATGGCAATGTCAACACTCAACTCACACTCTTAACCCTTCAGCTCTAGACTTGTGACAGTCACAAGTCTAGAGCTGAAGCTGTGTCTTGTTGTGCCTCATTTATTGATGAAAGTAAGGGTCCCTTTTTTTTTTTTCCCCCCCTTCAGATGCCAGAGTCACACGAGCAACAAATGGAGGAGGAAGCTGAGACCTTCGCATTCCAAGCTGAGATTGCTCAGTTGATGTCCCTGATCATCAATACATTCTACTCCAACAAAGAGATATTCCTTAGGGAGATAATCTCCAACTCCTCAGATGTAAGTATCATCCTGGTGCATTGCTACGTCATCATTCTGCTGTATTGGCAGTCTTTAAACTGGGGGGGTATTTAGAGTACGTATTACTGTTGGCAATAAGGCAGGCTGAGACTATTGGCTGCACCTTTAAAATTAGACTCTTAAAAAAATCCCAGATGTTACTTTCTTATTCTGTATGTTGCCCTGATTTTTTCCCCCTCTGGACTCAATAGACTATTGATCCACCCTCTGTCTGCTGTTCAGAATGTGGGTCCACACTGTTATTTGTGCAAGTTGGCACTATCTGTCCTTGCATTATTTTGGGCTAATTTATTTAACAGTAATGACATGGAGTTTTCAGTAGTTCTAGGCTGATGCTACTTTTAACGTATTGTGCTGCATCTGTTAGTACTCCACTAGCCTAAAAACCACATGTACAAGTTTAAATATAATAATGTAGCATTAACTAAGCTTTCCTTCTTTTAGGCTCTGGACAAAATCCGATATGAAAGTCTTACAGATCCTTCAAAGCTAGACACGGGCAAGGACCTTAAAATTGAAATCATTCCCAACAAAGATGAGCGCACACTGACAATCATCGACACTGGTATTGGCATGACCAAGGCTGATCTGATCAACAATCTTGGAACCATTGCCAAGTCTGGCACAAAGGCTTTCATGGAAGCCCTGCAGGCGGGTGCTGATATCTCCATGATCGGACAGTTTGGTGTAGGATTCTATTCTGCCTACTTGGTAGCTGAGAAAGTGACTGTCGTCACAAAGCACAACGATGATGAGCAGTATGCTTGGGAATCTTCTGCTGGAGGCTCGTTTACAGTTAAAGTGGACAACTGTAAGTGGTTATAAGGCTAGTGTGAATTTTTTAAAAGAAAACTTATTACGAAACTGAAACCAAACCGTCTTTATTCTCTGCAGCTGAGCCTATGGGGCGTGGTTCCAAAGTGATCCTGCACTTGAAAGAGGACCAGACAGAGTATCTTGAAGAACGTAGGATTAAAGAGATTGTGAAGAAACACTCTCAGTTCATTGGCTACCCTATCACCCTGTTTGTAAGTTTGAGTAAATCACAATGGTTTACAGCATGTCAAGTCGTTATTGAAATTATTGTGACAATTCCTGCTGTCCTAGTCAAGCAGATGTAATGTATTGATTGTTATAATCCCACACAAAAGACATGACACTTCTATAAAGGCTCCTGAAAAGGAAATAATAATGTTGCCTTTTTCATTTAGGTGGAAAAAGAACGTGACAAGGAGGTGAGTGATGATGAAGCAGAGGAGGAAGACAAGGAGAAGGAAAAGGATGAAGATGAGGAAAAGGATGAGGACAAGCCTGAAATTGAAGATGTTGGCTCGGATGATGAGCACGACCATGACAAGTCTTCAGACAAGAAGAAGAAAAAGAAGATCAAGGAGAAGTACATCGATCAGGAGGAGCTCAACAAGACCAAACCTTTGTGGACCCGTAACCCAGATGACATCACCAATGAAGAGTATGGAGAGTTTTACAAGAGCCTGACCAATGACTGGGAGGACCACCTGGCTGTCAAGGTTGGTAGAATTATTTGCTGAGCAGTCATATAGCCTTATTTTGTCACTATGTGGCATTGTAGAGTAATCTGGCAACAACTGCCTTGTTTTATGAAACAGCACTTCTCAGTGGAAGGACAGCTGGAATTCCGCGCCTTGCTTTTTGTGCCTCGCCGTGCTCCTTTCGATCTCTTTGAGAACAAGAAAAAGAAGAACAACATTAAGTTATACGTGCGCAGAGTCTTCATCATGGACAACTGTGACGAGCTCATCCCAGAGTACCTCAGTGAGTTTGACTCATTGATTTCTATTTACTCACTAGATGAAGGACCGTGGCGATCCGCTCATTCACTGGCTGTTGCCAGCGCTCTGCAATCTCGGTTAGCGTCAGACACCCAAACATAAATGGAAATCAATGTTTTCAAGAGTTTCACCATGAGTGCTGTTACATTTATTCAAACTCAGTCCCACACTTGTACAGCCACTATTTGTCAAAGAAAATACAGAAGCGGATCAGACTATTTATATAATAAACTGGAACTGTTCATCTCCCAGTCCAGGTAGAAAATAATACCATTAGTTTGTCAAACACATTGTTATGACTAGATACTAGTCTGATCCTTAATTTCATTATGAAGTTAAGTTAAAGATGGGAAATAATCAGGGGTGAAGTAAGAGCTTTGCATGCACACATCATATTAAAGATATTAGACTGCTCTTAACCCACCTCCACTTTAACGCAGTGCTTCTTTGAAAAAAATATCAAATAAAATTAACAGCTGCCAGCCAGGGTAAAAGTAAGATTATTCAATCATTTGTGGACCAAGTTGAAAGAAATCTGCACTTCCCTGTTTACAGGGAGTGTATCATAGAATATACAATGTCAAAGTGACTGTCATGTGACCCACCAAATTGAGAGAAAGATTTCCAATCTATGAATTTGCTGTTACGGAATATCTCAGGATGGAAAACGTGATTCTAATTAAAAAGGGATAAATTGAGATAAATTTCAAATTGGATTGCTGAACAAATGGTGAGATTTATCACGCCAAAGCAGGCAGTAAAACTGAAGTCACTACATTACAGAATACAGGTGGACACAAAAAATAATTTTCTAACCTGTATTCAGTAATTTGTCATTTTCCCCGCATGATTAATATAATACACTTATGAAAGCTCACTCCACAACTTGCTTTTTATTTAACCAGCTGATACTCCTTTGTCAGCTTGTCGCAGCACCTGAACGCTGCACATAACAGCATTTTCAGATCGCTTTAACCCAAGTTTAAGTCAGCAAATTGATTTCTTTCATTTAATGCCTAACGACGTATCACGCTAAGCAAGATGGCAGCTGCTGGCAACAGCTCATATGCTGCATCCGCCACCTAGTGGATTAAATGGAAATTGACGAAATAAATGCTGACTTGGATTTATTTTCCAACTTAAGTTCTACTCCCCCCACCCCCCGTGTTACCAGTGCTTTAATTTGGGACTTTTGCGTATTGTTGTAGTGTACTTTTTATGACATTTCTTTTACTGTTGGCGATTGAGTTCCTTTGAAAGCCCTATACAGTGTGATTCTTAGACTACGGGCACTTATGTCCTTTGATCATATTGTATAAAACAGAAAAAAGGGGAAAATTCACACTTTTATAGTTAACTTTACAACGATAGTGTTAAATTTGTTCTAGTAGTCTATGATGACTTTTTCACCTTTTTTCAGCATCATTATATGCAAATTGTCGTTTTGTGCTTGTCCCACACCCAGACTTTTGATCTTCAATGATAAAAATGAATGGTAAAGAAATGTTTTTTCTAATGTTTTAAAATATCTCTGAATAAAATATCAGTAAAATAATCAAAACATAATTGGGGTATTCAATGTCATAAACTGTTTTTTTTTTTTTTTTTTTTTTTTTTAACAAAATGTAGTTGTCCCACACTACTGCCGTAATTTCCGCCACAACACTAATGTCCCTTTAAACAGTTTGGGTAGTTTCTGTGGAGATAAACAGTGACATCAGAGCACATGTATATAGCGCCAAATCACAACAGTTGCCCCAAGGCACTTTATATTGTAAGGCAATGGTGTGGTGGAAATTACATTTACAAGGCCAATAGTGCCCGTAGTTAAAGAATCACCCTATAACTTGATAACAAACATGAACGTTCTGTATATAAATCGCAGGACCTCCCACAGAGGTAAAAATTCTGGGACGTATGATATTCATATGTTACGAAGTCAATGGAGAAACATTGCTGACCATGTTGCACTTATCCATCCTGTCAGACTTCATCAAGGGTGTGGTGGACTCAGAAGATCTGCCCCTGAACATCTCCAGAGAGATGCTGCAACAGAGCAAGATCCTGAAGGTCATTCGTAAGAACCTGGTCAAAAAATGCCTGGAACTTTTTACCGAGCTGTCTGAGGATAAGGACAACTATAAGAAGTACTATGAGCAGTTCTCAAAGAATATCAAGGTATGTGGTCTCTTTCCGCACAAAGCAGCTTCAAACCTAGTCAGTATTGTGTAAAGAGGGTTAGAGGTGTTAACTGGCACAGTCATAAATCCCAAACTAATCAAGGGCTTCAAATTTTAGTTTCTGTGGCATTTTCAAACATAGTCTGGCTCATTACTGTAGCTATGTAAGATGGGAATGTTATAGGTTGGTACATGTCTAGTAGATGAGTGGCATGCTGTTGTGGGTTGACATTTAATTTTTCCTCTCTAGCTCGGCATTCATGAAGACTCTCAGAACAGGAAGAAGCTGTCTGAGCTCCTGCGTTATTACACCTCTGCTTCTGGAGATGAGATGGTTTCCTTAAAAGACTATGTCACACGTATGAAAGACAACCAGAAACACATCTACTACATCACCGGTGAGGATGAACATCACTTGGTTACAAAGAAGTCAATTGTAAATATTTGGTGCTGAGTTTCATGTATGACATGGCTACATGTGTCTGCCTGCATTTCAGGTGAGACCAAAGACCAGGTGGCTAACTCTGCCTTTGTGGAGCGCCTCCGTAAGGCCGGCCTTGAGGTCATATACATGATCGAACCCATTGACGAGTACTGTGTGCAGCAGCTGAAGGAGTTTGAGGGCAAGAACCTGGTTTCAGTGACCAAAGAAGGCTTGGAACTTCCTGAAGATGAGGATGAGAAGAAAAAGCAGGAGGAGAAAAAGGCTCAGTTTGAGAACCTTTGCAAAATTATGAAGGACATCTTGGAGAAAAAGGTGGAGAAGGTGAGGCAAAGAGCTGCTGCTACTACTATTAGAGTTTATCTATAGCATTTTAGCCAAATGCCTGGAAGCTACACTTTCATTTGCCATCACAGGTCACGGTCTCCAACCGCCTGGTTTCTTCTCCTTGCTGCATTGTCACAAGCACTTATGGCTGGACGGCCAACATGGAGAGGATCATGAAGGCTCAGGCCCTGAGAGATAACTCCACTATGGGCTATATGGCTGCCAAAAAGCACCTGGAGATCAATCCTGACCATCCTGTTGTGGAGACCCTGAGGCAGAAGGCTGAAGCTGACAAGAACGACAAGTCTGTTAAGGACCTGGTCATCCTCTTGTTTGAGACTGCTCTGCTGTCATCAGGGTTTACCTTGGATGACCCCCAGACCCATTCCAATCGCATCTACAGAATGATCAAACTGGGTCTTGGTAAGTAGGAGCGATGTGCTCATAACTGTTTAGAAAACCCAAACGTTTATGTATGTAATACGACACCAATGTCGCATTTAAGGGCTAATAATCTGCCTGTTCTTGTAGGCATTGATGACGATGATCTAGCGTCAGGTGATGCCACCCCTGCTCCCGTTGAGGACATGCCTCCTCTTGAAGGGGATGATGATGACACATCCAGGATGGAGGAGGTGGATTAAGTCTACACAGGTTCTGTTGCCTGCTCATATCTGGAAGTAGTGATGTACAAAAACAAATGAAAAGTTAAATGTTGTAAATGAGTTTGGAATGTTCTCCTTCCTGAACCACTATACATACAGTCTTCATCCAGTTTCACTTTTGTTGAATTAGAAAAATATTTTAAGTCTTTTTGGTTGGTTACCACAGCATATTAAAGCTGAAAACAAATGATGCTGTAAAAGTTGATGCAGTGTGCTTTAATTATAAGTTATGTTGGATTCTGAGCTGTGTCACAGCCAGGTGTTTTATCCTCATAATGAAAGTGGGCAAGATTGTTTGAAGTTCACCCAAATGTCCTGTTTGGAGTCAACTTCTGACTTGCAGATGACCCCTTGTGAAGAAACTCTCTACAACTTGTGTTTGTACAGATAGTACTGTAGTTCCTACAGTGTACTCAAGTGTGACTAAACTCACCCACTGACTTTCAGTTCCAAGATATTATGGTTGCTGGCTCTGAGAAGTTTGGTCATTACTTAAAAATAGACAGGCCAAACTACAGTAAGAGTTTAACAACTTTTTTTTTTCTCTATTCTTTTTGTATTTTGAGTTGACATTTCTTGTATTTATTGACATTCCAATGTTCTGTGTGGGTTTTTTTTTCATTAATACTGTAATTTGAAATGTTGAGACCATAAATAAAAGTTTACCTTGTATGCAAGCTCTCATTTTGTTTAACTTTTTTACTCATGACTCTCAGATAAACACTTATCACAATGCAGCCTCAAGTTACCTGATGACCTCAGGATTAGAGCTACGGGTGTCCTGGTCAGATGTTATGCCCTTGACTTAATAGTATTACAATGCAACATAACCAAGACTCAGTTTCTTGTTCCGCTATATGTGCATATGACTGCACTGTTGAATTTGTAATCTTTTGATTTGGGCATAAGGAAATGAATGGAAGAGCAAATGCGGATTGTTTGATGGACTGGCTTTAAACTAGCAGCCATAATTCCAGAAGGTGGCAGTAGTGAAGCACAAGCTGCTCCCGATTACACTGAACAATACCATATGATTTTTAGATTCTGCAAAATGACTGGAAATCTTAAGGCTTGATCATTTATGGTCATTCATAAATTTATGGCTTTTGTTTGACTACACTAAAAACCTCAATTTTGTAAAACTTGTGCACATGCATTTACAGGATAGAATTTATGGAACTTTAAATGTCCCACACATATCCCTGTCTTTGAGGGGTAACCCAGTTTCTTTCCAGAGTAAATCGGGAAGTACAAAAGTAAGGATGAAGAGGAGAAAGGTAGTTGGTCCAGATGACATTCCAATAGAGGCATGGAAATGTCTTGGGAGAGATGGCAGTGGAATTTCTAATCAGATTGTTTAATAAAATCTTGTAAAAGAGGATGCCTGAGGAGTGGACACAATTTACCAAAATTGGAGCAACTTGACTGTACAAAATGAAACTGACCTTTGTCACCATTCTTTGTTTTTATCCTGTAACTCCATAGAATTCAGTCACAGATAGTCCAAACTATACCTTTTTGGAATCTTTATGATCAGGCAAATAATGTGGAATATTTTTCAATATGATTGGAGCATCTTTTAATTTTGACCTCTGTGTAATTCTTCAATTGACCCCTACCTGACCACCGATTGAAAAGTCAAGCGGCCAATCTCTTGGAAAAAAACAAAACGGAGTGTCTAAGGAGTATTTCTGCCGAATTTGATGCTTTTATCACATTTGCATAATTGTTTCAGTTATCTGCTGCACTAAATGGACAGGATTGGGAGTAAACGTAGGACAGCTCAGGTGGGGCAGTTTGGAAACAAAGTCAGAGAGGTGATATTGAGATGGTTTGGACATGTGCAGAGGAGGGACCCAGGGTATATAGGGAGAAGGATGGAGCCACCAGGCAGGAGAAGAGGGAGACCAAAGAGGAGGTTTATGGTAGAGGTGGGCAGATCGATCCTAATATCGATACCAACACTGGTATTGATATTGAACGATCCTAGTGTAAAAAGATCGATAGTCAAGCTTTTTTTCTCTCCCGCATGCGCTGATTCATCAAAGTCTACTCTCTGTAAGAGCAGCACTGCGCTGTGTCACACAATACGGAGCAGCGCACCCTTGTATTGTGGTTTGTCAGCCCTCTACCTCAGGAGATTTTGTTTTGTGTTGAGTGATATTTTTTTAAACAAAAATGTTGATTGTGATAAAGTATTTTGTTGTCGCGTACAATGTTTGGTGAAATTCTATCCTAGGTCTTTTGGATCCTTTGGCTCTATGAAGCTTAAATATGAAAAAGTATCGGTATCGATATCGGCGATACTGGGCCTGTATTTACTATTGGATCAATACCAAAATTCCCAGTATCGCCCACCTCTGGTTTATGGATGTGCTGAGGGAGAACATGTCGATGGTTGGGAAGATACAAAGGAAAGATTGATCTGCTGTTTGCTCATCCTGTGATGGGGACACAGAATTCATTGTAGCGCTCGACGAGTCACACCGATCCGTTAGAGTCAGCTGACCCGCAACAGCCAATCACACACTGAGGGACAGGCTGACCCACCCCGCTCCGCCCCGCCCGCCGTCTGAGTGCGTTGCCCAGAGAGTTTGTGGAGGGGAGCGAGGACGGCAACCGTTCATACCATGCCGAATAAAGCCAAAAAAGAGAAGGTGAGTCAGAAAATTAGAGACAGAAGTGGTGGTGAATGCAGCTGAATTTCGTTATATTTACTGACGAGACGGCCTCGTTAGTAGATATTCGCCGCAGTGTCCCATCACATTATGCTCCCACACCAGCTAGCCGCTATCCCAGGCAACATGTTAGCATCGCATCCGTCGCGCTGCCTCATTTAAACACCGCTCCGTTATCCAGAAGTGGAGTCAGAGTCACACTTATAATTTCTCACACACTCCCTGTTTATTTGTCAGGAGATTTTAGCAGGCCGCATCTTTTATGAAGCTACAAACTCGACTTGTGAATGCTACGAACTATGGAGCAGCTAAGCTAGTAGCAAACCTGGGTGGGCAGGCTGAGATTTGTGCTGCATTCAAAACCACACTGATAAAATTTCTTAACCTGTTAAAGACTTAACCTAACCTTTTTTTTTTTCCCTTCCAGGAGTCTTCAAAATCGAGTAAAATGGCAAAGAGTGGGCAGGAGAACTCTGATCATGAGGTAACTCAGAACCTTTTCCACAGAAGCTTCTTGGATCTGTACGTGTTGTGCAAAAAAAGGAAGAATTATGTCACCTAAAATTTGAACAGAATTGGAATGTTTTTCCAAAATAAGCAGCCAATGTTGTAGCTGGATCGGTCTGCCTGTAAACTAGTCTCTGGGACCTTTCCTACCCCATGAGCAAGCACATTGGGGCGTCTTCAGCAGTTTTTGGATGACCGGATGAAACCTCAGCCAGAGCCGACTCAATGGATTGACCATCTGCTATGGTTTTATGAACAAGACAAAACACAAGGCACAGCATATATTTAACAGAACATGCATGAACAAAAACAACAAAAAAATGCTGTGACTGAACAGACTATGAATTATTCATTATTTGCAGTAGTAGGACATAGGTGAGAATTAGAAGCCTGTAGAAAGCAGGGTGTGTTAGTGGGTCAGTCCCCGTGGTGTTTCCACGCCAGTCGCCAAAGGCAAGAGAGTTTCCAAAGCCCACTCTGTAAAAGCAGGACTCCAGATTGTGCAGATGGACCGGTCCGATTGGGGTTGTATTATTCCGATTGGACACTGGATATGTGGGATGACGTAACCAAAGAGAATGACGGTTACCTAACTTCAGATGAACATTATTTATCACTCCTGTTTGTCATACTTTGATAATGATAAAATGCTCTTTGTGATTGTGGATAACTGTTTAAGGTTGCTTTCTTCAGGTGACGCTGTGTTCTTAAAATGATTTTGAGTGCATGCGTGCGAGTGTGAGAGAGATGCACTCATACAACATGGAGGGATCGGAATTGGGAGGCCGGCATTGTCGAGATTAATAGGGATATAGTGTGGTCCAGAAGGGATTTTTCATTTCAGATGAGGACATATCTGCCATCAACAACGTAGTTTAAGCTAATTGAGAAGGATACTTTCTACTCAAGTATTTTAATTCCTGACTTCAGTTTGTGTTTCAGCACGCTGAATACACTCGGCTAACAGACTTGTTTTTTTTTTTCATATACCTATCCCTTGTAGATAAAGATTTTGGGAGTATATATGAATCACCCCGTTTGTCTGACCATGATATTTGTTGATGCGGCTCCTCTTCATCCAGTTTTAATGAAAAGCCACTAAACAATTGCCACTATGAAGATGTGCATGATGGAAAATGTCGGTTTGCCTGGCATCTTCATTTTTCCGTTACGTTTTCCAGTTGCTTGTCCTGAGATTGACCAGGTTGTTAATTCAGCTATTTCATCAGATTTATGACCACTAATGCAGGTTAAGGTACTTGTCAGAACAGGGGTAGGAGGGCACATTTTGGAATCTTCCTCACAGACCTCTAATTTGTTTTGTTTTTATAATCTCAAAATTAAAATGTTTGGTGTCAAGCTCATGGACCTATGGGCCATCTGATCCTTCTGTTTTTTTTTTTGTTTTTTTTAATTAAGCTAATACATCACAAGCATATGTCTTGCAGTGGTTTAATATTATTGCCATCATATACAAATATTACTTGTTGCCTCAGGGGTCATTGTTCTTATTATCATAAAATAGAAGTTGGCAAACAGTGCTGACTCACTGAGCTCTTAGAACACCGTGAGCAGCAGTCTGTTTTACTGATGCCCTGTGGTTACATAAAAGGAAATGCAGGTTGATGCATTTGATTTATTGATAAAGCAACAGCGGCTTTGTGATTGAATGACTACTTCGATCTGGATAGCTCAACATGGAGTGCAGTAACCCCCCCACCCCCAGTCATGTTTCATATCTCATATTTGTTGATAAACTGGTGTGAAAATATGTGGATGATTTCAGTTTTGGGCACCAGCCAATGAGTTCATTTCTCAAAGGAATGTCTCTTGACTCACTGACTTGGTCCCACTGATGTAATCCATAATAATACATATGTTCAAAAAATTCCAAGTCCAGACTGGGAGCATGAGCCTTTAGAGTGTCGCCACATCCACCATACGATGGAACCATCCAGGCAAACAGCCGCCCCACCCTAACTTCCTGAGTGTAGCCATCTGCCTGTTGTAGCCAGGCAGTATGTAGATTTACCGCTTGGCCTTCTCAAGTTGCCTGGGTTTTCAGCTCTGAAACACCTGTGCACTACATCATGCACAGTGAAGTGCAGCATGGCTTTAGTTTTATAGCTGACATTCCCTCACAATGCATGTAGACCACCTCATCTGAATCTCCAGAAGTGACTAGTCCTTTGACGCTACGGAATTCCCCTAGTGCCCAAGTATTCTCTGTACAGACATGGTACCAAAGACATGCAGTTGTTGGCTCCGATCAATGGTTAGAGGTCACTTCTAGCAATCATAAAGTAAGACCAGAACCCAGAAGTCTTGGACTTTGCCAAGCAACTTCCACCATCATTGTGACTGTATAAGCTCATGCCAGATGACTCTTGATCTCAAAGGCCAAGGACCCAAAGACATGAATGTGACTACTGAAATAAGTGAATTTGTTTACAGGTTCATCACTTAAACCATAAATAGATACATTTTTGTGGATGAGCCCAGGAGGGTATTTAAAGCCTGGATGTTTGGTCTTGATCCCAGACACTCTGACTCCTCACTCAGCTTCTCAAGAGATGCAGTCAGGGTATCCATAGATTCAACAAAGATCACATCATCATCATCATCATCTGATAAGTCAAGGTTGGAGACCTTTCCTCTCCAACAAAGACACTTCAGCTACCTTATTCAGTATCCAGTTCATGCAACATTGAACAGATTATAATTGCAACACATCCCTGATGAACACCAGAATTCACCAAGTCGTATAGCATGTCAGGAAAGTATTCACAGCACTTCACTTTTTCCATATTTTATGTTACAGCCTTATTCCAAAATGGAGTAAATTCATTTTTCCCTCAAAAATTCTACTCACAATACCCCATAATGACAACATGAAAAAAACTTTTGAAATTTTTGCAAATTCATATATATATATATATATATATATATATATATATATATGGGGGGGGGTGCAGCCTTAAGTCTTCTTGTATATGATGCCACAAGTTTGGTGCACTTATCTTTGGGCATTTTTGCTCATTCCTCTTTGCAGCACCGTTTCATCAGGTTGCGGGGGGGGGGCTGCGTCGGTGCAGCCATTTTCAAATCACAGGATGTCCCACAGGGCAGCTCAATCACCTGAATCCTTTACATTTATACTGAAATGAAACTTCACATTATTCATTGGTGACGGTGTAGGAAGTGCACACTTTTGCATAATTGTGTACTTTGCTGCTCACCCATGAAAAGCAACACAAAGCAAATTAAACTTGTATTCTGACTTTGTCATACATAATAAATGTCTGACTCACTCTGAGACAACACCAGAACTTAGTTAGCGCTGTGCTATCGGTGTTGATGAATGAATCTCAGCCTGTGTGCAACCAGCCTGTCACCTTTCATAAACTTACATTGGAGCCCTTTTTTTTAGCTCTCTTTCTGCAACAAAAATGTCATTAGGTTAACATGCTGTTTGCACTTCATGCATGCACTGTGACAAACCGCTGTCTCGTAGAGGACTTTTTCCTAAGAAGAGAGAATAACTCTCTTCTTGCCACCACTTTAGTCCTGTTTGACTCGTGTTCTCTTTCCCTCAGTGTAACCAACACAGGATTTGTCTCTCTGTTCATCAGAACTCAAACAGGAAGTCTGGCAATAATGTTCCTCCAACCACTCAGCTGCTGAAGGGGAAGCAGCCAGGTTCTCAGACACCTGTCAAAAAGGACAAGAGACAGAGCTCATCTCGGTTCAGCTTGAGCAACAACAGGGAGCTGCAGAAACTCCCAGCTTTCAAAGGTAAAGCTGCCAGAGTTTTGACCCTGTGACATACACATACAGTATTTCTAAAGCGGTTGGAGGGTAATGTTTTGCACCAAACATAATAGAGAAACTAGCACATTGGGTAGTGTTTGTAAAATAGGTAGCTGACAGTTTTCAAGGGTGGTAATGGATTTTACAAATGTTGTTGTTATCTGATATCTGTAATTTCTCCAAAATGTGGATTCCATCTCTTATCATTCGCTTTGGGATGAATTTATTGTGCAGCGCATCAAGTTTTTGTTTTTTGTCCCCCACTAGCTTAAGGCCAAAAGGGGGATTATGTCGTGGCTCTGTTTGTCACTCACTCAAAGGGTATAAGCGTTCTAAAATCAACTCCCCTCACCATTTTGGGATTATTTTTGTGAAATTTGGCACAAGTAATTATAAAGGTTGATAATACATATATTATCACATCATTTGAGTTGGGTCCGTTTTATCAGAGTTATGCTCCTTGATTAATAATTCTAGACACCTGCCAGTTTCATGAGTGGGGGGTCTGCATTCTGAAATCAACTCCTTTCTCATTTGATCAAACTTGGTACAAGTCCTTGTTATAGGTTGGTAATATGCATATTTTAATATTGTACCAGATTGACATATTATGGCCTTTGATTAATAAACCTAGTCACCTGCCAGTTTCATGAGTTGGTGTCTGCATTTTGAAATCAACTGTCAAGTATCTTGAAATGCAGGTACTTGTACCAAAGCAGCATTTGCCAGAGGGGGATATTGTGCACTCAGAGCACTCTTGTTTGTTTTTTCTTTGTTTTTATGTCACACGGTGTGTGGAACCAGACTGCCTTCAAAATTTAGTAAATTTTAGTTTTTATTTTTGCACAAATGATGGCATCTCATACATCCTCACTCTGTGCAGATTTGAAATCATTGTACACATTATGGCTATTCGGCAAACATTATCTGTGAAAACATCAACTTTTGTCATAAGTTGGTGGCGTTTTCTGTCTAAACGTAAAAGCAGACTGACCTCATACGGGGACAGTGACTCGAATACATATCAGTACTCTCACTTTTAGGTTCAGGTTTCTGAAGAAAATGAGCAATTAATTCCATTAATGCTTCCAAAGTTTCTGAGTTAAATAATCCCATCACTGGCTTCAACAGGCTGTTTCCTCCGTTTCATTTAGACACAGCACGCTGGAGCGTGTGGCCACGCCTCCTCCTGTATTGAAGGGGAGAAAGACCCCGCCTTCCTGCACAAATCATCAAATTGGTGGAACACAGTCTGTGGAAATTAGATGAAATGTCGATGATTTATGGAAACAAATACACGTGTGCATCATTGTGCTGTGTATTCTGCATGCAGTACTGCACACCAAACCATCACGCACATACCGTACGGTTCAATACAAATGGATGCGTTGTGACACGCCTACTCCAGACAGATTTGCCATACTGTTCGCGTTTCTTAAAGATTGATATAAATGAAGTCCACTTTATATTTAGTTACTTCGAAATGGTTGCATATCCATTCCCCGACTTGTTAAATAAAGTCTGTAAAAGCGATGATTGTTTTTACTAATTCTGCAAGTGTTTGTTTTTGCATTATTATTCTGTTTAATTCATGTCATATTGTAGAGATTTGTTTTTAGAGTTCAAAGGGCATGCATTTATAGATTTTAATACCACAAATCTGAATTCTTGTTTTTCTTAAATTTGATGTCATGAAACAAAACGTGCAAAAGCGCATGAGTGCACAATCCTTTTCAGAGCAGTGCATTTGAATGCTCCCTGAGCACTGAAATGTCTATGAACGTCTCCTGCTGGAGTCGCTCTCATTTTAATACTAAGCCGAGCACGTCATTATGTAGTACGTGGAAACAAAAGGAGGATGTACATGGACTTTGCACTGGATTTAACACAAGGGTCTATATTTAGTGGTAATCCAGAGATAAAGCTTTAATTCCACAGCCCTTGTATTTCAGAATGTTGTCTGTGATAAGCAATGTGTGGCATCTGTGCTGCAGCTTCCCTCACCACTTGCACAGAAATCTGGCACATCCTGACAGACACATGACGACATTTGTTGTAATGAATAATACTAATAGTGGAATATTACCAGATGGAACAGGGAGTATGTGGGGCAGAAACTGCTGCCAGGATTACTCCTCTGAATATATATGCATTAATGTGCACCATGATCCTGCCTCAGATTTATTCTTGGGCTTTGGGGAACTTGTACTTAATGAAAATTAACAAATCTGTAGCTGTTAAGATTTTTTAAAGGTGCCAACATTATAACTGATAGTGGAAGTGAGTCATTGACTGTACAATGTAATAAAAGGCTGCTTATCGGTGCAATACAAAGTTGTAAACAAGGATTGTTTCACCCTGATATGTTTGGGAACTTGCCAAATCATACGAAAAATGGACAAAACTGATCCAGAGTGGTGAGATTTTTATTTTTTTAATTGTAATCATACCATTAGTGTCCTTGAGCAAGAAAACTGCTTAACCTTGTTGCATGTTGACCCAACATAAAACATGCAGAAAAGATCTTGAGAAACAAAAATGGCAATTGCATAAAGTAGCCAAACAATTCTTTGTGTGGGTAATTACTGAGTAATCGGACAAAACAGTCTTATCGGGTGGACTTTATTCAACTTTCAGCATGTTCTGTATTCAGTCTGTCTCGGCGTTGCCATTAGGTTCGCCATCTGTCAAGAAACCAATAAGCATAACTTGATATCTCACGAAAACGTCAGGCTTCCCACAAGCCGAGAGCTGCGATAGCTTTGTGCAAATGCTCTCCCACAGTGGCACGGTCTATGTTATCAGTTGGTCCTGTCCAAACAGGTTCCCCGCTTGGCCTGTTTTCATTCCGTTCCTGTTCATCACACATGTCCAGGAGCCTTTTCCTTCAGAGTCACAAGGCCGAAGCACGTCCAGAGAGAACCGTGACTCGGGGCACGCTGTCCCACATAATTACCACCAAAACCAGAGTGTTGTTGGCATGTAGAATTTAAGTCTTCTAAATCCTGCAACAGTTTGATTGCTGTGGACGTTCTGGCATGGTTGGTGAGCTGCTGCTTGTCTGTGGTGTTTTGGCAGAAGTACACACAGAAGTTGTTTAGGTTTGTGAATGTTTGAATGTGGTTGCTCTGTAAGTGTCAAAAAGCACAGAACATTTGTTTTCTATCTCTATTTGCTACTCTCTAGCTTTGACATATCTGTCCCATAGGGTTTGTCTCCATCTGCTGGTGAGAGTATTAAGTGCAAGTCTTATGGGCTACCTGATATATTATTAAGCCATGCATTTGCAGCAATGTGGGAATTACAGTGGATGATAATTAAATGTCTTAGCTTGTTAGTAATTACTCTGTGTCCAGAAATTAAGACCGCTAGTACTGTAAATTACTTTTAAAATATGCGCAATTTTAAAACATCTGTCAGAGTTGTTGCATAAAACATTAGCTAGGTTTTGATAGCCATAGATAACATCATTATTTATTGTGGCTCATATCAGTAAAGTGACAGTCAGTGTTTTTCCTCAATTTCTTGCACTGTGATATGTGAGGGGAAAGTTTACATTTTGGAATGTATTCACTTTCCCACTGTTGCCAAGTGCTTGCTCACAGGGGGTCGTTTTGACTGTTGGGGTTTTTCCGTAATTATTGTATGGCCTTGCCTTACAATATAAAGCGCCTTGGGGCAACTGTTTGTTGTGATTTGGCGCTATATAAATAAAACTGATTTATCAACTAAGTTGTTGATATTGCAAGACAGAATCTCTGTTCTGTCACAGGATAACACGCAGAGATTAGTAATTTACTTTACTTAAATTAAACTATTTTGGGACAACTTTGATAATATAACTGTTGAAATTATTCATCAACATACTGTTTTTCTAACATCAAGATTTTCAGTGTTACAATGGTTGGACAAAACACAATATGAAAGCTGTGAATGCAATTTTCAGGCACATTGTGGTAGTTCAGGTCTGAATGAAGTTTCAGAGATGCTTTTTCTTTGTATGTTAGCAATTATTTGCCTGTTACAGATCAATACACAAGGTAATACTGCAATTGATGGTCTGAACTAAGGGAATGATTGTTGGAATTGTATTTAAGAAAAACATAGATTCTAAGATGTGATTGTAAGTATTATAAGTATTTTTGTTGGACAATATTAGTCCAATTGTACAATTATTTCCCAGAAATAATTGAAATCAGTGACTTTTTTGTCTTTTTTTTGTCACTGATAATGCAAGTAACGATAAAGTATTATTATAATTATAAGAAACTTCACATGCTGGAATTGGAATGTGTAAATGTATGGTAATATCCAAAATAAATATAAAACAAAAATAATAAATAACATGACTCTCTTACTCTGTTTAAAAAAAAAACAACAAAAAAAAACAGCAACAAGAATTTCAGTAAACGGAGACTATAAACGTTTTGACATACTGGCTCATTTGCGTTAATAGACTTGCTTCTGTCGTTTGGCCTCAACCCAAAAGTTTCGACACCAGTGCTGTGGAGTATAACTTTGAAACAAGTCCTTTTAGATTTATTGTTCCAAACTGTTGTGTAGTTTTTGGGGTAAATCAGCCTTGATGAGTATGTTAGCTTGGTGTATGTGTTCATGTAATAGAAATTATTTTTGTTCACTAGCACTGAGAAGGTTGTTATTGTTAAAGTGCATTGAGGTTGTCAGCCTTTACCGTGCAAATTCTGCAGCAGGTCTTAATAAAATACAGTGACAGGAAGTGATCTATTTGGTGCTGTTCAGTTTTTGTAACATTTTGCACATATCTAAATCCAGCTGGGGTGTTCGTGGCCTTGGCAGAGGTGTGCGCTCTGAGTGTCCCTCTAGTTTCTGTTACACTCCTCCCTTTGTTTTTTTTCCCCATGTAACCCTGCACAACACAGGCATACCGATTTTCTGTCGCCTCTTTTGCTCTATGACTGCATTGTTTACCGCTCCAGATTCTGTCGGAACGCGGCACGCCACATATGCACATCCTGTGTTTCTTGTATAGCGACTTCCTGTTTCTCTGCCGCATGCGCCTGTGCTCAGGCTGTGTCTCGGAGAGCCATCTGTCACGCAAGCACTCGCTCATGCACATGCATGCACAGTTGACTGTGTATTGTCTCATGCACTCCTCCGCTGAGCTGCTTTTGTTGGTGCATTGTTGCGTCGCTGCCTGTATGAGCTACAGCCTGTGGTGTTGCGATTTCTTATGTGTCCCATCAGGTGTGTTGTTGGGGTTTTCTCAGCTGTTGTCACCCCATGAGGAGTGAGAATGTGTGTTTTCTAACTCTCTTCTCTAGTTATGCGGTGCGCTTTAAACTGTTGACAGACGTAGCCCGTCGTTGCTCCAATCACAGTAAAAGTCCCGCCCCTCCCCCCGTCGTCCCACCAGCCAATCCCTGCCTTCGTGTTTATTTATTCTGAGTGCGAGCTCATGTGATTGCAGCCAGCCAACCGGGCGGCCGCTGTCTGGAATGACATCACTAACTAGCTGGTTCCCTCCAGCAGCAGGGGAGCTTCATTTTCTGCTCCGAGTGTTCATGTTAAAATGGAGGCTGGCTCCTCGCCTTAGCCCAGGCTGCCCTCTCCTCCCCCGTCTCCTACCTCAGCTCCCTGATGTTGGCATGTGCCGGAGCTACCAGTGAGATGGTTCTGGATGCACCAAGTTCCAACGGGCCTTTCCAGCCTATGGCCCTCATGCATTTTAGAGGTGAGGGTAAGAATTTTGTGTCTTCTTCTGCTGTATGTATCAAAGGGGAGGTTGGGCATAAAATACTGTTGCCATTTAGCAGCAGCTGCTCAGCTGAATTTTGCAGGAAAAAATGTTGAGGGTTTTGATTTTTTTTTTTTTTTCTTTTCTCATCCCCAAGAAGTTGCTGGAAGATAGTGGGTGTTTGTCCTCTTTATTGCTGGAGGCACGAGTATTTTTGGAAGAGGAAGCAGGAGATTTTTGTTTGCATGATGAAGGCTCCTGCCAGAGCATTTCATAGCTTCAGGAAGGGAGAGGGAGGTTACAGTGAGAAGGGGTTGCTAGGTTTGAACCTCCCATCCCCCCCATCCAGACTTGTGATGTCATAGGAAGTGAGGTCAGAGCTCGCTGTTGCTGTTTACATGTCCATATGGTGTTAATATACAGAAAATTGCAAGTGGAAATGCTTTATTTCCATTCTAGCTTGAAGCTAAGTGAACCCGTAAAGCAAAACTCGCAAATGATAACAAGCATTTCACTTGTATGTTGTTTCACATGCATGTTTTATAAATTGGCATAATTACAGCCACATTTAGGGCAAATTTGTTTTAAATAGCTTTTTTTTTTTTTTTCTTTGTCTTTTCTTTTGACCCAACTACTGATTCATGTGGACTAGTAAACACCGTGCTAGCTGATTTGCCGTTAGGAGCGATGTGTGTGTGTTGCTGGTTTCCTGTGCGTGCGCTTTAGCCTTTAGATAAGTAAAGGTTAGTTGCCCAGTCATGCGGCGAAGTCCGCCAGTGAAGCCTGCAGTTGCACAGCGTGTCTCTTAATATTCCAGGGCTGTTCAGAAACCTTAGTGCCGTTGTGTAACAAGAGCTGGTTAGGCCTCGGCGGAATGATATGTCCGCACAGGTGGACCTCCTCCTCCCCACCTGCCAGTTACTGACCATTTCTGTCTAGGTGTGCTGGCTAAAACTACTTGCTGATGATCCACAGATCATTTCCATCATTCTTCCATTCTTCCATTATTTAATTATAAAGTCATAAAGTCCTTCACTTGTACCACTCAGCATATTCAGTGTTTTGTTTAAAGCCCTTAATGTATGTAGAAGCTGCAGCACTGATGTCTCACCTTTGAATTTTATTTTATTTTTATTTGCTTGCTAAAATAATTTCTTAAGTTGCACGAGGACGACCGAGCACATCATCTGGTTTTGCAGTTTTTTGTGTAGTGCGAGACACTGAAGTCCACTATGAAAGAAACTTGAGTTGTCATTTGTGACTATATCACGGTGTTGTTGTTTATCTGTGCTTTCTGGCACGACCGGTGTAGCTGGGGTTGTGTGTTGCGCACTTTAGTTTTGTGCATTGGCCCAGTTCCGTGTCAGTTCTTAAATAGTTTTGATTATTCTGGTTTGACATCCTGTCACTCACTTTCATCTTGTTGTACACCTAACCAAGGCGTCGCTATCTGTTCATCTGAGGATTTATATTGTTACAAATGTGGCTGTTGGTCAGATAAAACAACGGCATGCTGTGAGAAATTGTATTGTACATTTTTTCAAGATTTCTTGCCGTTTTTAGAGAATGCAAATGACATATTTCTTTCATGAGACTAATCATCAGCAGCAGCCTGACTGTTAATTATTTTCCCCTTTTATTTTTGCAAGTATAATGACTCTAAATGGATTTTTTGTACTCTTTGCATTTTGCCACCTCCACCGAATGAACTGTGAATGCGGTGCTGTCCAAAAGCCATTCATTAATTTTTATTTAGAATCTGCAGTGTGTTCTCTCTGCTCTTAAACTGCTATCATCCAGCTTTTACGAGGTCGGACTAACACAGATTTGTTGGCCGCAGCTGATGAAGTGACACATCAGCAGCATATGATTCCAGTGTAACAATACAACAGCAGGCTGCCTGCATCTGTCTCTGTGTCGGTGTCCATGGTGATGTCCACACGAGGCCGTTTAAAGGAAAGTCAACACTTATTCATAAACCATAGGCTGATATATAATTGAACACTGGCCTACTTATCGAGCAGGTGGATCTGTAGTGTAGGAATTGGACCGCCAACCTGTAGACAGGGGTTCAACTCCAGGTTTGTTCAGTGGGAGTCCTAAAGTCTCATCCACTTCACGGTCCGGTATCCAGTAGAGCCCGACCGATATGGATTTTTTTTGAGGCCGATAACAATATTTGGATGAAAAAAATGCAGATAATCAATAAATCGGCTGATTTGCTGATATATCAGCTGATATATATATTTTTTTTTTAATGAATAAAATGTTCTTTTTTGGACTCTTAACAAAAAAGGTATGAGCTAAAAGCTGAAGCTTTGTCCTCATATTGATTAACTTTATAACAGAAGAATTTTCAAGTTCAAAAAATGCAATCAAGAATTAAACCTTTGTGAAATTAGCAAATACATATCCTTAAAGTTGTGAAATACATCTGATCTTACAACATAAACTGAGCAATCAAACTGAGTTGAACTGAAACGGGAAAAATGTGGGGTGAATGTAATCGCAAAGTTATTACAAACAACATCCTTATAAACTTACTTGTATGCTTTTGTCAGCCAATCAGTGCAGTGTGACAGCGAACTACTGGGGCCGGTGATGAACACATTTAAGCAGGGGTGTAAGCAGCTCTCAGTTGAATGGAGTCAGAGCTCCATCTACTGGACAAAGGGTGCAAGGACATTTTACATTGCAGACACAAACATTATTTCAGTAACTGTTCTGTTTATGAGAAATTATCGGCGTTCTATCGGCAAAATTTCGGCCGATAGTGTGTACCTTGAAAAGGGCTTATATCGGCCGATAATATCGGCCCGCCGATATATCGGTCGGGCTCTAGTATCCAGGGATAAGCACCATCCTGGTCGGACTTGGGGCCTTTCCTTTGCTTCATAAGTACATCCATCATGATATTCTTCCAACAGGCATTCTTATATCTGTGGACTGTTCCATATACCAGGTCAGCAGAGCTGAGGAAGTGACTTCATTGATGACTTTACTCTTAAGCTAGCTACGCTCGCAGCCACTTTATTAGGTACACCTGTTCAATTGCTTGTTAACACAAATAGATAAATAGCCAGTCACATGGCAGCAACTCAGTACATTTAGGCATCTAGATGTAGTGAAGATGAGAAGATCTAGGCTTGCTGAAGTTCAAACCGAGCATCAGAATAGGGAAGAAAGTGGATATGAGGTTGAACGTGGAATGGTTGTTCGTGCCAGGCGGGCTGCTCTCAGTATTTCAGAAACTGCTGATCTACTGTGATTTTCACTCACAACCATCTCTAGGGTTTACAGAAAATGAGCTGAAAAAGAGAAGATATCCAGTGAGCAGCAGTTGTGTGGACGAAAATGCCTCGTTGAGGTCAGGTGAGAGGAGACTGGGCGACTGCATGATGCTGTCATGACCATATGGACCAACATCTCTGAGGAATGTTTCCAACACCTTGCTGAATCTATGCCGCAAAGAATTAAGGCAGTTCTGAAGGCAAAAGTGGGTCCAACTTGGTACTAGCAAGGTGTACCTAATGAAGTGGTCGGCAACAGCATTATCAAATAAAATGTTTGCACGTGGTGTAGGTTATATTTGTTTGAATACAACTACCGGTGTCGCTGACTGAACGGTCCCCCCTAAAAATCGGTCCGCCCTGCCTTCACTGCGCATGTCATTAGCCGCGGTTCACGGATTATCACTTAGTTTCTGCTTCAAACTGCGCTCCAGTCATCATCTATCTCAGCGAAAGATATCTGAAGCTTTTGTACAACTATCATTTCCACATAAATTCAGCATTATTTCATCATAAAAGACAGGATGTGATCAGAGCGCTGAGGTTACACAAGCTGCTAGCTGCTGCGCTTCAGTCATTTCAAAGCTTTAGAGTATCGCCTTGTTTCTGCTTAAAACTGACTTTAGAATGATTTAAGAGGTTTTACCTTTATCATCTGATGAAGCAGTTAATCCATTTGATTGCTTTGGGTGAAGAGACTCTGTCTTAGATGAAAAGAAAAAAAAAATCTGCCAGTGGTGTAAGAAAAATTTACTTGGTTAGAATTTTCAAAACTAGTAACATGTCTAGGCACTGAATAATCAAAATGTGCCTTAAAACTAGACAATTCTTATTTTATGATTAGCCTCTGTCTTAAAATAAGGAAAATAATCTTGTTCCTTTGCTTGGATTATTTGAAGTCCATTGCTTTTCCTTGTTACTGGTTAAATACAGCTTGATTTTAGGTGGAAAAAAACTTAAGAAAAAGATACATTTTCCCAAAATTTCTTAAAAAAATGCTTGACAAGATTTTCTATTTAGACAAAAATGTAGTCATTTTTACTTAGATATCAATTTTTTTTCCAGTGTAATATTGTGTAAATGTTCTACTTTATGTAGAAATTGCTGGTTTTTATCAATTGTATTTTATACTGATTGTTTTCATGCATTGAATCGATGTGTTGGATGATTTGTAGGTATACGAGGTCTGTCAATAAAGTAAAGGTCCTTTTTATTTTTTTCAAAAACTATATGGATTTCATTCATGTTTTTACGTCAGACATGCTTGAACCCTCGTGCGCATGCGTGAGTTTTTCCACGCCTGTCGGTGACGTCATTCGCCTGTGAGCACGCCTTGGGAAGGAGTGGTCTCGCCCCCTCGTCGGATTTTCATTGTCTGGAAATGGCGGAATGAAAAGGACTTTTTTTCCATCAGAATTTTTTCAGAAGCTGTTAGACTGGCACCTGGAAACCATTCGAAACATTTATCTGGCTTTCGGTGAAAATTGTACGGGCTTCACAGAGAATAAGGTCATGGGATAATAAGAGGACACGTTTGGACATGTCTATCTCGGCTTTCAATGCTTACCAGTCCAGTAAGTGTCAGAGAAATTGTGGAGAGCTGGACATGTCCAAACTTGTCCTCTGACACGCCAAAACGGATGTGTTCCTTTGTCTCGCTTCCAAAGCGAATTGGTCATGACGCGCGAAGCCTCCGTGCGGCTTTCCATGACAAAATCTCTTGTTAAAAGTGAAATCTGCTGGAAAATGGCTAATGTCCAGCTCTTGTGATAACCAGAGAAAGAGCACACAACGGTCTCCTATCCACAGAACCATCCCTTTAGAAATGGTCCGGTGGCTTGTGCTGCGTCGTTGCAGCTCGGAGCATGGCGCACCGAGCGTCCTTAAAGGGGTCCTTAAAGCTGTACTAACAGACCTTATTCTCTGTGAAGCCTGTAAAATTTTCACCGAAAGCCAGATAAATGTTTCGAATGGTTTCCAGGTGCCAGTCTCTAACAGCTTCTGAAAAAATTCTGATGGAAAAAAAGTCCTTTTCATTCCGCCATTTCCAGACAATGAAAATCCGACGAGGGGGCGGGACCACTCCTTCCCAAGGCGTGCTCACAGGCGAATGACGTCACCGACAGGCGTGGAAAAACTCACGCATGCGCACGAGGGTTCAAGCATGTCTGACGTTAAAACATATGAATGAAATCCATATTGTTTTTGAAAAAATAAAAAAGGACCGTTACTTTATTGACAGACCTCGTAGTTTTTTTTCCAGGCAGGTCTTGTGGAGCGGTAAATGTATGCAGAGCATTGTGTTGACAGATTTGCTGCAGGCAGTGTGACACACTGTCACGGTTGTTGCCGGAGGCAGCGACAGACCTTTCTTCATCAGTGATCTGGCAGTGACACGGGCTTTATAAGGTCAAATTCGTGCTTTGTGAGGATTTAAGCGGCTGCATGCTACCACATAAACTCCACAGCTGTACGCTGCAGCTGTGCAAAAAACCTGTAGCTACATGAAATGTATGTTGGAGCTTTTTGATTTATCACTGCGTGGGTTTCTGTATGACTTGCTTTAGGTAACATTCTTGATCAGTTATTGCTTGTTTTTCTCACTGTGAGAGGAGGATATTCTGTATTCACTGCTGTTATTGTGTGGAACAGTTTTCTCTGTCTTGTCGCAGAAGTGGTTCCACTTTGCTGTAAGAAAAGAACCACCTTTCACCCACGTCATTGTCAGAATCATTAACTCCCATCTTCTCCCTCGGTCTCGCAGATGTTCCCCCCGCAGAGCAGGAGAAGCTGTTTATCCAGAAGCTCCGGCAGTGCTGCGTCCTCTTTGATTTTGTCTCGGACCCGCTCAGTGACCTAAAATGGAAGGAAGTGAAACGGGCCGCGCTGAGCGAGATGGTGGAGTACATCACTCACAACAGGAACGTCATCACCGAGCCAATCTACCCAGAGGTGGTTCACATGGTCAGTATAAATGCAGTGGGCTTCAACACACGTTCACATGGCAACAAGTGCTGGAGCGTTTGCAGAATTGCTCAGAACCTATTAATCAATTGAAACTTGATATAAAAATTGAGGTTAGGAGTCAAGAGTGTCTGGGTTTGTGATACTTCTGCAGGAGCGCATAGGTCAGAGTCTTGAGGATCCTGGGGCCTGCTGTCTTTCTAGATGGTTTTAAGACTTGGATGCTAGCCTGTGACCTAAGGAGATGACTAGAAGTCCTTGTGTACTGCGCAATAACTTGTGTGTCAATCGGTTACTTGTGGAGACTCAGATGATGTGTGCTACTTGTTTCGTTCCTACCACATATGCGTGTGTGTCCATTTTTCAGTTGTGAGATAAAAATAAAACAGCCCGTGCAGTACACGATGACAAAAGGCTTCTGAGAGTCTGCCTGGTGTCCCAAAACTGTAAAATATTAAACCATACTAAAGACTCAACAGCTTCCTGATTTGCCAAGAAAGTGCAGCATTTGCAGCATTCCACAGCTGAACACATATCTGATAGCATTAGTATCATGCTGTGCTTTTTTTTTTTTTTTTTTTTAATGAATCCTTATTGCCACAGGCAGAGCCGGTCTAGGAATTACTCGAGTATGTGTTCATGTGGTCGACATGTGCATGATATCTTGAAAAATACTTTGTGTATCAAGCTGGAACTTGGTGCATAATGTCACTTTGCAAAGATCTCTGGGAAGTTTGATGTTGTACTCTTGATGCAGGTGTGCGTTTTTATCTGCTGATATACACTGCAGGCAATATCGAGGTCAGGCCCCTATTTTGTCTATGAAGTTGGTATAGTAATTATTGTGACAGGCTGAGCAATAGGCAGGTTTTGAAATTTGGAATTCTATTTAATTTGATTGAATGAACATCACTTTTTGGGGTAATGGGTGGGGGGTGCACAGCATTTACACAGCGTGTCTCAATATTTCAGGGCTGTTCGTGTTTTGTAAGTATATTTGCTCTACAAAACACTTATGCAGCGGTTAATATGACAGTTGTGATTACTTGTTGAATTTGTACACTGCAAAACCTGTCCCTCTCAAAATAAGACAAATAATCCCAAATTTAGCCAAATGGTCTTTTATTGAGCAAAAATAAAAATCTGCCAGTGGGGTAAGAAAAATTTACTTGGTTAGAATTCTCAAAACTAGCAAAATGTCTCCGCAGTAAGTAATCAACATGTGCCTTAAAACTAGACAGAATTCTTATTTTAAAATTAGACTTTGTCTTAAAATAAGGAAAATAAGCTTGTGCATTGCTTTTCCTTGTTACTGGTCAAATACAGCTTGATTTTAGCTGGAAAAACTTATGTATATAATATAATACAAATATAAATTTCTTATGTAAAAATGACAAGATTTTCTATTTAGACAAAATTTGGTCACATTTCTTTTAAGAAGTCTTTTTTTTTTCACTTAGATGGTGCATTTTGATTCTAATTGTGGCCATCAGAGGGCAGAGTGTTTGAAAACCTGTCTTTATGTTTAATATTGAATTTTTGTCCACAAGTTTAGCTTTTATAGACCTCTCAGTTTTTGTTCATTGGATGTTGGGTGGATTATGGAAAATTCGGAGCAGTTGTGGTTGAATTTACAAGTGATTTCAAACGTTAGGTGAAGAAGAGCGAAACAGGCCCTGCTCTACGCGATGATACAATACTGGCGTATCATAGATATCAAGTGCAGCACACACAGTACGCGCTTTGCAGCAGAATATGACCTCATCTATAGTGTGGGGTGCTAAAACATTTATATGAAGCTAAATTTTGATATGTATAGCGCTGGAAATGCTACTGTGTGTGTGTGAACAAGATTGAATTTATTTGCACATTTGATTAATTAGGCCCCACTTTTGATTGCTGTTAGTGCGCTGGTTTCCAAAACAAGAAGGTTCCTGGTTTAAGACCACCTGTGCCACATTCTCCTTGCACATCTAATGACGGGCATCCAGCATCAGACTTGTGCCAAATTGATCAGCATACGGTTACAAGAAAAAAGGAAGAAGCCTGGTGGGGCAGAACAGTGAACAGTGGATACGAAGATCCCAGTTTGACTCCGACTGGGGACTTTCTCTGCTTCCATCTCCTAGTCTAATGATATACAGATTGGGTATAAAGTAGAGCCCGACCGATATATTGGCCGGACGAAATTATCAGCCGATATAAGCCCTTTTCATAGTACTTGCCATCAGCCGAAATTTTGCCGATAGAACACCGATAATTTCTCATAAACAGAACAGTTACTGAAATAATGTTTGTCGGCAATGTAAAATGTCCTTGCACCGTTTGTCCAGTAGATGGAGCTCTGACTCCATTCAACTGAGAGCTGCTTACACCCGCTTAAATGTGTTCATCACCGGCCCCCGTAGTTCGGCGTCACACTGCACTGATCGGCTGACAAAAGCATACAAGTAAGTTTATAAGGATCTATATCCTTATCCTGAACCTATATCTAAGTTGCAGCAACAAGAGGTACAAGATCAGATGTATTTCACAACTCTTTTTAAGGATATGTATTTGCTAATTTCATTGCATTTGATTGCATGCAAAATTCATCTCTGTTATAAAGTTAACCAATATGAGGACAAAGCTTCAGCTTTTAGCTCATACCTTTTTTGTTAAGGGTCCAAAAAAGAACATTTTATTAATTTAAAATAAATAAATATCGGCTGATTTATCGACTATCGTCAAATCAGCCGATTTATTGCTTATCTGCATTTTTTTTCATCCAAATATCGTTATCGGCATCGGCCTCAAAAAATCCATATCAGTCGGGCTCTAGTATAAAGTCAGTGTGAATGTGACAGTGATGCAGGAGCTCGGAAACGCACTCCCACCGACCATTTCTCCCAAAGAGAAAAGACCAGGAAAATAAATTGAAACTGGTGTTTACGTGCTTAGTAGATACCACATACTTGGCCTTGAAGAAAGGGACTAATGGAATAACCACTGTCTTCTTATCCTGATGTTTGACAAACACTGTGCTAAAGCTCGAACAGCGTGGCATCAAACATGCCTCGGATAAAAAAAAAAAGGGCTGGTGTGGGAAAATCGCATGTACGGTAACCCTTAACATGAGAAAACGTCGCCACTCTTTGATGATGAAAGCTGCCAGGGAGACATCAAAGAGTCCTTGCCTTTAAGGGGGCAGGCGAAAAGGTCTGCCAGGAAGAAGAGTATATTTTCATGCTGATTTGGCAGCTCTGTTGCATTTTCCGCTGCGCTGCTCAAATAGAACCACGACAAGGAGGATGAGGGGTAAATTTGCACCTTGATAGTCTGCAGTTTACTGCGTGGCATGAGTGAGGGGCTTTAAGATCAAAGATGTTTTAATTTGGCTTGGCAATGGCAACTTGCCACATCCAGGCCTGAACCTTTGGTGTTAGAATAAACACAGATACAGCAGGAGTGGATCAACAGACCCAGAACTGGAGCAGTAGGCACGTCAGATGATTTGGGCTCAGTGATCATATATGGAGCAATAATCTTCAGGGCAACAGCGCTCAGTTGGCACTTGAGAAGGAAAAAAAAAAAAAAAAAGAAACAGATGAAAAATAATTATCTAATTTAATTGCTTACCAGAGATTTTATTGGTAATATGTGTTTGGTTTATGAGATACGCCTCCCAGAGTTCAAAGTGATGTTCATGTGAGTTTCCCATGACTTACCGAGCCACAAAAAAATAAAAACTGAGTGGTCTGAAACCATTAAGTAAAAAGAAAAAAAAAAATCAAGTAATTCAATTTTGCCTCCATCTGTTATTATTCTGTTCTTGTTGACTATAATGTTACTAATCTTAGATTTAGAGTCTGTTTCTTTGTTGTTGACCTTTTGACTTCTGTCCTACAGTTTGCCGTGAACATGTTTAGGACGTTGCCGCCGTCATCCAACCCAACAGGTGCCGAGTTTGACCCAGAGGAAGATGAGCCCACGCTAGAGGCTGCGTGGCCACATTTACAGGTGCACGTCGACAAGCGGCTGCATTCGCCATAAAACGCTGAGCACCCCCTATCTTTGATTCCAAACACCCTCTGCTTTTCTTTCTACAGCTCGTCTATGAATTCTTCCTTCGTTTTTTAGAGTCGCCCGACTTTCAACCAAACATTGCCAAAAAATATATTGACCAGAGGTTTGTAATGCAGGTGAGTACATTTTATTTTAGTTTATTTTAGTGGTCAGTTGAAACTGTTTTTAATTTGTGTTGCACTTTTTTTTCTGCACAGCTCTTAGAACTGTTTGATAGTGAAGACCCCAGGGAAAGAGACTTTTTAAAGACCACTTTGCATCGCATCTACGGCAAGTTCCTGGGTCTGCGAGCGTACATTAGGAAACAGATTAATAACATATTTTATAGGTGAGTGGGTAGACTGCAGGAGAGACAGCAGGGAATTCATTTTGCTTGATGGTGCAGCCTCTAATTGATCATTTCACTGCTGTTTTTTCAGGTTCATTTATGAGACTGAACATCATAATGGAATAGCAGAATTACTGGAAATTTTAGGCAGGTAAGTGTCACGAAGCAGCTGTTTGTATTGTATCTGACAAAGAAGTTGTTTCTTGTCAAGTCAGAAGCCAATTTTTTTTTTTGTTTATGGATTTTCTTATTTAAAGCCTTTGTTACCAAAACTAGTGCAGGTCTTGGAAGTGGTTCATTCCATGTGTGCGTCTGTTGCTCCATATGGTTGATGTGTACATGATAGCGTGAAAAAGACTTGGTGTATCAAGGTGAAAGTTGCCATACATGGTCACCTCTTGAAGACCTCAGACAGGTTTGTTGTTGGGAGTGTTTTGATTTAAATTGTGGCCACCAGTGGCCCAAGTCTGTGAAATGCATAAAGCTACAAGGACTTAATGGATCATGATGAGACTTGCTACTTCTGTAGACTATACCTTGTTAAGGTCTTGCACAAGTTTGAGGTTGGGCTTGACATCGCACGATCGTTGCATAGAAAAGTTTAGTTTCAATAATAATGTAATAATACACACTTGTTTGCAGATCTCCAGGCTTCTTGTACTCATCCAGATATCTTTTGGTTCCAACATTCAAGTTTTCTGCAGATAGACTATTTTTTTCTTTAGAATTTTCCTTTCAGCTTTTTGTGCAGCTCTTAACACACATTTCCCTCGTGGTTGTGTCTTACTCTTCTTGCAGCATTATCAATGGGTTTGCGTTACCGTTAAAAGAAGAGCACAAGATATTCCTGCTGAAGGTTCTGCTCCCTTTACACAAAGTCAAGTCTCTCAGTGTTTATCACCCGCAGGTGACCGTTTTATCCGTCATATCTTTGTGAAAACGTTGCATTTGTAAGACCTGAGTACATTACGTTGTGTCTTTGTCTGTTAGCTGGCCTACTGTGTGGTACAGTTTCTAGAGAAGGATAGCACCCTCACAGAACCGGTACGTGCTGAATACTTAACATCTAATCTAGTGTTTGAGTTAATCTGTCTGCTCAAGCTCTGTAATGTCTGTCAAAAATAAAATAACAAAAGTTTTGATTTGATTTTGACCAAAATTGGTAGAAAGTTTTAAGCTCAAACAACATCAAAGGGATGTGGTTTTGAGGGGGAAAAAAGGTTAAGTCAATCTCAACATTGTTGCCCAAGAGTGTTTAATTCCAAACTACGTATTTGGAGTTTATACGGATTTGAGGAGGTGGTCGTGTTAATGATTAGATATAGATTGTCTCAAGGTAATGTCAAATACAACACTATTACAATGTTTTGTCCCAGACCTCAAGAGTTTGGAAGTGTAGTTGTTGCTTTTTAATCTGTAGGTTATTGTAAAAATAAGAATTTAATTGTCTTAATATTCCTACAAAAATTTCCGTTTTTGTTACACAGGTCAGTTACCAAGTTATGAGCTTTATTTTCAAAAATTAAACTTAATTTTTTTCTTTAGGTTTCCTATTTGGTACATGACAACTCAAAAATACTGTCTGTTTGTCAAACAAAATGATTAAAGACAACAACAACAAAACCTGATTAATTCCAGTTCATTTATCTAAAAGTTGCTTAGTTGATAAAATTGGTCTATAACCACATACCAGTCTTTTACTGTTCAGATGACTTCTTTTGCGTTAGTATGTGCTCACAGCATTCTTATTCCTATGATGTGTGCGCATGTGCGTGCAGACTGTGATGGCGTTGTTGAAGTATTGGCCAAAGACTCACAGTCCAAAGGAGGTGATGTTCCTCAATGAGCTGGAGGAGATCCTGGACGTCATCGAACCCTCCGAGTTTGTCAAAGTCATGGAGCCCCTCTTCAGACAACTGGCCAAGTGTGTGTCCAGCCCACACTTTCAGGTTTGACATTCACTCCTGTGCATGAGCATTTTCTGACAACTGAAGCCGTTTTCACCCGTTTGCACAACTTGCTGCTGAACAAATGAAACATTGACGTTACAGTGTGACATTTTTCAAACAGACTCCTGGAGCCAAAGCAACATTCATCATTGTCTGACTGTAATGTTTGCGCATCAGCTTGAGTCCTTTTAAATGTTATTTTGGATTGAATTAATCAAGCCTTGCAGTCATATTGTTTGCACAAAAACCATATTAGCTCAAATTTAGTTAAGAATGTAGTTTCCCGTCTCGGGATGGGAGCTATGTTTAGATGGGTCAGAATAAACAGAATGATTAAGAATCAGAAGACAGACGTCTCCAAACTCCTCAGTATGGACCTGCTTAAAATTTCACTGGATGGCTAGCGTGGTGTAATCCACTAGTAATCTGTTAGAGAATATTTGCGTTGCCCTCTAAAGGTGTAATTTCCTGCTCATGGACATGGTTTACACAGTGACCTAAGAGATGATTCTCATGTTTAAGTGCCCTCAGAGTGTTTACAGATTTTCCCGTGGAGGGACGAGGGAAGAAATAAACGTTATCGCAGGAGATTTTTAAGACACTTTCATTGGCTGGGGTGTAAAAATGGAACAGAGTTGTTCTGTAAAGTACTTGAACAGTCAGCCCATTGCAGACTCTTATCCACATGATTTTGTTCTGAGGTAGATGTGTGTTGGGGGGTGGGCTAAAGGGCACAGAGTGAGCGTGTGTTTGTCTGCATCTCTCCTGCTGCAGTTTGAGCTCCACAAATGGAATAATTCCAGGTCGCGTTGGGCAATTAAAGGAAAGTGTATTACAGTAAAAAACAAAAAAAACAGTAAGCTTTGGACATTTGTGCTCTATGGACAGATTGAACGGCCCATTATGCTGTGTACATAATTGTGAGAATAACAGCGATGCCTGCAGCTTTTGGCGTGCATGACCAAGCGTTTGAGCCACTGGAGAGGGAACGGGAGAGAGAGAGGAATCAATGTGTAACTGTGAAAGCGAACATGTATCACCCTTTAAAACTGAGGAAATTGACAAACAAGATAAACAAACGGAGGATAACAAAGTAAAGACCCAAATGCTTTCACTATGTGAACAGATTGCTAAACATTTCTGCAATAAAGCAGCTTGCAAGGAGAAATACACTCCCATCCTGACCTTTCACAATAAAAGTACTGGATATGCAATGCTGTGTCGATATATTACTAATAGCATTTATTTGTGTAGCTCTAAACATTATATATAAGGTGCTTAATGAAATATAATCCAATGAATGTTTTAACTTCCTCTAATTTCTTTGGGTTTCAGTCATTATGTGGATACTCTTCAAAATTGCAGCATTATTAATTTCAATTTCAATTTATTTTCATTTATATAGCGTCAAATCACAACAGAGTTGCCTCAAAGCGCGTCACACAGGTAAGGTCTAACCTTACCAACCCCCAGAGCAACAGTGGTAAGGAAAAACTCTGAGGAAGAAACCTCAAGCAGACCAGACTCAAAGGAGTGACCCTCTGCTTGGGCCATGCTACAAACATAAATTACAGAACAGTTCATGGAAGAATATACAAGAAATGCTATTGGTGCACAGGACAGGAGGGTCGCCAACACAAATACAACTCCCATCTCTGGATGGAGCTGCACCTTAAACAGAGAAAAAAAACAGAATCAGGCATCAGAAAGACAAAAAATACTGTATAATTTGCCAGCATTAAACAACAAGAAAAACAGAAGAAATACTAAGGTGATCGCCGGCCACTAGCCCTAAACTTCACTAAAAGACCCAGAATTTAGGTAAAGTTGAGGCCGCAGCCCGCTCCAATTACTAATAAATGAATTAAAAGAGTAAAAAGCGTAAAACAAAACTGTACCAGTATGCTAGCCATATGAAAGGGAAAATAAGTGCATCTTAAGTCTGGACTTGAAAATCTCCACAGAATCTGACTGTTTTATTGACGCAGGGAGATCATTCCAGAGAACAGGGGCACGATAAGAGAAAGCTCTGTGACCCACAGACTTCTTATTCACCTTAGGGACACAAAGTAGTCCTGCACCCTGAGAACGTAAAGCCCGGGGCGGTACGTAAGGTTTAATTAGGTCAGCTAGGTAGGGAGGTGCCAGTCCATGAATAATTTTATAGGTTAGTAGCAGAATGTATGAAATTATACATTCTGCTAAATATGGTCGGTATGATTAAAAAATAATGACATTTTTGCCATATCGGCAAGCTCTAATTCTTGTCAGGTTTACGACACGTGGGTACGCTGGTGAACGAAATTACGCGGGGCAGCAGATTTTTATTAAAGATTTTTATTTAAAGTTTTTATTACACATATGGAAACAAAACATGTAGATTCCTGAATAAATATGATTCCGTTCCGACTGGATTACGTACCAATTGGAACTCTTCATGTAAATGTCAGCACTCTTACATATCGGTGTGTTGTTAGGTGGCGGAGCGAGCGCTGTACTACTGGAACAACGAGTACATCATGAGCCTGATCAGCGACAACGCCGCCAAGATCCTGCCTATCATGTTCCCAGCACTCTACCGAAACTCCAAGACACACTGGAACAAGTGAGTCACCACATGAGCTCACCTTAGTGTCTCTGCGACGGCCTGTTTAAGTTGACGGTTAATCTGTGTGCGTTTTGTAGGACCATCCACGGGTTGATTTATAATGCTCTGAAACTCTTCATGGAGATGAACCAGAAGCTGTTTGACGACTGCACGCAGCAGTTCAGGGCAGAGAAAAGCAAGTAAGCCACAGTTCTATGGATGCGAACATCTTGTTTTAAATGTGTGTGTGTGTGTGTGTTTCTTCTGAACATTCATTTATTGTGAGGTTTGTCATGGTTTTATCTGGTGTTTCAGAGAGAGAGCCAAATGGAAAGAGAGAGAAGAAGCCTGGCTCAAGATCGAGAATCTGGCAAAGTCCAACCCACAGGTGAGCAAAACGCTTTTGGCCCTATCGCTAGCTTACAGTGGACGACCACGTAACCTAGCCTCCTCTTTTCTTTGAACAGTTTGTGATGTATGTTGATTCGTTAAGTTCCGCCAGTCCCATGGACATGGAGACAGATGGGCCGCTGCTAGATGATGTTAACATGCTAAAGAAAATGGTCGAGGAAGAAGCCACACAGGTAAAAACAGAAATCGCTAGTGTAGCTGTGTGTATTTAATTTTATCAGGATTAAGTGCTTGTAGTCGGTCAGACTGTAACACGGCACAGGGAGGAAAAGTGAAAGGTCAAGTTAGTAGACTAGGACCTAGCTTAGACATGTATGCACAGCATTTAGGAGAGGATAACTAACATGACCCCAATGAACAATTTGGTATATGTGCCAAAATCTATATCCAGGACGAACAGCCCGACCATGACCACACCCGTTTAAAAAATCACCACGCCCCTTTTCGTCCCGAGTGTTACTTCAAACACACCTGTATTTTCGGGTAGCTGGGATCCGTTGCTGCAAGTACTGCAAATGCAAGGGAGGTGATTGCTGCAGAAGCCCATGAGCATAATCTTCATATTTGCAAAAATTTCCCTGATAATCTATTAAACATTTAAGATCTCTAGATACAGCTGTCTGCTAAAGAAACCAGTTTTGTTTTGTATTTCTCACTTTAAATCAATATTCCATTGATAACAGTATGATTGACAAAATTGTATTTGACAAATGTTTGTTTTCTTTCAATGTACGATAATAAGTTGACCTTATTTTAGCCATTTTCTTTTAAAATGTCAAAATAGAAATTTTACACTTTTCTATGACCTTCCCAGACATGTACAGTAAAACTCGCATGTAAAGGATTCAGGTGGACCCAGGAATTTTGTCTGTTACAATCGAAATCCACTACATGTATAAAACGGACAAAATCCGCTACATGTATGTAACGGATTAGTTACTTACCGTCAGGAGGTGCCGAATGATCTACAGAGAATCCCCAGCACCAATTAGGCTTATGAATTTCCTTTATTATTTATTATTTAGCAAGGTAGCGTAGACTCTGCTTTGTGATTGCTTTTCACAGCCCACTTTATTTTATTTTCTACCCAATGCCAAAATATGGCCATCGTGTATTGTGAAGACTTTGTCTGTCTGTGCTCAGCATAACTCGAGTCCTATTACTGCCAGGGTCTTCAAATTCACAGGGAGCATTCTTGGGACACGGACCTTGGACAGGTTCAAAGATGGCTAATGTTGACCTATTTTAAGAGGTCAAAAGGTCACATTCCATCTCCTATTTTTATGCTCATGCGGCCGAGGGTATTTTAGCATTATTTTTTTTCTCCTTTCACAGCTTCATTCCAGTCATCCTTTCTGAATGAATGAGTGCACACATACTGTGACGGTGAACTATAAAGGAAAAAAGAGTGAAAATCTATCTGTTTGGTGTCCAAGTGTGGCCAGAAGCAGTTGGTGTGCAGTCAGAAGGTCCCCGGTTCAAGGCCACCTAATAATTCATAGAAGACATAGGTGTTATTGTTAACATGAATGCATATGTCACCATTAACATACAACGGCATATGGCTGCATCTATCTGCAGTTTGGTTTTTGTTTTTTTTTTTTGTTTTAACACGGCCCATCAGTCGTAAAAACCGACATGTCTCTGTGACAATATCCATTCTAAACGCTAAACGCATGCTACATCTAACAATTCTCTCAAAATATTCTAAATTGTCATGTCATTTGGCCATAACATTAGCGTACAAACAGTTCAAAACCAAAACTTTCAGCAGACCGACTCATGGAAGCGAAGAAGAAATCTGATCTGAAACACAGTTTGACGTGAAGCATTTTTAATTATCCGCATGAATCAACTGCATTAGTTAATGCAGTTATGTGAGTTTTTCTTATTTGTGTCTTTTTTTTTTTGATATTTCATTTTTATTTGTTTTTGTTTAACATGGACGTAAGGCAGAGCACTGGTTGTGGTTTTTTTTTTTTTTTTTTTTTTTTTTTTTTGTCTGGATTTTGGATTGACCATGAATTTTGGTGTATTAATGTTGTTCTCATTGCGTTTCCAGATCCAGAACGACCAGCGCAGGGAGCGCCCCATGATGCGCAGGAAATCAGAACTCCCCAAGGACATGTCCACCGTCACAGCTTTGGAGCTGCACCGACGAGCCGAGGACATGTTGACGACGCACGACGGCCACTAAGGGGTGCCGCCGTGGATCACGTGAAACCAGCAGCGTCCACAGAGGAACCACCACAGGCCCGCGGAGGCCAGCACAACAGAACTATGGTATCTCGGTCCAGTCCGCCACAATACAGAACTGAAAAGTCCCGACTCCACCCGACACAGAAAAAATGTCCACAAGCCACACAGCGGCGTCTCATTTGGCCATTGGGACAAGTGGTGCTCGGTCCTTCTCGACTCCTCCCCTTCTTATCACCCGGTGGTTGTCCAGCAGACATGTCTGTGTTGCTGGACGGTCCTGCATGACCTCAACATGCACTGTACCCCGAAGCTCACCTGAGATGCAGGCGTGAGGTTTGCACCGAGATTGGCGTTCTGCCGCAAGTATGGCCATTGATACGGGGGAGCGGCGTGGCATTTTCCGCTGCTGGATAAGATGCAGAATTGACTGGTTGACGCAGTTAGCTAGACTGTGACGTTACGAGAGATGGTTGTTACAGTTATGCGGATTGGCCGAAAGCTAACTGGGTTGGCCAGTAAGATTGCTCGTCTTATGCAGCGCTGGAAAAGGCGACACTGATCGGCCGTCGTAGTCCACAGATGGTCTTTGCCATCTCTCCTTCCTCAATTTCTCTTTCCCGCCCTTTTAACTTGGTGTTTATTTTATTTTGGGGTGCTTTACCGCCCCCTTATGGTCATTTCTCTCAGGTGTTCTGTGTATGAGCCATCGTGGTTTTCTTCATAGATGTCAGGTGCTTGTACGAATGATGCCCCTCTAAGTGTAACCTCCACAGAGGACATCGAGGACATGTTCGCTTTCATTGAACTGATATAATCTCATTTTCTGTGTTGAATATTGTTTTCCTCATTTCATCCAAACTAGGCGGTGTAATAGGAGCTCTTTCTGATCTCTGTGAGGAGCATAAATCAGACTTTGTGTTCGTGGAACGGTTGTTTTTGGAACGTTGTCGCTTTCTGTGACGGTTCGAGTCATTTGGGACTCGACCTGTTGGCTCTGTTCCTGATTTTTCTTACATCCTGCAGGTCTTGGTTCCTGTATACAAATGTAGTTTGGTACCAATGTCACACGTTTAACCCCTTAACGCCCATCGTCGCATATATGCTACAATCTCCGACTCAAATATGCAACTTACCAAATTGACCTGTATGCCCGTTGTCGCAAATTTGCAACATACCATCATTATTATAACAGTCATTACCAGAATACCCAATATTACTATCTAGTTTTTGTGCAAAAGTGAAATTAATAATCTCAACATTATTTACCATCTACCTAAAGGCAAAAACACACACAAAACATTTTTTTATATACAGCTATATAAATTTGGGCGTTAAGGGGTTAATTTGGTTCCCTCAAACAGTCACCCTTGTGATTGTGTAGTTAATGCGGTGCGCGTCAGTGGCTCAAACAGTGAACTCGACCTGACTCGTGTTGAGTGCTGCATAGTTTCACACGTTCATTTCCAGTCATTTCAAGTGTGTGTTTTGTTTTTTGTTTTTTTAACCAATGCCATTATCAACCAGTAGATGTCACTGTGGTTCACAAGCGGAAGCTTATAAAAGGTCTAAGATCAGGTACTAGTCTCCACTTTAGTGTCACCTGTCAAGATAAATTGTGGGGACGAGTGATGGAGAGTTGTGATGACAACCAGTTTTTCTACTCTTCTTGGGCACAAACCTTTTATTTGTAATACGCGGAGATTAGTGTGTTTCATAAGTGAGTTCTGACACATGCCTTTCTTTCATAGTGCCTTTTACACTCTGGAGATTAATAGTTGCTCAACTGAGAATAGAGTAGCAGCACAAACCAAACGCAAGACCGTTTAAAATATATATATGTATAACACGGCACTCCCGCCCCACCCCAAGGAAAGATGCGCCGCCACCTTGTTGGCATTCAGTGCGTCTGAGTCGCTTGCACCGAAGCGCATACCTTGTTGTTTAAGCTACGGAGACAAATTAACAGTGAAGTCGGAGAGGAGAAGCAGAGTGGTAGCCCCGCCCACTTCCGCAACGAAGCACTTCCTGATAAAACTTGAAAGATGATGGAAACGCGAGAGAAAACAAGCGAGTATCGAGTTGAAATCCTTGATGCTGTTTGTCTGTGTGTCTGTCTGTCTGCAAGGCCGCCTGCCGATAAGAGCTAGCCTCGCTGTCCCCTTTCACAATTGTGTTCCAGCATGGCCGTATCATCGTTTGCCCTTCCCCGGACATTGATTATCCTCCCCTACCTGAGCTCCTCCCCACACCCCAGTAAAAGCCGCCAAACTTCTGGCAGTGAACATTTTTTGGGGAATTTCCGGGTTTCCGCATGTGAAGTGTATCGTCGTTTATTCTGAATGTCATTACGTTGATGTGGCACGTTTAACAATTGGCAGGCTTAAAGTTGATGTTAGCATTAGCATATACGATAGCGCTAATGGAAAAAGTTACTGTCAATTGTTGGTTCACGTTTTCTTTAAGATGTCCAGACAGTCGTCAGACACGCTGTGCCCAGTTAACGATGACGGCTATCAATAGATTGGCACACCACATTGGGAAATCCGGTTATTTCTGGAAAACCTGAATCTCTGATCTGGAAGTCTGGTTGAAAATTGCGTCTGGATGCTAGCGACTTCTTTTGCCTGCAAACTTTTTTTAACTGAATGTGCAAATTGTAAATATTTTCCTGCAATTCCATTTCTTTTTCTTCTATTTCTCTCCATCTTTGTGTTGAAGAACCGCATTTGCCAAAGACTTTAACCTGAACGTCATGCTCCGTGCTGCCGTCACAGCGACACTTCTGATCCGAGGAAAGTTGTTGGCGATGGTTGTTCTTCTTGAAATGCCTTTTAATAGTGCTTCTTTGCAGCTCTCTTCAATTTACATAGGTTTTTTCTTTTGGAAAAAAATAAGGTAATTGCAAGTGTCCTTTAGTATAAGTCTCATACTAAACGGCTTCATCTAATGTACATATATTGTACTTTTATGTTATAACTATTATTAAATGGTAGATTTCATATTTTGTACAAAATACCCATGTACAGAAAAGACTGAGGTTATTAGCAAATGCAGACAGTTGGTATGTGACGTAAACATCAACACGTGACTATTTCCATTTAAGTGTTACAGAATTTGGATAGGTTTGTTTTCCCTTTAAAAAAAAAAAAAAAAATCTGCGCATAACGAGACATCTTTCCGTTTGTTTCAGCCACCAGACGTGTTGAGATTCTACATACATGAACTTTGTGTGCTTTTAACCGAATCTCCAGTGGTGTACATCTATCTATATACAGCAAATAAAGAGAACATGTGAATTTTATATTTTCATCCTAAAAAAAAAAAAATCTGGTCTTTACTCGTTTCACTGAAGTTGTTTTCCATTTTCTGTTGGTACATCAAACATACAAAATTACTTGTAATTTGTTACACCTACAATTTATTTATTTTTTCCTCAAAGTAAATTTATAATTTAAGGTTTCAACATATTATAAATATACTGAGGAAAAAATAATTTAGGTGTAACAAGTCAAATGTTCAAATTTTTCAGTATTGGACACAAGTCTTGAAATGGGATCTTTCTAATTTTATATATTTTAAATCAAGTAGTTTGGAGTGATTCCACAATTTTTGAAGGGACTTCATCAAAATGTTGCCTTTTTGTCAGGTTATGTCGTATATCACTTTCAATATAAAACAGTTAATAACTTAGTGTAGAAAAGGAGACACATCAATTGGGAGTTTTGAAAGTTGGAATAAAAATTTAAAGAGTAATTGATCACTTTCTTGTGGCTATTGGCTTAAATAATTGTTTACTTTCTACAGTGTCTAAAAATTGAAAGGGTTTGCTTTCTTGTGTAAAATTTCTATTTTGGGGGGGGGGGGGGGCAGCCAAATGAACATGCAGTCCTTTGGCGCCACCTTGTGGGGGAAGTAGAGAAAGTGGTGTGAAGGATACCACGCCAGGTGAGTAATCGGCTTTCTGATTCCAAAAGAGTTGCACAGCGCACTTCTAGAAGTGGCTGAATGTGGTCAAACTCAGAACCTGGGGTTACAAAGGTGAGTGATCAAATTTTACTTATTTGTTTTGTTTTACATGCACTGGTGACTGTGCATTACAACCTGAACTACACTTCCCATAATGCACTTCACCCCCCATATATATTTCAGTAAGCCCGTCACACCTGGCTCTAAGGGGCCTTGCGGTGTCTCGGCAGAGGTGTGCACTCCGAGTGCGCGTTTAATTAAATGTGTGCAGAGATATTGGGACTTCACACTGTGATTATTGCACAGATCACAACAGCATTACATAAAGTGTTGTTTTCTTTTGCAGACGTTATCCTCAATCAACCATTCAGTTGGCACCCGCCCACCTTCCCGTGTCTGGCGCCCCTGCTGTGATCTGCTCCCCACAGGTTTTCCACCTGAAACACCAAACTTGCAGCAGCCAGTGTGAGAGACAAATCAATGCATCGATCGCTGATCCGTCTGAGGAGATGGATAACAGATAAAAGCGTGCATTTTTCCGCTAAATAAGGGAGATGCCGTTTGGGAACAGCCTCTTGTGGAATGAGAGGCCTAATGAGTATCTGACAAAAAAAAAAATAATTTGCTGGTAATCAACACATTGTACCCCAATTATCTGAGAGAGCATCTTCCTCCGGGCTCGGTGCGTCACTCATAATCGAAGTGCGTCACTTTTTTTTTTTAGGTGGGGGGGGGTGAGTGCCTATTGCTCTGAGATGAGGTATTTTGGGTTCATCTTTGAGTGCACAACGTGTTGCCCCCCAATCAGACTGATCTGACAGTCCTTTGACAGGCAGCTAAAATCTGCAGCATCACTGCCCCCCCCACCCCAAAATAAAGATGTTGGAACTATCACCATGGAACCAGGTCTCCAAACTTTTGGCATCGCATCCAATGTGATTTCAGGGAAAGCTTTTGACCTTGCATTACTTTGATTGGGTACATGTGTGTTTTGGTAGATTTAATTTTTTTTTATTCTCTCTTTTAAAGGGGTGGGCACTGGGTGCAAGGAAATGACTCAATTATCATGCCGCTCAGGGCGTCTTGAGAGTCACAGCTTCTCCTACGTGGTCCTACGGGTGATTATGGGCCCTTGGACATGGTCCTCAATGCTCTTGTTGCTCCCGGTGTGTACTGAGCACCTTGTATGGCAGCACCCTGACATCGGGGTGAATGTGAGGCATTATTGTAAAGCACTTTGAGCATCTGATGCAGATGGAAAAGCGCTATATAAAATGCAGCGCTTTTTCCATTTACACCATATGAATATGTGCATGAAAGAATAATTCTAGCATGACATCTTCAAGGGGAGGTTTCTAGGACATGTTCCTGGTTTCTATGACAGGTGATGCAGCTTAGTCACCATTGGATATGTTGGTGGGAGGCCTTTGAGCGAGGTTGGTGACCTTGTGGTCCACCATCGTGTTCTTGCATGGCGTAACACTGGAGGATGCACAACAATAAATTATTGCAACAGCCAGTTAATTAGGAAAATTTTGCGTGGACACACAGTCACTTATGGTGAGCAGGTCTTTTATCTCCTGGAAATTCCGTGATAAAACGATGCCTCAGAACCATCCAGGATGTTTTTTGAGAAAATCCCAATTCAGGAGATCCACAAACATGACCTTCTGATGTCGTCCTTCATTTCGTTTTATCTGATTGTACAAAGAAAGCAGGTCAGCTTAATTTAGTCAAATAAAGATGAGTATTTTTATTATATAGCACAACAGAGACCACCTACCTCAGTCAGATCCTTCAATGAATGAAGACTATATGTATTTTCTGTGGAATATTGTAGTCGTTTTGGGAGCAGAACTCTTGGGTGTGGATGTGTGCAGCTTTTTTTTTTTTTTAATTGACTGTAGTGGATGTTAATCATGTTTTGGATATAATTCACCATACCGAGTGCAACACGCCCAGATGTTTGGGTTGCAGACAGTGTGTCCCATGTTCTCTGTTTCGGCTCCTGTGTCGGCAATCAGTAATACTCATTCCTATCTCACCAGTGTGCATCTGTGTATGCATACGACAACCTGTCGCTGACAAACTGTCTCACATGTTGACGTGCCTGATGACCCCTGGATGGGTGACGGGCGACTGTTCTATTCTGTGCATATAAAGCGGTTTCCTGTAATTGCAAATGTTTATTCCTGCTGGCTCGGCCCCCTTGTGTTGCTTTTTCTGGCATGACTCCTGTGAGCTTCATAGGGCCGAGCCGCTATACAGTAGTGTTCAGAATAATAGTGACTAAAAAGATTGATCCAGGTTTTGAGTATATTTCTTATTGTTACATGGGAAACAAGGTACCAGTAGATTCAGTAGATTCTCACAAATCCAACAAGACCAAGCATTCATGATATACACACTCTTAAGGCTATGAAATTGGGCTATTAGTAAAAAAAAAAAAAGTAAAAGGGGGTGTTCACAATAATAGTGTGGCACTTCATCAATTTTGTGGAACTAACGGGTGTGAATCAGGTGTCCCCTATGTAAGGATGAAGCCAGCACCTGCTGAACATGCTTTTCTCTTTGAAAGCCTGAGGAAAATGGGACGTTCAAGACATTGTTCAGAAGAACAGTGTAATTTGATTAAAAAGTTGATTGGAGAGGGGAAAACTTATACGCAGGTGCAAAAAATTATAGGCTGTTCATCTACAATGATCTCCAATACTTTAAAATGGACAAAAAAACCAGAGACGCTTGGAAGAAAATGGAAAACAACCATCAAAATGGATAGAAGAATAACCAGAATGGCAAAGGCTCACCCATTGATCAGTTCCAGGATGATCAAAGACAGGCTGGAGTTACCTGTGAGTGCTGTGACGGTTAGAAGACGCCTGTGTGAAGCTAATTTATTTGCAAGAATCTCCCGCAAAGTTCCTCTGTTAAATAAAAGACGTGCAGAAGAGGTTACAATTTGCCAAAAAACACATCAACTGGCCTAAAGAGAAATGGAGGAATATTTTGTAGACTGATGAGAGTAAAATTGTTCTTTTTGGGTCCAAGGGCTGCAGACAGTTTGTGAGACAACACCCAAACTCTGAATTCAAGCCACAGTTCACAGTGAAGCATGGTGGTGCAAGCATCATGATATGGGCATGTTTCTCCTACTATGGTGTTGGGCCTATATATTGCATACCAGGTATCATGGATTAGTTTGGATATGTCAAAATACTTGAAGAGGTCATGTTGCCTTATGCTGAAGAGGACATGCCCTTGAAATGGGTGTTTCAACAAGACAATGACCCCAAGCACACTAGTAAACAAGCAAAATCTTGGTTCCAAACCAACAAAATTAATGCCTCGCAGATGTGTAGAAATCATGAAAAACTGGTTATATAACTAAATACTAGTTTAGTGATTTACAGGATTGCTAAAAAAGCAGTTTGAACATAATAGTTTTGAGTTTGTAGCGTCAACAGCAGATGCTACTATTATTGTGAACACCCCCTTTTCTACTTTTTTTTACTAATAGCCCAATTTCATAGCCTTAAGAGTGTGCATATCATGAATGCTTGGTCTTGCTGGATTTGTGAGAATCTACTGAATCTACTGGTACCTTGTTTCCTATGTAGCAATAAGAAATATACTCGAAACCTGGATTAATCTTTTTAGTCACATAGCACTACTATTATTCTGACCACTACTGTAAATGTCTGTGACTTGTGTGAATAAGGAGATGATGCGAAAGATGAACATGTAGAATAACAAGAGAACTAAATGGCGTGCACTTGCATTGCCAAAATGGGAAATTGTATCTTCATCACAATTTCTACCATACCTCTCAAAAAACACAAAGTACCATTAGCTGCTGCACACTGATTTGGTACCCTCAAGAAAGGAAGTACAGAGAGCACCTCCAAAACACTTAGAAATGTAACACTGACATTGAAATAAAGGCCAGATAGTCTTTTTCCAGATCTAACATACAATTGAATCTAACCTTCCTTGACCCAAGGCTGACATCTCCAATAAATTTAATTGAAATCTGTGTATTTATTTATTTTTTGCTATATCCCGCTGACAGTCATCGTAAAGTTGGTTTCCCAATGCCGATTTCTGCCCAGATTGTCAACCCCATTTGCAAAATTGAAGAACTCAGACTTGATTGTCCACAACAGCTGTATAAAGTTGTCATAATATACATGATTATACACCAGATTACGAATGATTACAAGTAACATTGAACGCTATGCTAATCTTTCTGTGTTGCTCCACGCACAGCTTCTGCACACCACTGTGCACAATCACACCACACTCCAGTCAAAATCTCCATGTTCCAAAACAGTACTGTATTGTACCAGTAATTTCAGCCTTTAAGTATGTGGGTACCCACGATGGTCCCTGGACAAAGTGCAGAAGTCCCAGAGAACAAAGACCAGATAGACAGGAGATGGAGACAAGACGTGTCTCTCCCTTATTTAGCAGGAGTAGGGGAAAAACTACAGAGGATCTTCAGACAGCACAAAATCACCTTGAGACAGAAATTAGTTCACCCTAAGGACATGATCCCTAGTTACAAACAGAGCAATGTAGTGTATTCTATCAGATGTCAGGAAAACTGTAATGAACACTACATAGATGAGACCAACGTTTACACAAGACTATACCAGCACCGCAGAGAGGGCGCCAGTGGACCTCAGTCTGCAGTTCATCTCCACCTTAAAGACAATAATCACACGTTTGAGGACAAGGAAGTTAAAATATTAGCCAGAGAGAAGAAATGGTTTGAGAGAGGGGTCAAGGAGGCATTCTTTGTGAAACGTTTGAAACCCAGCCTTAACCGGGGAGGAGGTCTGAGACACGCTTTGTCCCCTGTTTACAATGGGGTACTCAGGTCAAAGGAGTTTCAGTCTTTTGTTCATGGTAATGAGTCATTCACATCATCAGGAGAGTCAAGGGAGCCATCAAGAAAGGCATCCATCCCATCATTAGGAGGGACAGCTGCCCTGTCATTAGGAGAGTGCTAACTAGAGCACAATAGTTGCTAATTAGAGCTATTGTTTAGTCACTAGCCTATAGCAGTCTGCCTCTCAGTAGGAGGGGTCTGGTTAGGTTTAAAACTCCAGCTTTTGTTGGCTTCTGTTCATTCAACTCTACAAGAGTCAGACAGAAGTCAGACTTCCAGAGCAAGAATTTTAGCTGAGGAAGCTTCTGCGATTTGAAGCGAAACGTCCTCGCGTCAAGCAACCCAGTCCAGTCGAAGATTCAAGCTTCTCTACTTCAGCCTTTAATTGTAACCTGGTATTAAAATGACTGAGCAGCCACATACACATTCAGGCACAAACAATTTGTTTCAAGATGCAATGAAATAAATACCAATGTCATCTGTAAATAAATGCACATTACTCACCATCTGCACAAATTACATCCGATTATTCACTTTTACAGTGGCAGTAACAAAGCTAGCAATAGTTTTGTCACTGTCATTGAGGTTAAACAAAAGTTTTGTTTTAAAATTAAAATATATTTCTCATATGTAGTTCTCGTCGAACATTAAAGCACTATACTACAATCAAAACTGGCGATGTTTGCTCTCAGAAGACACTGATCACTGGAGCATGTTGCTTGTATGTACTTTAACGTGATCTTGTTTAGCAGCAGAACATTATTCTCTTTAAATGATTCTACACTAGAGTCAGCTGTCTGATTCATCTTCACAGCAGCTCTTGTACATTATATTTATCTGGTTAGGGGTGATGTCTATTTCCAAAGTCATCGTAGCACCGCCAGCCCAAATGTGACTTGTATGTTATACCTCACAGAGGACAGGGTTTTCAGGGCGTTCCAGCCAAAAGAAGGCCGCTTACTTTTCTTTGATACTCGGAACTCTTCTTCAAAGTGTTCAGCATCAAAGACGGGAATTGGGTTTCAAATCTAGCAGCAGCCAAAGCATCTTGCCTGACACAACAGGCACAGGATGGAGCCTCTCCCTTTGGATTTATCCACCTTGAAAGCAAATGTCTATTTTTGTTTTGCACTTATTTTGTAGAGGTTTCTCTTGTATTTCAAACCCCATCCACTACTACGTTTTGACAATCTGGGGTTTTACTCCGTTTTCAGGTCAGTCCGTGTGCTATACCTTTGAACTAGGGATAGACCGAACATCAGCTCTGTCGATATTGGCTGTGTATCAGCCATGCCAATTATCAGCATCGGCTGATAATCGCGCAACGGCCAATTATCGGTCTATCCCTACAAAGCACCCAGAGGGATTATCGGCCAATGACGATTATCGGCCCAACTGATTACCAGTCTATCCCTACAGAGCACCCAGAAGAATGATCGGCTCATGACGATTATCGGACCAACCGATTATAGTCTATCCCTACAGAGCACCCAGAGGGATGATCGGCCGATACAGATTATCGCTCCATCCCTACTTTGAACACTCATACCAAGGTTAGGTGTTAGGATTTCAGATTCTCCGTAAAGTATCTTACTTGAATCTAGTCCGCTTACTGGATCTTCCTCGTTAAACTCCAAAAAACACACTTTTTTCCCCCCTATCATTTGTCAATTTTTGGGTAGACTCCCTGGCTCTCTCTGACCCCCACAGAATTTATGCAACAGACTGCCTGACTTGCACACCTTTCTGTTGTGACCATCAGAGGGTGCTGTGATCTACCTGAAACAGCAATGTAACTGCTGTGTAACAAAATGCTCTAAACATTTGAATTGTATTTGTTTAAATTATGTCTTATTGATGGAATCTTTTTTTTTTTTTTTGATGGGCAAAATGATTCTGACTTCACTGTACTTGTGTGACAACTAGAGTCTGATGATGATGATGTAGGAGCTCTTTGCCAATCAGCACCTAATATTTATGTTAAGAAACCAGTGGTTTGGTCAGTGGCACCTCACAGTCCATAAACATGCTTGGGTCCAGTACTTCGTTTTAGAAGATGGAGTTGGAAAGTGGCTGGATGATCAAGACTAGATTTGGGGGCAGCATTATTTTAAAGGCAACCCATCGCCAGACAAACATACCATGTTGGAGTAACAGTTTCCGATACATCGTGGTTGACTTCAAACATGGAAATGTGGTAATGTCCAAGGAAACACTCTGCAATAGAATGAAGGTCCAAGTATTTCGGCTCCTGTTGCTTCCTGTGACCGAATGCCACAATCACTGGTGGGGAATCCTTTGGTGCCACTGGGATGACTGTGCCAAATGAATGGTTACTTGAAGAGATCCAGATGAGATGGATCACTGGCATTGTAATGAACATCAACTGTGACATTTTGAGCACATGGTGCATCTCTCTGGGCATGGTCCAACACACTGCTGTCTCAGTGTTGAGAACCTAAGCAGCTGGAGATGGCAAAGAGGATGCCCACATTTCACCTGGCTGCAACAGATATCTCCACTATCTTGAAGATAGTGGAGATGGACCAGTTGTCTATCTGGGGGTGGTTGCCATCCAAAATCCAAGGCTTTTCCATAATATGGAGGATCTGATGACAAGATCTGATGGACTTGCCCAAAGTAGTCACAGTTTTAAATATATTCCTACACCCATGGGGGGGACATAGGGACAAATTGCAAAGTCTGCCAAGAAGTCACGTTGAAAGCTGAACAATGTACCAATAAATGATGCTGTGAGCCCTTTCACTGCTAATCACTCGCGCAAATAACATGTGCCAAAGTGCCCTACACGTGCTCAGGTTCTTGCATGTGTGAGACAAAGCTGTGGCAGCCTCTTCAGCAGTAATCCTGCTGTCTGTTGGCGTTACGCTGCCATGCTCTTCCACTGAGACTGTCTGGAACAGACACAAAACCTTCATTATCTTCTGATATCTGGGGCACCTGGGGACTTCCCCATTGTCTGCTGAAGACTTGCGTACTCATAAGCTCCATCTGTATGGGGGCACGGGTATCTGCCGCGCCATATGTGGGACAGGCTATCCGGAACAGTGTGGGGATGGTGGCCTCGCCTGACCGTCTGGAGTGGGCCTCTCAAGATCAGAACACATTAAATGGATATGAAGGTGGGGTTGTGGAGGTCTTTGCCGTCTTGCTGCTTTTTCATTTGGTTGGTTGAGATTTAAATGTGCAGAAAGCGATGAAGATGACATTTAGCAGACAACAATGTTCACAACGTCACTTGATTTTGACATATGTTGGTGTATTTGTTGTCAATTTTTACACTTACACTCAACAAAAATATAAATGCAGCACTTTTGGTTTTGCTCTCATTTTGTATGAGATGAACTCAAAGATCTAAAACTTTTTCCACATACACAATATCACCATTCCCCTCAAATATTGTTCACAAACCAGTCTAAATCTGTGATAGTGAGCACTTCTCCTTTTCTGAGATAATCCATCCCACCTCACAGGTGTGCCATAACAAGATGCTGATTAGACACCACGATTAGTGCACAGGTGTGCCTTAGACTGCCCACAATAAAAGGCCACTCTGAAAGGTGCAGTTTTGTTTTATTGGGGGGGATACCAGTCAGTATCTGGTGTGACCACCATTTGCCTCATGCAGTGCAACACATCTCCTTCGCATAGAGTTGATCAGGTTGGCAATTGTGGAATGTTGGTCCACTCCTCTTCAATGGCTGTGCGAAGTTGCTGGATATTGGCAGGAACTGGTACACGCTGTCGTATACGCCGGTCCAGAGCATCCCAAACATGCTCAATGGGTGACATGTCCGGTGAGTATGCCGGCCATGCAAGAAGTGAGACATTTTCAGCTTCCAAGAATTGTGTACAGATCCTTGCAACATGGGGCCGTGCATTATCCTGCTGCAAGATGAGGTGATGTTCTTGGATGTATGGCACAACAATGGGCCTCAGGATCTCGTCATGGTATCTCTGTGCATTCAAAATGTCATCAATAAAATGCACCTGTGTTCTTCGTCCATAACAGACGCCTGCCCATACCATAACCCCACCGCCACCATGGGCCACTCGATCCACAACATTAACATCAGAAAACCGCTCACCCACACTACGCCACACACGCTGTCTGCCATCTGCCCTGGACAGTGTGAACCGGGATTCATCCGTGAAGAGAACACCTCTCCAACGTGCCAAACGCCAGCGAATGTGAGCATTTGCCCACTCAAGTCGGTTACGACGACGAACTGGTGTCAGGTCGAGACCCCGATGAGGACGACGAGCATGCAGATGAGCTTCCCTGAGACGGTTTCTGACAGTTTGTGCAGAAATTCTTTGGTTATGCAAACCGATTGTTTCAGCAGCTGTCCGAGTGGCTGGTCTCAGACGATCTTGGAGGTGAACATGCTGGATGTGGAGGTCCTGGGCTGGTGTGGTTACACGTGGTCTGTGGTTGTGAGGCTGGTTGGATGTACTGCCAAATTCTCTGAAACGCCTTTGGAGACGGCTTATGGTAGAGAAATGAACATTCAATACACGAGCAACAGCTCTGGTTGACATTCCTGCTGTCAGCATGCCAATTGCACGCTCCCTCAAATCTTGCAACATCTGTGGCATTGTGCTGTGTGATAAAACTGCACCTTTCAGAGTGGCCTTTTATTGTGGGCAGTCTAAGGCACACCTGTGCACTAATCATGGTGTCTAATCAGCATCTTGATATGGCACAACTGTGAGGTGGGATGGATTATCTCAGAAAAGGAGAAGTGCTCACTATCACAGATTTAGACTGGTTTGTGAACAATATTTGAGGGAAATGGTGATATTGTGTATGTGGAAAAAGTTTTAGATCTTTGAGTTCATCTCATACAAAATGGGAGCAAAACCAAAAGTGTTGCGTTTATATTTTTGTTGAGTATAGTTGTAGTTGGGCTGTTTATCATAGAGTTTGTCAGTTGCAGTATCTTTTATATTCTGGTTTATTTTTGGGTAGTGTTTAAACTATAGATTAAGACAACTACACTTGGTTTAGGTTTGGTAAACCTAGGTTTAGTTAGGCTTTCAGTCACAGCAACTTTATATATATATATATATATATATATATATATATATATATATATATATATATATATATATATATATATATATATATATAATATAATATAATATAATTAATTTGTTGTTATTGTATTATTATTCTACACTTTATTCAGTTTGACTTCAAGTTAGGGTTTGAATTTGTTAGGTGAAGTGTCAGTTAAATTTAATTTATAATAACTTTGTTGTGTTCACTTTTTGTTTTATTTTTACGTTATAATGCATTGGTATTCAGATGGTTTCATACTCAGTTTACTTCAGTTAACTTGTTTTCACTTGGTACCTTTTATTATTCTGTTAGATTTTGTAATCAAGTTTTTGCTGAGTTAGTTCTGTGTTCAGTTAGCTGTTCAGTAGCTTATTGCTAACATAACTTAAAACTATCTAAACACAAAGAATATAAAGTTAACAAACTAATATTTAAATTGAATTAATTACATTTGGCTAAGGTTTGATAAAGCTTTCAATTGGCTCTTCAGCCATGGTACCTTTCTATTCGTAAAATTAAGATTTTGGTTTTTGTTAAGTTAGCTAGTTGTTAACTTTACAGCAGGTTTAGCATTTGATATTGTTAGCTGAAGTTAAATTTTTAGTTAACTTTGTATTCTCTTTATTTTTATTACATTAGAACTTTACAGCGGGTTTAACACTTGATATTGTTAGCTGAAGTTAAATTTTAAGTTAACTTTGTATTCTGTTTATTTTAATTACATTAGTTTTATGTTATCTTAGATTTATATTAATTTTATGTTCAGTTTACTATTTGGTTTAGGTTTGAAGCTTTCACTTTTGTTAGCTTTTCAGTCAAATTAGCTTTACTCTTGTGCACCAGCATGGACTCCCAAAATTTCCTGTATAATTTCCTGTATTGTCTATTGTCAGCAGCATGACCTAAGCAGAGGGTCACCCCTTTGAGTCTGGTCTGCTTGAGGTTTCTTCTTCAAATCATCAGATGGAGTTTTCCTTACCACTGTTGCCTGTGTGCTTGCTCTAGGGGTTGGTAAGGTTAGACCTTACTTGTGTGAAGCGCTTTTTCAGCGCTATATAAAGGAAAATAAAATAAATAAATTGAAAATTCTGCTTTGTATTAATTTCCTGAGCTGCAGGTTATAGAAGAGGTTTTTTTTTTTTTAAATGACATTGAACAAACATACATTTTAATTGAATTTTGAATTTAACCTTTATTTAACCAGGTTAATCCCATTGAGATCGAGAGCTCTTTTATAAGGGAGACCTGGACAAATTGCAAAGTTTCCAATCCACCTAACCTGGATGTCTTTTAAATGTGGGAGGAAGCCGGAGCACCCGGAGGAAACCCACACGAGCACAGGGAGAACACGCAAACTCCACACAGAAAGGCCACAGACAGGTGGGAATTGATCCTATGAGCTTCTTGCTGTGAGACAACAGTGCTAACCACTAATCCACTGTACTGCCCATGGACACACGACAAAATTTACCTTGTGCACTTACCCCATCCTAATTACAGTTTGGCACAATCTAATCACAATGAGCAGTGGGCAACTTCCAGATTACAAGACCCTACCTTGGTCGAGCGCAGACCCTCATGTACACGTTTTCAGTACTTGTGCCTCAGAACCAGTAACAGCCGTTACTGATTCATGCAGAAAGGAACAAGTGGAGATGATTTGAGCATCTAATTAGGATTCCTCCTTGACATCTCCATCTGGAGGATGTCAGGACGATCCGACTTTGACGAGATCCCGGGTACGCGAAGCACACTTGAGGGATTAGGTACCATCTGGCTTTAGTGGATGAAGGATAGATTGATGGATTTACTCTTTCAGCTGCACCTACTAACTCCAATACTAATCCAAAAGTAGTCAGAATTGTAATAGGAATGAACTATTACTCAATTACTTAATTATTAAATCTTAATGCCTGCAATGCTTTGAAAAACGTTGGTATTGTGGTGTCTGACTTGTGAAGTTTAGGGTGCAGCTTCATAAATGACATACTGATTTTCAGAAGCTACTGAGAAGTATTGAGTGATGCAAAACAAGTCAGTGCTATTTCCTCTTCTGCAGGGACTCGTATGTCATGTAGAGGCCAAAATGAACATGGCTACAAAACATGCAGCAGAGATGCATGGAAGAGAAGTGCAGGGTTTAGAGGGTGTAACTTTTTCTTCTTGCACGTTGGATTTATTGTGTTTGATGGGGTGAATAACAGCCAGATCATGACAATAATCTGGAAACTGTATTATTTGCTGCATCTAAATCATCTGAAACCTCTGCTATTCTCTTTCTGTCACACTCAGTCAGAATAAGAAATGAGACTGAGCCACAATTCGGCTGAAATTTGCTTAGGGTGTCAAATCGGTGGCCACTGTGTTCTGAAAATCAAATTGCAGTATAGATAGTTTGAAATGTGGCTGAGTAGATGTGATCACAAGAAAAATAAATCCCAAAACGGCAGAGCCTCTGCATTCTCCAATAGATGCTGTTGAATAAAGGTACTAGATGAGCAAATCCCTTAAATCAAATAAAATATAGTATTGTGGAATTCAAGGTTTTACTAATTAAAGGCAGTAATATAGTATTTAGTATATGTATATAATTTAGTATTGTGGAATTCAAGGATTTGTTCATTAAAGGCGGCAATATAGCATTTAGTATATGTATATAATAAAATATAGTATTGTGGAATTCAAGGATTTGTTAATTAAAGGCGGCAATATAGCATTTAGTATATGTATATAATAAAATATAGTATTGTGGAATTCAAGGATTTGTTAATTAAAGGCGGCAATATAGCATTTAGTATATGTATATAATAAAATAGAGTATTGTGGAATTCAAGGATTTGTTAATTAACGGTGCCAATATAGCATTTAGTATATGTATATAATAAAATATAGTATTGTGGAATTCAAGGATTTGTTAATTAAAGGCGGCAATATAGCATTTAGTATATGTATATAATAAAATATAGTATTGTGGAATTCAAGGATTTGTTAATTAAAGGCGGCAATATAGCATTTAGTATATGTATATAATAAAATAGAGTATTGTGGAATTCAAGGATTTGTTAATTAACGGTGGCAATATAGTATTTAGTATATCTATATAATAAAACATAGTATTGTGGAAGTTAAGGATTTGTTAATTAAAGGCGGCAATATAGCATTGAGTATATGTATATAATAAAATATAGTATTGTGGAATTCAAGGATTTGTTAATTAAAGGCGGCAATATAGCATTTAGTATATGTATATAGTAAAATATAGTATTGTGGAATTCAAGGATTTGTTAATTAAAGGCGGCAATATAGCATTTAGTATATGTATATAATAAAATATAGTATTGTGGAATTCAAGGATTTGTTAAAGGCGGCAATATAGCATTTAGTATATGTATATAATAACATATAGTATTGTGGAAGTTAAGGATTTGTTAATTAAAGGCAGCAATATAGCATTTAGTATATGTATATAATAAAATATAGTATTGTGGAATTCAAGGATTTGTTAATTAACGGTGCCAATATAGTATTTAGTATATGTATATAATAAAACAGTATTGTGGAATTTAAGGATTTGTTAATTAAAGGTGGCAATATAGTATTTAGTATATCTATATAATAAAACATAGTATTGTGGAATTCAAGGATGTGTTAATTAAAGTCAGTAATATAGTATTTAGTATATCTATATAATAAAACATAGTATTGTGGAATTCAAGGATTTGTTAATTAAACGTGGCAATATAGTATTTAGTATATGTATATAATAAAACATAGTATTGTGGAATTCAAGGATTTGTTAATTAAAGGCGGCAATATAGTATTTAGTATATGTATATAATAAAACGGTATTGTGGAATTCAAGGATTTGTTAATTAAAGGCGACAATATAGTATTTAGTATATGTATATAATAAAACGGTATTGTGGAATTCAAGGATTTGTTAATTAAAGGCGACAATATAGTATTTAGTATATGTATATAATAAAACATAGTATTGTGGAATTCAAGGATTTGTTAATTAAAGGCGACAATATAGTATTTAGTATATGTATATAATAAAACATAGTATTGTGGAATTCAAGGATTTGTTAATTAAAGGCGACAATATAGTATTTAGTATATGTATATAATAAAACATAGTATTGTGGAATTCAAGGATTTGTTAATTAAAGTCAGTAATATAGTATTTAGTATATGTATAAAGTAATATATTAATGAAATAAGTGACAGAATAAATGAGGATAGGATATTTGTAATAGGAAAATTGTAATTGAAATTTTTTTTTTTTTTAATTGCAGGGGGAATGCAGAACATTCCTGCCATCCTTAGTCCATTGTTAGTGCTGTACTTAATTGGCCTCTTAAGTATAAGTACTATAACTATTAATGTTTTTGTGGCCAATCCAAGCAAGATAATGGTGAACAAGTGTGACGCCCATGTTAAGATACAATGGTCTTACCAATTTAACTCTCTGCAGTTCATCAGCAGATGGTCTATCTGCCAAACCAACTGTATTACAATTATTTCTTCCATTGTTCTTCATAGTTGAAAATCATTGTTGCAACAGTCACTGTTCTAAAAACTAATTATTACTGTAGTGGTTGAGTTTCTCATGCAGCATCACCTGATGTAACAATTTTTACAGTTGTGGTTTTACAATAACTGTTGACATTCCTGTGCAATTTCACCCAAAATCGTAATGACTGTGGATATTGTACAATATATTGTAATATTGTTACAGTATGTTGTAATAATTACAATATTGCAACAGTTATCACAATGGTTTAATAATTGTTGCAATGTGTTGTAACAAATATTAAAGTAGTTTGTCCCGTTGGCTTCTCCCTTGTTTTCACTCTGCATGTTGGCACCAGTTTTACACCAGATGCCCTTCCTGGCACAGTTCCACGTTACATGGAGAATTGGCAGGGGTGGCCTTGAATCGTGAACTTTCCACACTGGAAACAAGTGCACTTAACTGGCAAGTGATGACAATCTTGTAACAAGTTGTTCCTACAGATGTTGCAGGAAAACACACATAGTAGGAAAAACAGGTTGTTTCCTTCAATCGTAAGTGTGTAAAATTAGGAAAAAATAAATACATGTTACTTTTGTATTTGTATCAAAAGGATATAACTAGGACAGATGATCAGATTTAATACGGGTAGAAACTAACTGGTGAAATTTCTTCATCTTAATCAGCTCAGCATCAGTAAAATATATCTAGACCGAATGGAAATATGCATCGTTGTGACATTATGACGTCTATACAATGTATAATCCATGAAATATGCTCAAATAACAAACAATAGTGTTTGCAATTGTCGTCTGAATACCACGATTTTGATCAAAACAGCCCATTTATATGAAAATGTCACCGTAAGCAAATTTCAGCTGAGCTGTTTGTAATGTGACTGAGGCTTTGTTATTGAGAGCAGCACCCAGTGACATCTGCAACAGTCTGATCTCCAGATAAATTGATCTCATAGCAACCATGCTGTCGTGGCAACCAGGATACAGATGCGATGCTGAGATGATCTGCAGTGACTGGCATCTTTTTTTTCTTCTTCCCCCCCATCCCTTCCCCTGAAATAGAAATAGAACTATTGAATGAATCATTTAGAAACATAGTTTGCACCTTTTTAAATGATTTTTTTCAACACCTATTTCTTGCTCATCCTTTTGGCTCCAAATATTATTTCTTTTAATAATTTCCCCAAATGAGAATCTTCACCCCATTTTGTGAACTTGACACCACATGCTGCTGTATGTCATCACTTTGTATTTCAGGCTTGCGCTTCGGTTTATGGGTCTGCGTGTGTGCACGTGGACAAAATTGTGCGTCAGAGGTGGTGGTGAGTCACAGAGAGGATGTCTCGCATCTTTGAGGAAGTCTGACTCGAGTGTGAAGTCATGGTGACGGTTTAGACGCATTTTTCCTTTTACCTAATGGGGTTAGAAAACAGAATAATAATGATACGATTTAGAAGTTTAGTGGATTGAAAAATAATGTTACCT